>NC_063341.1:71989996-72030427 GCF_021869965.1 Rhincodon typus
TGGGGAACCTTATCAAACGCTTTACTGAAATCCATATACACCACATCAACGGCTTTACCCTCATCCACCTGTTTGGTCACCTTCTCAAAGAACTCAGTAATGTTTGTGGGTTCACCAGGTTCTGATAGCTTGCAATATTAACCATGGTTGACTCTCTAAGGATGCCCATTGACTGATTGAGCACTTGCAGTATTGATGTTTCTGGTTCAGCAGCGGGTTGTCTAATTTTGTATCTAAAACCTTTGTGGACCCACTGCTTACTGTCGAAGTGATGACATTTTACAAGGGGGGTCTACACTTCCACCTGAGATGAAGCTAATCAATGACATTTAGCTCTGAGTATTCTGTTGGGACTTTTTGAAATGGACAGAGACTGCTGATGCTCAACCTGAGCAGAGGAGGTGTAGCACAATGGGAATGTTTCTATGAATACAAAGCTCTGGGTTAATACCCACTGAATTCAAATCCTACCCACAACAACTGGTTTCATTTCAATTTAATTAACTAAGAAATCTGGAGTAGAATGCTATACAAAGCACTGATGTTGATGAAACTGTCAGATGGTCATTTAAAAAAAAAACTCAGTTTGGTTCACTGATGTCTTTCAGTGGAGGAATTCTGCTTTTTGTAGCCTGTCTAGCCTATATGTGCTTTCAGATGTGCAAAAGCCTAGTTCTAAACTGCTCTTAGAAATGATTTGGCAAGCTACTCAGTTATAATAAACTGTGACAGAGAGTCAAATAGGATTAAAAGCGGATGGACAACTCCTCATTGACCTGGACACTGGAGACAATACAGACAAACTTACACCCCTGCAGAATCCTCTTCATATCAACTGGAGACTTGAGTGAACATTGGGAGAGCTGTCCTTTGCACTAATCAAGGTCAGAAGTCATGACACCAGGTTATAGCCCAACAGGTTTATTTGAAATCACAAACTTTGGAGCGCTGCTTCTTCATCAGGTAAGTTCAAGTGACGTCACCCTGATGAAGGACCAGCGCTCCGAAAGTTTGTGATTTCGAATAAACCTGTTGGACTATAACCTGGTGTCGCATGACTTCTGACCTTGTCCGCCCCAGTCTAACCTCCACATCATGCACCAGTCAAGCAACAGACTGATGCGATCTTACTCACTGAATCATACGTTGCAGTCAAAATGGTGATCGCCATTCCCTGTCTCAGGTGAAACCACCACAAGTTGTCTCTCTCTCTCTCTAATGGGAGAGCAGCCCAATGGTCTGGTCATACTGTGGTGACTTTACCTTTCATCTGTCCCAAAGGCAGGATGGATCCACCAGAGGTTGTGAGGGAGCTCTTTAAGAAATTTCTATTTTGATTGTCTCAGGGCCCCATGAAATTAATCTCATGCCATTCGTTCAAGCACCAGTAAGAGAAAACTCCTGTTGCTTGCTGCTTACTGCCTAGCCTGGTCTGAAGAATCAATACTTACACTACATGGAGGAAGCACTGAGGTTGTTCAGGACTTTAATGCATTCTGGGTGGGAGACTTCAATTGCCATCAACAATACACCTGTCACAGATGCATTAGTCTATGATAATGTAGGTAGGAATGATGGTGGCCCAGAGGTTAGCACTGCTGCCTCACAGCGCTAGGGACCCAGGTTCGTTTCCACCCTCAGATGACTGTCTGTGCGCAGATTGCACATTCTTCCCGTGTCTGCGTGGGTTTCCTCCAGGTGCTCCGGTTTCCTCCAACAGTCCAAAGATGTGCAGGTTAGGGTGGATTGGCCATGCTAAATTGCCCCATAGTATCCAGGGATGTGCAGGCTAGGTGGAGTAGCCATGGGAAATACAGGGTTACAGGGGTAGGGTAGGGAGATGGGACTGTGTGGGATGTTCTTTGGAGGGTTGGTCTGGACTTGATGGGCTGAATGGCCTGCTTCCACACTGGAGGGATTGTATGACCACTGCTCTGTCTGGGTTAGACTTACAGGGAGCTCGGGCCATTAGCATCAGCAGAATTGTATTTGACCACAATCAGTAATTTTTTGGCCCAGCTTACCCCACACTCCATCATCAAACGTGGTTCAAAGAGAAGTTCAAAGTCTGCCAAGAGCAACACCAGGTCATCTGTTCAGTCCTTCTTAAAATGGAGGTGTCAATCTGCTTTAGTGACAACACAAGACTGCTTTAAGGCTCGGAGATAGTAAGAACTGCAGATGCTGGAGTCAGAGATAACACAGTGTGGAGCTGGAGGAACACAGCAGGCCAGGCAGCATCAGAGGAGCAGGAAAGTCGACGCTTTGGGTCAGGACACTTCATCAGTCCTGATGAAAGATCCTGACTCAAAACATTAGTTTTCATGCTCCTCCGATGCTGCCTGGCCTGCCTTAAGGCTAAACATCAGTGGCAGCAATTGAAAGACAGAGCTTAGTGATCCCAGAACCAAGTGATCAGATCAGAGTTCTGCAGGCGTGTCACACCTAGTCACAAATTGCAGCAGACAATTAAACCAGTAACCAAAGGAGGCAGCTGTCAAAAACAGACAGTATATCAGTGCAGAAGACAAAAAAATGCATTTGCAAGTATTTTCCATCAGAGGTGCTGAGTGGATGACCCACTTCTGCCGCTTGGGGTGATATCCCATCAAGGAAGGTCATACAGTTGAGCAGTTATCTCTGATATAAAAGAATATTTACCTGATACCGAACATTTCCATCAGCGTTTTTCTTCAATTTCAGAAGGGTTAATTTGCCTTCAGGCATTGTGGTTTCTGACCAATCTGTGTTACTCATGTTACTTGTCCTCATCAACTGACTGATTCTTGCAATCAATTGCTCCCCAGATTGCAATTGCAATTCGACTTGTAACTTTTTGATCGTTGTCGGTGAGATAACTGTGAATTTAAAAGAAATAAAACCTTCATTAATATTCTAGATACATACCCGAAGACACTGCTGCCTAGCCAGTGACTCCCTCATCCCGTGAATGAATGAGAAAAAAAAAGACCTGAACTCTCACATCCGACATTTCTGCAGTTAGCCTGTCACTTTTATGTTACAGATAAGAATGTTGCTGCCTCACATTCATGCAAACGTGCTATTATAACTCAGGGATCAGTCCCAAAATGATTCACAGGGAAAGGAGAAGGCCATTCAGCTCCTTAGTCCTGTTCCACCATACAATAAGGTTGCTCCAGATTGCCCCCTCAATTCCATTTTACTCTCTAGCTCCATATTCCTTGGTCTAATTTACAAAACATATATTGATCATTTGCAGCCCACAAGTTTCAGTTGTCTGAAATACATTGTGAATAACCCAAGCACATTAAAAGCAAACTGCTAACAGGCAAACTGCTGTTGGGTAAATAAGGTCAAAGGGTTAAATGTATGGCTCAAAGATTTAGACCATAAGACAAAGGATCAGAAATTAGGCCATTCAGCCCATTGAGTCTGCTCTGCCATTCGATCATGGCTGATAGTTTCTCCACCCCATTCTCCCACTTTCTCCCCGTGACCCTTAATCCCCTTGACAGTCAAGAACCTATCTATCTCAGTCTTAATGACCTGGCCTCCACAGCCTTCTGTGGTAATGAATGTGGTGTGAGGTGCGTTTTTGAACCGCTGCAGTCCATGTGCTATAGGTAGACCCACAATGTCCTGAGAGAGGGAATTCCAGGATTTTGACCCAGCGACAGTAAAGGAATAGCAATATATTTCCAAGTCAGGAAGTTGTGTGGCTTGGAGGGGATGTTGCTAGTGGCGATGGTGTTCCCATGAATCTGCTGCCTTTGTCCTTCTAGGCAGAAGTGGTTGAGGGTTTGGAAGGTGCTGTCTAATGATCCTTGGCAAATTTCTGCAGTGCATCTTGTCGACAATACACATACTGCTGCTACTGAGCATCGGTAGTGGAGGGAATGGATGTTTGTCGATGTGGTGCCAATTGAGCGGGCTGTTTTGTCCTGGATGGTGTCAAGCTTCTTGAGTGTTGTTGGAGTTTGTGGGGTATTGGCACCAGAACTGGAACAGAAGGGGGAAGTTCTGGTGGGACAGGATGTAGAGAGGGCTTTAAACTAATTAGATTGTGGGCAGGTGTTGAGAGAGGAGAAGGGGAATCCAAAGCAATTCTACAAGTATATTAAAGGCAAAAGAGCAACTAGGGAGAGATTAGAGATCCTTAAGGAACAACAAGGCTGCCTATGTGTGGAATCACAGGAGATGGGTGAGATGCTAAGCAAATATTTCGCATCAGCATTTACTGTGGAGAAAGACATGGAAACTAGGGAACTTGGGGAAATAAATAGTGATGTCTTGAAAACAGTCCGCATTATAGAAGAGGAAGTGATGAAGGTCTTAAAGCGTACAAAGGTACATAAATCCCCAGGACCTGATTGCGTGTATTCCAAGACATTGTGGGAAGCTAACGAAGAAACTGTGGGGGCCCAGAGCAGAGATGTTTGTGCCATCTGCAGCCATGGGTGAGGTGCTGGAGAACTGGAGGGTGGCTAACGTTGTGCTTTTATTTAAGGAAGCCTGTAAGGAGAAGCCTGGGAAGTATAGAATGGAAGTCTGACATCAATGGTGAGTAATGATGTGGAGATGCTGCCGTTGGATGGGGGTGGACAAAATTAGAAGTCATGCAGCACCGGGTTATGGCCCAACAGGTTTACTTAATATCACAATCTTTTCGAGTGCTGCTCCTTCGTCAGGTGGAGTGGAGAGAAGTTCACAGGCACAGAATTTATATGCAGAGAGATAATGGCAAGATAATTCCAGGTAATTAAGAGTGTCAACAGAGAAGTACAAATAGTGTGAGTGGAGAGTTGACTGGTTGAATAACAACACAAACACAGAATTTGCTAGAAAAGCTCAGCAGGTCTGGCAGCATCTGTGAAGGAAAAAACAGAGTTAACATTTCAGGTCTGCTGACCCTTCCTCAGAACTGATAGTAACTGGGAAAATGTTGGTTTAAATGCAGAAAATAGGGAAGGGGATGGGGTAGGGAGAGAACGATGGGATAAAGGATAGAGCCTGAAGAGAGAAGAGCAGGTGGTTAGACAAAGGAGTGGATAACAATCAGGCTGGGAGGGTGAATAACTGTTAATGGGGACTGTTAGTGACTAATAATAGGTAGTGCGTAATGGCAGGCTATGTGGTAACAAGGCCTGGTGTGGGGGTAGGGGGCTGGGACATGGGACAGTTTAGACCCTAAAATTATTGAGCTCGATATGGAGTTCGGATGGCTTTAGGGTCCCCAAGCGGAAAATGAGGTGTTGTTCTTTCAGCTTGTGCTGAGTTTCACTGGAACACTACAGCAAGACAGAGACAGAGATGTTGGCCAGGGAACAGGGTGATGTGTTGAGTGGCAGGCAACTGGAAGCTTGAGGTCTTTTTTGTGAGCAGAATGTAGATGTTCTGCAAAGCGGTCACCCAGTTTATGCTTTGTTTCCCCAGTGTAGAGGAGACCACACTGTGAGCAGCGAATGCATTAGACTAGATTCTGGGAAGTGCAGGTGAAGTGTTGCTTCACCTGGAAGGTATGTTTGGGCCCTTGGATTTTTTCTTCACAGATGCTGCCAGACCTGCTGAGCTTTTCCAGCAACTTCTGATTTTGTTCCTGATTTACAGCATCCACAGGTCTTTCAGTTTTTATTTAGGTTGAATAACAAGTCTTTCCAGGTGATCAAAAGTGTCAGGCAGTGTGAGTAAAGTGTCAACAGCTGAATAAAAAGTGAAGGGATGACCTATGAACCGATTAATTACGGCAGAGAGATAATTACAAATAATCCACTTGCAAAGATTTGTTATTCTGTGGCTGTGTGCTTCCCTCCACTTCACCTAATGAAGGAGCAGCTCTCTGAAAGCTTGTGATTTTAAGTAAACCTGTTGGACTATAACCTGGTGTTGAACAGTGAGTAAGTTGTTGGAGAGGGTTCTAAGAGACAGGATTTACATGCATTTGTAGAGGCAAGGACTGGTCAGGGATAGTCAGCATGGCTTTGTGTGTGGGAAATCATGTCTCACTTGTTTAAAACTTGTTTAAATTTTTTGAGGACATGACCAAGTAGATGAGGGCAGAGCGGTAGAAGTTGACTACATGAACTTTTGCTAGGACTTCAACAAGGTTCTGCATGGTAGACTAGTTAGTAAAATTAGTTCACATGGAATACAGGTAGAGCTAGCCAATTGGATACAAAATTGGCTTGATGGTGGAAGACAGAGGGTGGTAGAGGGTTGTTTCTCGCACTGGAGGCCTGTAACCAGCGGTGTCCTGCAGAAATTGGTGCTGGGTCCACTTTTTGTCATTATATAAATGATTTAGATGAGAATGCAGCAAGCATGATTATTAAGTTTGCAGATGACACTAAAATTGATGGTATAGTGGACAGTGAAGAAGGTTATCGCAGAGTACAACAGGATCTTGATCAGCTGGGCCAATGAACTAAGGAGTGGCAGATAGAGTTTATCTTGGATAAATGTGGGTGTTACATTTTGGGAAAACAGGGCAGGACTTACACAGTTAATGGTAGGACCCAGGGAAGTGTTGTTGAGCAGAGTGGCTCTAAGGGTTCAGGTACGTAGTTCCATGAAAATGACGTCACAGGTAGACAGGGTGGTGAAGAAGGCGGAGAGAGCAAGAACTGCAGATGCTGGAGTCAGAGTCAACACAGTGTGGAGCTGGAGGAACACAGCAGGCCAGGCAGCATCAGAGGAGCAGGAAAGTCGATGTTTCAGGTCAGGACCCTTCATCGGGACTCTTTCATCAGGAAAGATTTAAAAGGGACCTGAGCGCAACTTTTTCGCACTTATGTGGAAGGCACTGCCAGAGGAAGTGGCAGACACCTGAAGGAGGGTCCTGACTTGAAACATTGACTTTCCTGCTCCTCTGATGCTGCCTGACCTGCTGTGTTCCTTTAGCTCCACACTGTGTTAATTGTGGTCATGAAGGCATTTGGCACACTTGCTTTCATAAGTCAGAACACTGAGTGCAGTAGTTGGGACATCATGTTACAGCCATATAGAACATAGCTGAGGTCACTTTTGGAGTACTGTATATAGTTCTGGTTGCCCTGCTAGAGGAAGGATTTTATTAAATTGGAAAGGGTGCAGAAACGCTTCACAAGAATGTTACTGGGACTTGAGTTATAGGGACAGGCTGGATAGGTTGGGCCTTTTCTCCCTGGAGCGTAGGAGGCTGAGAGGTGGCCTCATAAAGATCTATAAAATCATGAGAGGCATAGATAAGGTAAATAGCAAAAGATTTTTTTCCCTGAGGTAGGGGAGTTCAAAACTAGAGGGTATTGGTTTAAGGTGAGAGAGGAATGATTTAAAACGGACATGAGGGGCAACTTTTTCACACTTGTGTGGAACGCACTGCCAGAGGAAGTGGTAGAGGCGGGTACAGTCACAGTATTTAAAAGACATTTGGACAGGTACATGGAAAGGAAAAGTTTAGAGGGATATAGGCCAAACACATGCAAATGGGACTAGTTTAGTTTGGGAAACCTGGTCGGGATGGAGAAGTTGGACTGAAGGATCTGTTTCCATGCTGTCTGCCTATATGACTCGCTATATATGCAGACTTACAAAGCATTACAGGGCAGCTATTTGGGTAATGACACTCAAGGTGGAACAGGAAGGGACAGCGAGTAAAAACATAGACAATTGGCAGTAAGTAGGTTCAAAGGGAGAGGAAATAGCCAATAGACAAAATAGTCTCTTTATTTGAATGCCCATAGTTTTGGGTACAAAGTAAATGAATTAACAGCACAAATACAGGTTAGTGGGCATAAGCATAGAGCCAGTAGGAGACATGGAAACTGAATATTTAGAGGTAACAAGGTGTGGAGCTGGAGGAACACAGCAAGCCAAGCAGCATCAGAGGAGCAGGAAAGCTGACGTTTCATGTCTGGACCCTTCTTCAGAAATTTCTGCTCCTCTGATGCCGCCTGGCCTGCTGTGTTCATCCAGCTCCACACCTTGTTATCTCAGACTCCAGCATCGGCAGTTCCTACTACCTCTGAATATTTAGAGGAATGTGATTATTCAAAAGGACAGGCAGGAAGAAATGGTGATGGGGCAGCTTTGTTAGTATGAGATGGAATAAATACAATAGCAATAAATGATCTTGGAGCAGAAGATGCAGAATCCATTTGGGTGAAGCTAAGAAATTAAAGTGGAAAAGACATTGGAAAAAGTAACCTATCGCCTCCATCCTCCAATAGCACCTGTATGGTAGGACAGAGAATATATGAGAAGATAATGAGGGCATGTAAAAAAGGCCATACATTAATTATGTGTGACATTAATCTTCATGTAGATTGGAACAGTCAGATTTGCAGAGGGAGCCACAAGGAAAACAAAAAATCAGCGAATGTATTTGGGGCAGTTTGCCAGAACAATATATAACAGATCCAACCAGAATTCAGGCTATTTATGATTTGGTAATATGTAATAAGGCAGATTTTAATAAATGATGTTGGAGTTAAAAGGAAACAATGACCATAACATGGTAGAATTTAAAATTCAGTTTGAGAGAGAGAAACTTGGGTCAGAAAACACTGTGCTAAACTTAATAAAAAGATAATTACAAACAAAAGCGGGCAGAGCTAGCTGGTAAATTTATTAAGGAGCAAAGACTGTTAAAGAACAATTGCAAGTGTTCAACAAAATAGTTCACAGCTCACAAGAAAGATATATCCCAGCGAGAAATAAGGATTCCAGGAAGCAATAAGCCAACCATGGTTAACAAGGGAAGCTAAGGATAAAAGCAAAATGAAAGAAAAAAGCAAACAATTCAGCAAAGATTAGTGGAAAGCCAGAGGAGCAGGAAATTTTTAGAAACAAACAAACGACAACAAAAAAGGTAGAACACAAATTGTGAGAGTAAACTTGCAATAACATCCAATCAAACAAAGACGTCCTGTAAATATATAAAAAAGAAGCAACAAGACAAAGTCAACATGGACCCATTAGAGAACAAGACTGGAGAAACAATAACAGGGAACCAGAAAGTGGCAAAGGAGTTGAATAAATACTTTGCTTCAGTCTTAACAGAAGAAACTAATAGAATTCTAAAATTACTAAATAATCAAAGGGACAAAAACAGGAGAGGCCATAAATACAATATTATCAGGAGAGTAAAAACATGAGGGAATCTAATGGAGCTAAAAAAACTGCAGATGCTGGAATCCAAGGTAGACAAACAGGAGGCTGGAAGAACACAGCAAGCCAGACAGCATCTGGAGGAAAGGAGAAGTCAACGTTTTGGGTATTACCCATTCCTGAAGAAGGGTAATACACCAAAAATTGACTTCCATCTTTCTTTAGATGCTGCCTGGCTTGCTGCGTTCTTCCAGCCTCCTGTTTGTCTACAATGGAGCGAAAGACTGGTATGTCCCCTGGAACTGTTGGAATGCATCTTGCCTTGGGAACAGGAGGAACTCCGTGGAGAAGATTTGTCTGGATCTCAGCTACAAGACGTGTCCTACACCCTCAGTCCTACCAATGGGCAACTGACACTGAGAAGACACTCCTGACCCAGACTGGATTGAGCCCACATCCTCTGTGTCAATAACTGTCCCAGATGTTCTACCACCAAGGGCCAGATGTAAGTGGAAGAGTTAGGAATTGGGATACCAGATTGATTTTCTAGTTCTAAATAGTCTGCCAACATGAACCTGGTACTGACCAGCACCATAGTTGAAGTGGAAGCTTATTTGGAGACGGGACAATTAATAGTTGGCGGGAGGGGAGGATGGGAAGGGAGTTGTGGAGCCAGGAATGGAGCAGGGACACCTTGAGCTTGAAAAGCAAAATTGGACACAATCTGCCTCTTCAAATTCTTAGAATCCCCACAGATGGAAACAGGCCATTCAGCCCTTTGAGTCCACACCACCCCTTCGAAGAACATTCCATCTAGACCCACTCCCTATCCCTGTAACCCTGAATTTTCCATGGCTAATCCACCTAACCTGTACATCTTTGGACTGTGGGAGGAAACTGGAGCACCTGGAAGAAACCCATGCAGATGTGAGGAGAAGGTACAAACTCCACACAGACAGTCGCCTGAGGGTGGAATTGAACCTGGATCCCTGGCGTTGTGAGGCAGCAGTGCTAACCACTGAGCTGCCATGCTGCCCCATTATTGGGGCAGGAGTGATCAGGGATGGGGGTTTGGAATCCAGAACAGGAAAAGGATAGAATGTTCATAGTAGTGAAGCGCCATTATTGGGCAATAGATTTACATCAAATCTGCCACTTGTTAACCATCACATGAAAGATATCAACACAGCAGACCATGTTGCAGATGGGCTGGAGCTGGTCAGCTTCGTGCAACTCTCAAGAGTTTCCCATCTCCAAGAAAATCTCAGGACTTTAGAAAGCGAGCTCTTAGTGAGCTCCTTGATGTTGTAAATGTAGCCAATTAAAGATGTGGGAAATTGACTTTTTCCACTCTTGAGAAAGTCAGTGGGGTTGGGAATGGATTGGCACAATTGGCATCAAGGCATTGGCACCATTCTTTATGGTGACCCACCTCCGAGCCAGCCCCATTCAGGGCACAAACGTCTATCCCCAAGTGTCCATGCTTGCTTAACATCACTGACTCACACAGAACTGTTATGGCACAGAAGGTGGCCATTCCACCCATCATACTGCACTGTTCTATCACCCACTGGAAATCACTTGCCTTTTTCCTATCTCCCTGCAACCATTTTCACCCAGAGGGAAAGGAGATTGACACTAACACTGCACTTTATCTGCTATGAAGGGCTTTAGGATATCTTGACATGGTGAAAGGAGCTTTGTAAATGCAAGTTCTTTTCCTTTCGTGATTGCCTTTACCTGGTTTGACTGTGACAACAATCGATTTATCACCGATGATTCTGTACAACGGTGAGTTGCCGGTGAAGGCAGCATTTTCAGAGCTAGTCTTGTAGCAAACTTGAACTCCGAATGTGCTGAACTTTGCACAAGCCTGGCGGACTGTTGGACTTGGGACATCTGGTGTATCTTCAGCTGAGCACACAGCTCCCTGTGGTATAGCTAGAGGCAACACTTTCTCCTGCAAGGCAACCACAAATTAAAACAGTTGAAGCACTCCACAGCTGAACCAAGGAGAAAGCAACCGGAGGGTCTTTTTTCTTACCATCACTCTCTGTTTATCTGCTGTTGAATTCTTTGCCAAATTCAATTCTCTGTTCATCATTCTGAACTCTCCGCTCGATAGCAGTGGAGTGACTTTCGCTGAGGCCAAGTCTTCAATATTTCTTGAGAAGGCAAAAGCCCGTGACCTATTTAGATGTAAAAACAGAAACAGAGGGCAATGGCATCATCAAACTTGCTTCATGTCAAGCCCATCTGCTAACCTCCTCTGTGTAAGCAATGGCTCATTGGTCTAACCTCTGTCAGAAGATGGAGGGTACACAGTCTCACAACACTGACCTGAACATGACATTTAGGCTGACACTTCCTTAGACTTTGAGATCTGGATACTTTTCAATTTTCCTTTATTTTCATAAAATCCCTACAGTGTGGGAATGGGCCCTTTGGCCCAACAAGTCCACACTGACCCTCAGAGCATCCCACCCAGACCCATCCTGCTATAACCCATGTAATCTACACATCCCTGAACACTATGGGCAATTTAGTGTGGCTAATCCACCTAACCTTCACATCTTTGGACTGTGGGAGGAAACTGGAGCACCTGGAGGAAACCCACACAGACACAGGGAGAATGTGCAGACTCCACACAGACAGTTACCTGAGGCTGGAATTGAACCTGGGTCCCTGGTGCTGTGAGGCAGCTATGCTAAGGACTGAGCCACTGTGCCACCCCCTGTTGTACTTTTTGAGATTCTGGTTTTGTAACCAAGCTGGTGCCACACAATTGTGACTGTCAACTTCTCACCGTACTCATGTCTTCCTCTACTTGAGCACAATAAAATCTAGTTCTAATTCTAAAATCCAATTCTAATTCTGTGCACCACAGTGGGAGTGCTGTACTGTTGCAGGCCCGTCTACCTGATGGAACATTAAACTAACCCTCTTGATTGAATTCAGAAAAAATCCCTTGAATCCTAGATAACAAGGTGTAGAGCTGATTGAACACAGCAGGCCAAGCAGCATCATAGGAGCAGGAAGGCTGACGTTTCGGGCCCAGACCCTTCATCAGAAATGGGGGAGGGGAAAGGGTTTCTGAAATAAATAGGGAGCGAGGGGGAGGATGAGATTAAGGGGCCAAATGCACACAAGTGGATCCAATTTAGGAGACCTGGTCAGCATGGACGAGTTGGGCTGAAGGGCTTGTTTCCATGCCGATGGCTGCTTAATATAATATCAACAATCAATAACAATGTGAAATCTAGCTGCATGTCATTTTCTTTTTTTACAAAAGGCTTTTTCATATTGCATTTATGATTCAAGATTTGAGGTACCAGATCTTTGTCAACTGACTTTAGGTGAAGTCAAAAGTTTATCTCGCTTACTGATGGTTGCACAGGGTCCATGGTTTGCAAATTTAACAGTTCTAGCATGAATCTGGCACAATACATAAAC
The DNA here is from genome assembly GCF_021869965.1 of Rhincodon typus. Taxonomy (NCBI): domain Eukaryota; kingdom Metazoa; phylum Chordata; class Chondrichthyes; order Orectolobiformes; family Rhincodontidae; genus Rhincodon; species Rhincodon typus. The sequence goes on from NC_063341.1 coordinate 72,002,516, forward strand.
ACATTGAAATTCTAATAAGAAAGTATGACTGTTGCAAAGCAATGAAAATAAGGCTGTACTGAAACTTGTGATTAACTAGAAATTTAGTAAATTTAGGATAGATTAAGACAAAACTAACTAATTCAAAGTGAAAGTGTAACATTAACAAAATTTCTTTAAATTGATTTGTGGTGTAGACCTCTTGGAAGATTCAACGTAAGCCTGAAGCAGTCTAATTTAACCACGATAAATTAAAGATGGTTTATTTATTTTTGTCCTGGACAGGTTAAAATGTAGAAGTGCATTTCTGTTTCAACAAAATTAGGTGCCTCAATCCCCTGCAGCAGAGGCTTGGGAATATATCGCAATTTATGTGTGGTCTTGGTAAGAGCAGTGATGAAATTAGAGAATGGCTTCGCTGATGCAAGAAGCATGCAGTAACATATCTTGCTTTTGGTCTGAAGAATTGTCATGTTGCCAAATACCAAAAATGGAAGTGAAATTGAAGACTTATTTGCCTTCTGCAGAGCTAATGTAATGTTGTGCTGCTGGATGAAACCATTCCTCCTGTCAATTTCTGTTGCTTGTGAAGTCTAATTTTTTTCACGCTTGGCAAGTACAGAAGTTTCTCATGGTAAACCTGTGCAGGTTGAGTCAAGTCAGAAAGTTACAAAACTAGTTTGGTGTTGGATTTCTAATACTGCATAGTATTAATAATATGCATTTCTAATAATGCATACTGCATTCTTCCAGTTCCTTCTATTAATAGTTGGTTAAGTACATACACCATATTTTCATCCAGCTCTACACCTTGTTATCTCAGATTTTTCAGCATCTGCAGTTCCTACTATCTCTGATACAATTTAAACCCCACTGCGAAGCCTCTGCTAAGGATGCCTACCCTGAAGAAATTACCCTCCTCCCTCCGGACAAACCTCAGGGGATCTCTCTCCCACTGCAACTCTCTCGTCCTCCCCGTCTCTCCCTATTTATTTCAGAACCCCCTTCCCCTCCCCCATTTCTGATGAAGGGTCTAGGCCCGAAACGTCAGCTTTCCTGCTCCTATGATGCTGCTTGGCCTGCTGTGTTCATCCAGCTCTGCACCTTGTTATCTCAGATTTTCCAGCATCTGCAGTTCCTACTATCTCGGATACAATTACTACCCTTGAATCCTAGCTATATTTTATCCTTCATCCACACAGAACAACACTGAGATTGCATTGCTTTCAGATGGAGATTGCGGTGTGCAAATTAGCTGCTGTAATTCCTAAAAAATAAGAGTGAACAATATAGTAAAAAAGATATTTTACTGTTTGGAAAGCACGTTGTTCATCTGGCAATGTCACTTTCTATGACCTGATGCTTTAAAAGGTGACTTTAACGTCATGAACTAAATTTTTGTGCTTTTGTTACCTCCAGACTTGCCTGTTCTCCACATTTTCTATTGACCCCACACTTTTCAGAAACATTCTTGTGTGGAAATCCATTGTATCACTCCTCACCATAATCTGAGCAGAGCATGTTTTGTTCGTTAATTTTAGTGAATGAAGCAAAATGCAAATAAGAGCAAGTGATTGCCAACAATCCAGTACTCTATAGAATGTCACTTCCAGATGCCCACCCTCCTGTTATCCTACATTACAAAACTGCCCATGCTTCAAAAGTACAAATTGGCTCTCAACTGATTTAGGTCATCTTGAAGCCATGAAAGGGGCTGTACATAAGCAAGTTTTTTTTTCTCTCTGTGTTCCTTCAGGCTTCTTAATTGAGAATTGTAGCATTTTACAGCATACAAGCCAACCAACCCATTGTGTCTGTGCTGGTTATCTAATTGGTCCCTTGCCTGCTCATCACTGCACCCAATTGTTTCTATTTCAAGCATTTACCTACTTCTCTTTCGAAAACTGCTATCGAATCTGCTACTATCAGACCTTCAGTCAGTACTTTCCTGAAACTCAAAGTGAAACAATAACGTTAGTACCTATCTAATCCATCCTGACCTTCTTTCTTCTTTCTGGTTTTAATTGTTGATTCAGAATACTGCATAATGTTTCAATTATTCCAATGTTCTCTTGGCTGGCCTTCTAGCTTTAATAAACACGTGCTTATCTAAAACTCTCACTCTTATATTCTAAAAACACCATTCCACCAATATGCTTGTTGGCCTGTATTTCATTTCTTACTAATGCCTCAAGTTGTAACTGTATGGTGGCACGGTGGTTAGCACTGTTGCCTCATAGCACCAGGGACCTATGTTTGATTCTAGCCTTGGGTGAATATCTGTGTGGAGTTTGCATGTTCTCTCTATGTGTCTGTGTGGGTTTTGTCTGGGTGCTCTGGTTTCCTCCCACAGTCCAACGATGTGCAGGTTAGGGGGATTAGCAATGGAAAATATGGGGTTACAGAGATAGAGTAGGGGAGTTGGTCAGAATGGCATTGAGTGTGGACTTGATGGGCTGAATGGCCTGCTTCCATGCTTCAGGGGTTCTATGATCTTTGTTTTCCAATCTATCGAATGCCTTTACCCCTTGAGGATTCTGCTTTCTTCTAGCACTCACCTCTTGTGTGTCCTCAACTTTCTTCATCCTATCGTTGGCAAACTGTAGCCAACAAGGACTTAAGTGTTGGAACTCACTTCTGAATCCTTTGTGTTTCCTTCTTTCCCTTTAAGATGCTGCTTAAAACATACCTCTTTGTCAAACATCTGGTAGGTCATGAGCCTTTGACACTGTCTTCTTGACAAAGTTATTAAAGCTGCCTTTGAAGATTTTTACGGTAGTCGTGGAGAGATTCTTGGCAAGCAGAGAGGTTTTCAGTGGCAGGTGAGAATGTGGCTGAGATCACAGATCTTATTAAATGGGGTAGCCGGCTCAAGGGACTGAATGGCCTATATCCACTGTTTACTTATACATTTGTTTAGTCACTGCCCTCATATATCCTCTTAAATCATAAAACTAGGTGCAGGAATTGGCCATTCAGCCCCTTGTTCCTGCTACACCATTCAAAACAATCGTGGCTAATCTCATCTTAGCCTCAACTCCACTTTTCTGTCTATTCTCTTTAACTCTCAACCTGTTACTAATTGAAATTCTAACTCCTCCTTAAGTTTACTCAATGTCCCAGTTTCCACCACACACTGGGATAGTGAATTCCACAGATTCATGACCTTATGAGAGAAGTAATTCCTCCTCATCTCTGTTTTAAATTTCCTGCCCCTTATCCCAGAACTACGACCTCTCATTCTAGATTGTCCCACAATGGAAACATCCTCTCTACATCTAACTTGTCAATCCCCTTGAGAATCATATATACCTCAATTAAATCTCCTCGAGTTTAAGCCTAAACTGCTCAGTCTCTTCTTATAAGACAAGGCTTCTATCTTTGGAATTAACCTAGTGAACCATCTCTGAACAGCCTCCTCAAGTAAGGGGACAGGGCTTCAGGTGCTCAATGTTGGAACCTCCATCCCACACTCTGGGATAATGAATTCCACAAATTCACAAACCCTTTTAGAACATGCACAGAATAGCACAGCACAGGAACATGTCCTTTGGCCCACCATGTCTGTACTGACCATGGTGCCATTCTAAACTAATCCCATCCGCCTGCACATGGTCAATATTCCTCTATTCCCTGCCTACTCACATATCTATCTAAATGCTCCTTAAACTTTGCTAATGTATCTGCTTCCATCACCATCCCTTCCAGGTATCTACCACCTTTTGTGTAAAAAAAAACTTATCTAGCATATCTCGTTTAAAAACTTCCCCCCCCTCACCTTAAACCTGTACCCCAGGTAACTGGCATTTCTGCCCTGGGTAAAAGATTCTGGCTATTTATCCTATTCATGCCTTTCGTGATTTTATGTATTTCTACTGAAAACAATCCAAGTTTGTCCAATCTCTCCTTATAGCTAGCACACTCCAAACCGGGCAACATCCTGGTAAACCTCTTTTTCACCCTCTTCAAAGCCTCCCTGTCCTTCCTATAGTGTGGCAACCAAAACTGCATACTTTGAGAGAAGAATTATCCTCTGGTTCATTGAAAACTACAATGTAATTACGTTCCCGCGCAGTGGTTTGGGGACATTTCAGCGTTCTAATGTTACTGTTAACAGCAAATTTTGTTTTAACTGGCACTCTTGATAAATCAGCAAAAATTATTGTACCTGAAATACTGGAGGTTTACTATATTACCTCAATCTCTGCTATGTACAAGTTGTCAGTTGAGGATATGAGTGAGAATGCTCTCTGCTGGCAAGTTTTATTTAAGGCAAAGTTGCATTATTATTTAAATTTTTTTTTGCTTTAAATAAAGTTTAACAGTGATGGGTATATGCTGCATTATGTTTTAATTACTTAGTGCTGTTTTTATATTGATTCTGTGGACCCCTTGATCAATCGGAATATTTAATAAGAACATAATAAGAAATAGGAGCAGGAGTAGGCCATCCGGCCCATCGATCCTGCTCCGCCATTCTATAAGATCATGGCTGATGTTTTCATGGACTCAGCTCCACTTACCTGCCCGCTCACCATAACCCTTAATTAATTTGATCAACCAGCATAATCCTGGAGTCGTTCGTTTGCTCGCTGAGCTGTTTGTTCTGTGGTGTACAGTCGTTTCGTTACCATTCTTGGCAACATCATCAGTGCTACCTCTAATCGATGCGTTGGTGTTCTTCTCCATTCCGAATTCATATGATCCTCCGGTGTGGTGGGTCTTTTCACTTCTGGTTCTGTTTTTCAGCAGCAGTCTGTATGTGGGGTCTATTTCTTTGTGTATTTTAATGGAGTCCCGTATTTAGAACCAGGCCTCCAGAAATTCCCTTGCATGTCTGTCGTTCACTTGTCCCACTGTAGACACTTTGTCCCAGTCGAACTGATGGCCTCCATTGTCTGTGTGTATTGAGACAAGTGAATATTGGTCGTGTCTTTTTACAGCCAGCTGGTGTTCATGTATCCTGGTTGTCAGTTTCCTCCCCGTTTGTCTAATGTAATGTTTATTGCATTCACTGCATGGGATTCTGTATATCATGTTAGTCCTGTTCACTGTTGGCTTCAATTAGCTCAGTGAGCTAACAAACAACTGCATTAACAACCCGAGCTACAAATTTTTGCTAAGATCTTAAAAAGGCAAGGTCCTGTAGGTGCCAGTTAATAAAAAGTTTGCATTCTCACTCATACCCTAAAATGCAAATAATCATAGGCATCGTAGACCAGAAAAAGGAACATTAAAAACATGTGGAAATGGGTTAGGATTTCTGTTACCTAGCAGAGAACAGCTCATCTTCCTGTTTCAGTGGGGGTGATTCAATTTTGATGTTACTCTTCCTTAAGTTCACTCTCGCAGTGAAGTTCACAGGGACAACAGTGCTTGTCTTCAATTGCACTTCTACTCCTGTCTGTATCAGAGGGGTGTTTATTCCCATGATGGCGATGACATCTTTGACAGCACTGGAGAGAAAAATCACAAAAAGAAAGCTCTCAGAAGCAATACCGTAGAAAACCCCAGAGATCTGGTTAACAGAAATTTGTAGATGAAAAATGTTTTTTGCCTTCACTCAGGCAGTTCATTCATAACTGTGAGAAACAAATACCTTGGTGTAAGTTGAACATCAGTCTGAATGGTGGTGTTCAGGAGCTGAACCATTGTGAGATTGGAAGGGACAGGATTGAACTTCACTTTGGCTGTTGGAAGAATTCATTTAGGAAACACAAAACAAAAATTAGTGAAACAAAATAACAAACTGCAGATGCTGGAGATCTGAAATAAAACTGAAATTGCTCACGAAACTCAGCAGGTCTGGCAGTGTCTGTGGGAAGAAAGCAGAGATGACGTTTTGAGAACTGAGGAGTTACTGGACTCAAAACATTAACAAAGACAGAAGTTGCTGGAAAAGCTCAGAGTTCTGAGGAAGAGTCACCAGAGCCGAAACGTTAACTCTGATTTCTCTTCACGGATGCTGCCAGACCTGCTGATCTTTTCCAGCAACTTCTGTCTTTGTTTCTGATTTACAGCATCTGCAGTTCTTTTGGTTTTTACTCAAAACGTTAACCCTGCTTTCTTCTTACAGATGTTGGCTGACCTGCTGAGTATTGCCTGCAATTTCTGTTCTTGTGTTATTTAAGTGAATTGGTTTTGCCAAATTAAACTGCAAATGCTAGAACTGTGGAACTTTTGGGGAGAATTGAAGCCCTGAAATCTGAGATGGATAAATGTTTGATAGGCAAAGGATTCCAAAACTGGAAGGGAAGGGAGACAAATTGAATTGAGATGTAAATCAGCAAGAATTAGAATGAATGTTTGAATAGTCTTGGTGGGAGGGCTACAGATTTAAATGTGTCATCCTTTTCCACATTTTCTGAAAGGTGCGATGAAACTTGATATAAATGTAAACATGCCTTTTCTTTTAAAAAAATGACCTCTTTCTTCGCTGTATTATTTCAGACCCTTTGGGATGAATTTTCCCAGCCACTGTTGGGGGTGTTGGAATGGAGCAGAAAATGGGGAGGTTTCCCAGCCGACAGTTGCTAGGCGGCTTGGCTTCTTGCTCTGTGAAACCATCATTCAGCCTCTGATTACAAGGTACTTAACAAGGTGCTGATGATGGGGAGGACACGCTGCGTGAAGAGAGAGGGGAGTGGGAGTATGGGTGGGAAAGGTGCTGCTTTTGGAAACTGAATAGAACATAGAACAGTACAGGCCCTTCGGCCCACAATGTTGTGCCGAACTTTTACCCTAAACCTAAGGTCTATCTAACCTCCACTCCTACCTTATACTATCATCCATATGCCTATCTAATAGCCGCATAAATGCCCCTAATGAGGCCGACTCCACTACCCTCTCCGGCAATGCATTCCACGCCCCTACCACTCTCTGAGTAAAGAACCTACCTCTGACGTCTCCCCTATATCTACCTCCACTCACTTTCAAACTATGCCCCCTCGTAATAGCTACCTCCACCCTAGGAAAAAGTCTCTGGCTGTCCACTTTATCTATACCTCTGATCATTTTGTACACCTGTTGCAGAGAGATCGCAGAAGTGACACAGAAACCCCCTTGCTCCCCAATTCATCACCCAAAGGACCTTTCCCTTTCTTCCCATTGAAACGTTTGACTACATCCCCTTAGGTTTTCATTTTTTGCATTCTCTGTCCATAGGGTTTGTATTTTAAGGTCTCCTTACTTGCCCCAGTGGCCGCTGAGAAACCTTCCCATCTTCTGCTCCATTCCAACACCCCCCAAGAGCTGTCTCAGTGGGGCCACTCAGCCTTCACAGCACATTTGCAACAGAATCACTGTCATAGAAACCCCACAGTGTGGAAACAGGCCATTCGGCTCAACAAGTCCACACCGACCCTTCGAAGAGCATCCCACCCAGACCCATCCCCCTACACTATCCCTTTAACCCTGCATTTCCCATGGCCAATACACCTAGCCTGCACATCGCTGAACACTATGGGCAATTTAGCACGCACATCTTTGGACTGTAGGAGGAAAGCAGAGCAAACCCACGCAGACAGTCACCCAAGGTAGGAATTAAACCCAGGTCCCTAGCGCTGTGAGGCAGCAGTGCTAACCAATGAGCCATTGTGCCACTTTTTTTATTTCAGTGGGAGATCCAAAATTAGGGGAATCAGGAACCTGCAGGTCACTCCTATTTAGGCTGTAGATAGTCAGCTGGGAGGCCTGTGGTAATTTGTTTTCATTCATTCATAGGATGTTAATGTCATTGTTCAGGCCAGCATTTACTGCCCATCTCTAACTTCCTAGAGGGCAACTAAGAGATATATAACTCAAATAGATCTCCTCTCATCGTTCTAAATTCTAGCGAGTACAAGTATAAACTACTCAATCTTTCATCTTGAGACAAGCCTTTCATCTCTGGAATTAATCTAGTTAACCATCTCTGAAGGACCTCCGATGTAATTACATCCTTCCTCAAAGGGATCAAAACTGAATGCAGTACTCCAGGTATTAAACCCTTACCCTGTGCTGTAACTGCCGACACAACAGTGTAATAAAAAGCCAGCTCCATTGGCAATCCAAGTGATGTTGGCACAATATGTCGGATCTCAGTTGCCAATAAGGGTTTGGTCCATTGAGTTGCGATTCCACGCTGAAGCTGGTTTATTAGTTTCTTTATGAGGTTGTCCATTCTCCCTTGGTTGCTGATGAGCTGTGTGAAACAAAAAAGGAAAGAAACGCAACTAAGTTGTAGTGCTAGGTCGTCCTGACCTAGATCATGGAATTCCACCGCTTTCTCACATTATCTCATGGTAACCTGGCAAAATCCACAGGTCGAAGGAACATAGGAACAAGTTTAGGTCAGTGGACGTGTACTGCCTTTCAATCTGATTGTGACTGATGTTCTACTTTACCTCTACTCTCCTGGTCTCGAGACTCAGTAGCAGGAATTCCCTTCAGACTTTGGGAATTCCTGCTCAAACCTTGTGCGAGATGCACCTCCATCCACTCCTTACATGTTATCTTGGAAGGTCACTCCACCTGCGGAATTTCAGATCCAGAATGGATTGAGGGAGATGAAGTATGCTTACTTCCTGATGGTTCCTGGGCAGTGGTAGAAGGGTTTCAGTTTGGGCAGGAGAGGGAAGGATGTCTACTTTGGCCATGCAGTGTGAAGAAGTGGTAAGTGAGAAAAACAGAAATAGCTGGAGAAACTCAACAGGTCTGGCAGCATTTGCGGAGAGAAAGCACAGTCAATGTTTCGGGTCCAGTGACCCTTCTTTGGAAGTGATAAGTGATCGTTACACTCATCTCCCTGCAAAGAAGTAGAGTGAGTCATAATATCACTAAGGGGATACATGAAAGAGGAGAATGAGCAGGCCTTTCAGCCTCTCAAGCCTGCTCTGCTGTTCAGTGGCATCATTGCTGATCTGCTTGTGTTTCTAATTCACATTCACACCAACCTTGATAACCCTTGATTCCCCTTCCTAACAAGAATCTATCCACCTCTACCTTAAAAATAGGTAGCTGGGTAAAGTCCCATGTTGGGACATTAGCAAATTTTCCAGACCATAGATCATAGAATCCCTATGGTGTGAAAACAGGCCCTTTGGCCCAACGAGTGCACACCGACCCTCAGAGCATCCCACCTTGGCCCATCCCCCTATAACCCACCTAATCTAGGCATCCCTGAACACTATGGGCAATTTAGCATGGCCAATCCACTTAGGCTGCACATCTTTGGACTGTGGGGGGAAACCGGAGCACCTGGAGGAAACCCACGCAGACCCAGGGAGAACGTGCAAACTCCACACAGACAGTAGATAGAAAGTGGAGACGAACCCACAGAGATGTGGGTGCTCAACAATCCTGTGTAATTGGGATGACCTCCAACTAACTCTACCAAGTTCATTATTGGGTTTAAAGCCATCAAATCCCCATTTACATAGGAGGTGATGGGGTAGTGGTGGTGTCACTGTACTTGTAATCCAGAACTTCAGGTTAATATTCTGGAAACATGGGTTCAAATCCCACCACGGCAAGATGGTGGGATTTGAATTCAATAACGATTGTTGTAAAAATTTCATCTGGTTCACCAATGTCCTTTATCTGGTCTGGCTTACATATGACTTCAGACCCACAGCAATGCCGTTGACTCAAAACAGCCCTCTAAGCAATTAGGGACATGCTGTAAAAATCCTGACCAGTTAATGACACCCACATCCCATGAAAGAATAAGAAAAAAAAAGTTCAATTAATACACTTATAGCATTACATCCAGTCATAATGCACAGTGGCAGCAGTGTACTGACTACAAGATGCATGGCAGTAAATCAACAAAGGACCTCCAGCAGCACCTTCCAAACCCATGAGCTGTATTATCCAGAAGGACATGGGCAGCAGGAACATGGAAATGGCATTGCCTACAAGTTATACACAATTCTAGCCACTTCCCTCATTGTTTTAAAAACCTGAAATTCCCTTCTCAGCAGCAAAGTGGGAGTACCTTCACCAGTGGCTCATCACCATCTCAAGGGAAATCAAAAATGAGCAATAGATTATGTCTTACCAATGGTGCCAACATCTCATGAACAGGCAAATAAAGGTCCATTCATTGTCATTAATGGATCCATTTAGAACATTTCAACACCTTCTACTTGTATAACTTATTTTGCTTCCAATTGATATTTTAATTTATTTTAAAAGATTCATTGAGATTTAATCAAATCGTTCTGCTGTAACAAGTGTCTTTCCTCACTCTCAAGCTTAACTGAAAAGTGACAATTCCTCATCATTGACTCTCCAACCCAAGGAAAAAATGATCTTTCCATGTTCTCAATAAGTTAGAAAAACTTTTTACATTTTCTCTTAAATTTCTCTGCTCTAATGAAAACAATCCCAATATCTGAAGCCCTTCCTTACTAGTGCAGTTCAATTCGAAAGTGTAGTCGATACCTTAATGACCTCTTGTATATTATTTTGATCAAGTTCAACAAAAGTTAGCTCTTGGCCAAACAACTTGATGTAGGCAACTGCTAGGGCTTTTTTTGTAGGGATTGGTTTCCAACCTGGTACCTGGAAGGCAACAACAAAAAGAAAAATCAGAAGAGAAAACTGTGAATACACACCATAAATCTGAAACAAAATTAGAGAGCGGCTGTGTTCCTCGGCAAACTAAGGGAACTGAAAGGTCAATATTTCGGTGAGAGCTTTGAGGAAGAGTTTACACTTGAGCTTCTCTCTGCATTGTGGTGCTATACATGACATGTACTGTAACAGGTTTCCAATGGCTTCTTGAAAAAAAATCTTTTACAGCTGGATGTCCAGCACCTACTGGGACCAGGGCACAACCACATAGGAACACCAACGCCATCAAGATTCCCTTGCAGGCACACTTGGATATAAATCAACCCACTCTTCACTGGCACCGGGACAAGACCCTGGAACCTGACAGGACTGCGGGGAATATCTGGGCCAGAAGGATGGCTGCAGTTGATGAAGAAGGGTCGCTAGTACCTTGATTTTCAGGACATCTAGTGATGGGACTTTCTTGGAGTGCACGTATCCTGGGAATCAATTGAGAATTATGATGTTACAGAAGGCACCAATTGATGCTGTAATTTCAAAAAAAGGCTTGAGTTTGAGGATCACGTTCTAACAATGTGATCCTTAAATCTGACAGCCACTCTCTTTATGCAGTTTCATGCTGGGAACTTGGGCATGGTGAATGTATCCTCCGAAACACAGCAAAATTCACAGCTATTAGAAGACAATCCGCCGTTTTTTAGTCCGACTTGGTGAGTTACTCCAATTTTCTCTCCAGTGTCTGATGTAGATTGAGGTCAGGCCAGGCACTATGAGGAATAAGAAAGACTTGCTTTTTTGCAGCACCATTCGTGATCTCAGGTCATCCCAAAGGACTCTATAACTAATGAGGTCCTTCTGAAATGCAGTCACTGTTGTAATCAAGAAAACACAGCAGCCAATTTGTGGTCAGCAAGCTCCCGCAAATGGAAACAATGTTCTAAAGGCCGCTTCATCTGTTTTCAATCACGATGTTGGCCAAAGGAACAAATTGGTTGGGACACAAGGGAGAATTTCCCCTCCTCTTCTTTGAAAGAGTGTCAAGGGATTAACTTCCTATGTGAAAAAAAACCCAGCTAAAAACATGTTAAATTATTGACATGTAATTTCCACAACTCTTGGTGTGTAAGGTAAGGTAAAATTGCTGTTGACTGAGAGGTCCATTGGGCTGCTGTCTCATTAGAGAGAGACAACTGGTGGTGAGCTTAACCTGAAGTCACCACACCTCAGGCCAGGGGCAAGGTTGAGAAGGAGGTAACCTTGGTGTGTAAGTGCAGCAGGAACAACACAAGTGATGGTTCTTGGTGCTCATCAGCAACAACTTTTATCCTTTTATGGAAAGTGTGTGAGGGTGGAGACCACATCGTGGAAGGTTTATGCTTGACTGCATTGGCCATCTTAGTGGAAGAGCCTGTCAGAATCTAACATTATAGGCCGTACCTGATAGAATCATCTATATCATCTATCCCTACAGTGTGGAAGCAGGCCATTTGGCCTATCGAGTCCACACCGACCCTCCAGAGAACATCCCACCCAGACCCAACCCCCACGCTATTTGTGTGGCCCTGCATTTCCCATGGCTAACACCCCTAGCCTGCACAACCCTGGACACTTGGGGCAATTTAGCATGGCAAATCCATCTAAACTGCACATCTTTGGGCTGTGAGAAGAAACCAGAGCACTCGTTGGAAATCCACACAGACAGAGGGAGAATGTGCAAGCTCCTGAATACCTGAATGATGGACAAGATGCCAGAGAATGATACACTAGCAAAGGTCTTCAGGCTAGGAAGGAAAGAAAGGTTGTTGTGTTGGGGTAGGGGTTTTGGAGAAAGGAGTTATCCTAACCTTCTTCGCAATGTGTTCATTGCTATTGCTCCTTGCTCCTCTCCTGAGGGATTGATTGGTTCCCCACTGTCCCTCTGCTTGGATACCGATCTTTACAAAGACAAGAACAGAGTTATTATGCTCAGAAACTGCAACATTGCATGAGCTAGATGCAGTAAGTACTCTTGCTTGTAAGTAATTCCTGGTTAAATTACCTCCAGAAAATCTGTGGAGACTCCCAGCCCTTGAAATTTGATGTTGGCAATGGCTGAAGTTGGCAGAATCCCCTCTGACTTCTTCATGAAGTAAATATTGGCTTCAAATCCAGCCAAAAGCTGATCTGTAGGAATATTTCCAACAGTCATTGTTGCATTGCCAATATCCCCATTAGCAAGTATTAGAAATTTTATTGAAATGCAGCCCTGCATTTCATAATAAATCATACTATAATCTATGCGTATTATAATTTTTACAGTGCCTCTCATTGACAGAACATCTTAAATTGGAATGAATAATGAATAACGTTTGTCATTTGCGATTGGGCAGATTTGTGCATTATCTTGCATTGCTCCTTGGTTAGTTATGTAGGGATGGGCTGGATGAACAGATAGATCAGAAAAGATCTTCCACCTTCTCTGCAGGATATTAATGAGCAATTGAGAGGTTATGTTAATTCAGCAGCTTCAATGTTTATTTTCCTGTGCTAGTCCACAAATCCCCAGATTTATTGAACTGAGTTTCACATCTTACCATATTGAGATGTCAATTCACACCCTTGGGCCGTTAAGCAACTAGGGCTTGTGATATTTTCCCAGTTGACCACTGCTGGTACCTTGTGGTATTTGTCACCTCAGTGAGTAAGCGGTGCCATGTAAAAGAGACTTGAGGTAATCCACGACCATCAATCCTTCCTTATCTTTGCTTAGTCTTGGGCCTGGCTAGTAATTATAGAACATAGAACATAGAACTGTACAGCACAGGAACAGGCACTTTGGCCCATGATGCTGTACCAAACATGACTCCAAATTGAACTAATCCCCTCTGCCTTCCCTTGGTCCATATCCCCCCATTCCTTGCATATTCATGTGCTCATCCAAAACTCCCATAACACCCCTATTGTATCTGTCTCCACCACCATCCCTAGCAGCGTATTCCACACTCCTACCACTCTGTGTAAAAATACTGCCTCTCACATTTCCTTTGAACTCCTCTCTCCATCACCTTAAATGCATGTCCACTAGAATCAGACATTTCAACTCTGGGAAAAAGATTCTGACCATCATCAGTATCTATGCATCTCATCATATAAAAAACTTCTATCAAGTCTCCCCACAGCGTCCGCCGCTCCAGAGAAAACAACTGAGTTTTTCTAGCCTCTCCTTATAGTTTATACCCTCTAATCGTGGGGAGGCAATGGCTTAGTGGTATTATCGCTGCACTGTCAATCCAAAGAACCATCCATTGCAGATTGTTGGAAAAACCCATCTGGTTCACTAATGCCCTTTAGGGAAGGAAGCTGCCATCCTTACCTGACCTGGCCTACATGTGACTCTAGACCCGCAGCAATATGGTAGACTCATAACTACCCTCTGGGCAATTAGGGATGGGCATTAAATGCTGCCTAGCTAGTGCAGCCCTCATCCTGTGAATGGCAGCTTCTTCGTAAACCTCTCCAAAGCCTCCACATCCTTCCTATGATGTGGCGACCAGAATTGAATGCAATACTCTGAGTATGGCCTCACCAAAGTCTTATAAAGCTGCAACATGACATCCTGACTCTTGTACTCAATTCCCTGACCTATATAGACCCATATGCCTTCTTTACCACCCTAGATTGATTGTAAAGGATATACCACCATGGGGTATTGACAATGAGGCACTGTCCTAAGATAACAAGAATAATAGCAATGAGCATAAGTACATTTGGCCAACCATAATGACTAGAGATCTGGTACTGATACATCTGCTCTGTTAAAAACTAATGTAGAACTCTTCGTGTCCACCTCGAGTTTGCGGGGAATAGAGGAGCAAACATGTAGACAGTTCCTAGAAGTGTGTATGGGTAATAATTGGGTATTTATACTAAGGGATTTCAACTTTCCTAACATAAATTGGGATGGTCAGCATCTTAAGGATTTAGTGGGGATAGATTTCTTGAAATAAATCCAAAGGATTTCTTTTTATCAATTATTTTTATCAATACGTCATCTTCGATAGTATAGCGGTTAGTATCCTTGCGTGTCACGCTGGAGACTGGGGTTCAATTCCCCACTGGGCATAATCCAATTTTAAAAGGGCAGCACGGTGGCTCAGTGGCTAGCACTGCTGCATCATAGCACTGGAGACCCGGGTTCGAACCCAGCTTTGGGCGACGGTCTGTGTAGAGTTTGCACATTCTCCCCGTGTCTGCATGGGTTTCCTCCGGGTGCTCCTGTTTCCTCCCACAGTCCAAGATATGCAGGCTGGGTGGATTGGCCATGGAAAATTGCCTGTAGTGTTCAGGGATGGGTATATTGGGGGGTGGGTCGGGGGGGGATGCTCTGAGGTTCGGTGTGGACTTGTTGGGCCGAAGGGCCTGTTTCCACACTGTAGGGATTCTATGATTCTATGTAGAAGGCTCAACAAGGGATGGCACAGTGCTGTATCTGGACCTGGGAAAAGAAGCTGGACAAGTGTTCAATGTGGCAGTGGGGGTACATTTTAGCTATATCAACGATAACACGGTACGGTTCAAATTTATTTTGGACAAGGAATAAAATGGCCTGCAAAAGTGGCTTTGGAATGAAGGAAGGCAGATTTTGTTAAAATAGAGCAGGACCTGGCCACAGTAGATTGGGAACAGCTCCTTGTGGGTAAGTCTACAGCAGAGCAGTGGTGGGGGGTGGCATTCAAAAAGGAGCTGGGGAGAGTATAAGTCCAACATGTACTCTTTAGAGGGAAGTGTAGGAGCAATAAGTTCAGAGAACCCTGGGGTCTAGGACGATTCAGGTCTAGATAAGGAAGAAGAGAAAGGCTTTTAGAAAGTCCAAAGGGAACAATTCAGCTGTGGCCCTAGAGAAATGTAGGAAGTGTGGGAGGGAATTTAGGAAAGCGATTAGAAGAGCATAAAGGGGGCATGAGAAAGGGCTTGGGAACAGGATTAGGGAAAATTCTAACATATTTTATAAATACATTAAAGGGAAGAGGTTAACCGGGAAACGAGTAGGGTCCATAGGGACCAAGGGGGGCAACCTGTGTGTGAAACTGTGGGATATGGGAAGAGTGTTGAATGAATACTCCTCTTCAGTCTTCACTCTGGAAAAGGAGAATGTAGATACGGAATTCAGGAAAAGGGACTGTGAGGAACTTGCACAGTTTGACATAGGAAATGGGGAGGTATTGAAGGCTCTGCATGCTTTAAAAGACAAATCCCCTGGCCCAGATGAACTGCATCCCAGGCTGCTGTGGGAGGTGAGGCAGGAAATTGCAGGGACTCTGGCACAGATTTTAATTCCTCTCTGTCTACTGGGAAGTGCCAGAGGACTGGAGGATGCCTAATGTGGTTCCACTTTTTAAATCTCTTCTGATCCATCTCCAGCTTAATAATATTCTTCCTTTAACAGGGAGACCAGAGCTGAGCATATTACTCCAGAAGAGACCTCACTAATGCCCTGTACAACCTTAACAATAACATCCCAATTCCTGTACTCAAAAGCCTGAGCAATGAAAGCAAGCATGCTAAATACCTTCTTAACCACCCTGTCTATATGTGATACAAGCTTCAAAGAATTATGTACCAGAGCCCCTAGGTCTCTTTGTTCTACAACACTACCTGAGGCCCTACTATAATTGTATAAGTCTAGCCATTGTTTGTTTTGCCAAAATGCATTACCTTGCATTCATCAAAATTAGTCTGGGGTTTTGGATTACTAGTCCATTATGCCATCGCCTCCCTTTACATTTGTAAATTGGGAGTAAAAAGTGTTAATTATATTCCAATGTAATTGCTTGATCACTTAAGGGTGCAGTTGACAACATTGTGTATGTCTGGTGCCAGACGTAGACAAGGACAGCATATTTTCTTCCTTAAAAGGCATTAGTGAAGCGGGGATTCTAACAATAGATAATTCAGTAATTCCATGGTCACCCTGACTGAGACTAGCCTTCAATAATTCATCGTTATTTGGTTCTATCAGCTATCAACTGCAGAGGTGGGATTTGAATTCAAATATTCAAGGTGCCAAAATCAAACAAAGAACTTCAGGAGATCTGAAATACAGGAAAACAGAAATTGCTGGAGAAACTAAACAGGTCTGGCAGCATCTGTGGAGACACAGAAAAGTTAACGTTTCAAGTCCAGAGACCCTTCTTCAGAACTGACTGCACTTGAAGCACTAGCTTGGTTTCTCTTTCCTCAAGTGCTGAGTTTCTCCTGAAATTTCTGCTTTTGTGTGTTCCCAGGAAACTAGCCTGGCCCTCTGGATTACAAGTCTAATATATTTCCATTATGTCACCACCCTAACAGGCAATTGATTGTGGCGCAGTGAATCAGTTTCGTTTTTCGTGTCAGCTTTGCAAAGATAAAGGTTTTACGTCTTTTCAAGGTGCAAGCTCCAGAAACCAAAAGACTCTGTCAACTGAGAAGATCAGCGGTAAGATTAAACCTTTGTCTTGAGAAACAATGTGGAACCTTTGGCCTTGGGTAACCTGTACACACTTCAAGAACCTGATGTGCTCTGTAAAAACCAATATTATTGTTATAGTGCTAGAAAGAAAGATTTCAGTTATTAGAAGCATCTTGCTTGACTGGCAAACAGCCTGAAATATTTTACTCAAACAAACAACATACAAATTAGGAGCAGGAGTAGGCCATTCACCCCATCAATCCACTCTAGCACACAGCTCTAGCTGATCTGACTGTAATCTCAAGTCTACAGATCTGCATACCCAAATAGTCTTTCATCCCTTTGCTTAACAAATATCTGCCTTAAAAATATTCAAGGATTCTGCTTCCAAAAGGGGAGAGAGTTCCAATAAATTATAAACCACTGAGAAAAAACACAATACCTTATCTATTTCAAACAGGTAATCAGTAATTTTTAATCAGTGACCCCATAGTTATAAATTCTCTCACAAGAAGAAATACTTTCTTCACTTCAGCCCTGTCAAGATCCCTCCAGATTGTGTACATTTCTATCAAGTTATATCTTACTCTTCTAAATTTGAGCAGCTACAAGACTAGGCTGTCCAACATTTCCTCAAAAGACAGCCTGCCATTTTTGGTATTATTCTGGGAGACCTTCTCTGAACTGTCCGCATGACACTTCCACCCTTAAATAAGGAAAGCAGTACTGTGTATAGTACTCCAGATTTAGTCTCACCAATGTCCTCCGTAAGTACAGCATAACTTTCCTACTTCTGTATTCAATTTCCCTTGTGATAAATTAGAACAAACTATAATTGAAACAAGTTGAGTAGTTGGTGAAATGTGCACATTGGTGGCAGATAGGGCTCATTGCAGAGAAATTTGAGGTGATGGTGGGAAGAACATTGAAAACAATATAAAATAATGGACCCAATTCTTAACAGGGTGCAGGGGCAGAGGGACCCGGGTTCATGCATGCACAGATCATTGAAAGGGTAGAGAGAGGGCTAGATTTAAAATGAGCTGCAACTGAAGCAAAGGTGATGTGAGAAAAATTGTTTTCACAAAGCGAGTACTTAGGATTTGGAACGTGCGACTCGGAAATTTGGTAGAGGCAGATTCAATTCAGGCATTCAAGAGGGAATTGGATGATTATTTAGATAGAAATGGTGGGCAGGGAGATAGGGAAAAGGCAGGAGATTGGCACCAAGGAATAAAACCAGTGCAGGCATGATGGACTGAATAGTCTCCTTCTAAGCTGTAACAATTCTGTGATAGCTTTCCTAATTACTTGCTGTATCTGCATACCAACTTTTATAATGTATACATGAGAGGACACAGATCCCTCTAAACTTCAGAACTCTAATCTATCACCAGTTAGCTTAAACGATGCTTTTCACTCTTCCTGACAAGGTGAAGAATTTCACATTTTCCCGCATTACATTCCATTTGCCATATCTATTGTGCACTCATGTAGCCTATCTACATGTCTTCTTTTAGCTTCTTATATCCTCTTCACATATCACTTTTATCAAAATAGGAGCAGAAATTAGGCCATTCGGCCCATTGAGTCTGCTCCGCCATTCAATCATGGCTGATAAGTTCCTCAACCTCATTCTCCTGCTTCCTCCCTGTAACCCTTGATCCCCTTGACAATCAAGGACCTATCTATCTCTGTTTTAAATATACTCAATGAAAATCACTTTTCTATCTACTTTTGTGTTATCAGCAAATTTAGCTGCCATACTTTCCATCTCTTCATTTATACAAATTGCAAGTTAAGATCGCAACACTGATCCCTGTGGCACATGACCTGTTGCATCTTGCCAATCTGGAAAAGACCCATTTCGACCTATTCTTTTCTTCCTGTTAGCTAGCCAGTCTTTTAACCAAGTCAATATGCTGTTCTTCTACCATGACCTTATATTTTTCGCAATAACCTTCGATGTGGCACATTATCAAATGCCTTCTGGAAAACTAAGTACACTACATCCACCAGGGACCCTTTATTCACAGCGCACGCCCCCTCATCAAAGAACTGCAATACATTTCCCTTTCACAAAACCATGTTGACTTTGCCTGATGACTTTGAACTATCCAAATGCCCAGATAGATTTTTTTTTTAGTAATAGCTTTCAACAATTTCCCTTTAGACAGTGAGATCATGTTTTGAAGCATTGCAATGCAGGAACTTGTTGTAGAAAGCAGGGCAACTACGGCAAATAATGTCCGCACAGCAAGGTCCCATAGAGAGCAATATGGTAATAATAGGATCATCTGCTCAAGTTGTCATATTAGGTCAGGGACAAATAATTGCCAGAACACAGGAGCAACCTTTCCTGCACTTCTTAAGATAAAGCCATGAGTTTTTCATATTGACCTGAGAGGGCAGGGACCTCAGTTGAGAGGCTCATTTGAAAGATGGCACCTCAAACCATGTGGCACACTTTGACCTGGGGCTTTTAGCTTGGATTACGATTTATTTCTTCCATCTTTTTCAGCTAAGTCATTCCTGAGAAAGGGAAAAAGTTAGGAAGCAACAGATTGTAGCCCCTCCTTACCGTTAAATGTTCCGAAATGTAAACCTTTGCTGTTCCGATAACTGAGCCTATCGCACTTTTCGTTCAAACGTTTGATGGCAATGTTACAACTTGCAGCCCTGTGAAAAAGTAGCTGGGTAAGCAATGAAGCTCTTATTTTAGCTGACCAGCTTGCTGCTCACTGCTTCATGATTTCTGCATACTCACAGTGACTGGAGATGGAGGAGCGATGATCCTGCCAGAGATTTCATGTAGGAATAACTAAAACTGGCCAATTGCAAGTTGGTATCTCTGATCAGCGAGTCAGTCATTGTTGCAATTAAAGCCAAGGATGGTTTGGTTTCCAGCAAGACAATAAAAGCTCTCATTCGTAGTTCAGCATGGACCTTTCTGTTCATGAATAACTGAATAGTGAGGGCTTGAACCTGCACAAGAGATTGTAGCAGAGTTAGGTCTGCTGTACAGGAGCTTTGAATGTAGGAGCAGGATTTAGCTCATTTGCAATCTTGATCAAACAGATGGAAAGAGACACAAAGACTCAGAACAGAGAGAATAGAACATAGAGCACAGGAACTGGTCCTTCGGCCCACAATGCTGTGCCAAACATGATGCTGAATTAAACTAATCCCTTCTGCCTGCCCTTGATCCATATCCCTCCATCCCTTGCATATTCATGTGCTTATCTAAAGGTCCCTTAAATGCTCCTAATGCATCTGCCTCAACCACCACACCTGGCAGTGCTTTCCAGACTCCTACCACTCTCTGTGTAAAAAACTTGCCCCTCACATTTCCTTTGAACTTTCCCTCTTCTCACCTTAAATGCATGCCCCTTGTATTGGATATTTCAACTCTGGAAAAAAGATTCTGACCATCAACCCTATCTACGCATCTCATAATTTTATAGACTTCTATCAAATCTCCCCTCAGCCTGAGCCACTCCAGGCAAAACAACCCAAGATTTTCTAGACTGTCCTTAGAGCTCGTTGCATTTATATAGTGCCTTTCCCTCAACAGGATGCACCAAAGCACTTCACAGCTAAATTTAGTGCTTTCTGAAGTGGGTCATTGTCGTAACAGAATGAATATGCATATTTTATGTACAGCAAGATCCCACAAGCAGCAATGAAATTACCATTCTTTTCAAAGTGGTTCTGTTTGAGGGAAAGATATTGACCAGGAAAAGCAAGGAACACCCCTGTTCTTTATTGAAGTTATGACACAGTGTCCTTTAAATGCACCCGAGAGGGCACAGGGGTCTCTATTTAGTATCTCGCCTGACACCCCCGTGCAGCATACTGTCCGTGCAGGGAAGGCTACAACATGACCTCAGGCAACAGAGCATTGCGTTTATCGGAGAAAGGTTTACAAAGCTTGGGCTTTGCTCCCTTTAGTACAAAGGTTTTAGCCTGGAGCTGTAATTGTGGCTCAGACCCGGCACCCTGAGGCAGTGCATTGCTGAAGTTGGACATATTGAAGTCGGAGATTGGATCTTTTTTGCGTACTTTGCATCAGCTGCTGAGTTCAATCGATGCCAGGAAAATACTGCACAAGCTGGAAATCTGAAGCAAAGAGAACACTGGAGAAATTTAGCAGCTCTGGCCAGTGTCAGTGGAGAGAGAAACAGTATTAACATTCTGAGTCCACTATGACTCTGAAGAGTTATAGAATCATAGAGACATGCAGAGCAGAAACAGACCCTTTGGTCCGGCTCGTCTATGCTGACCAAGTTTCCCAAACTAAACTAGTTCCATTTGTCTGCATTTGGCCCATATCCCTCTAAATCTTTCCCATTCATGTGCTTGTCCAAATGTCTCTTAAATGTTGTGACTGTACCTGCATCTATCACTTCCCCTGGCAGTTCATTCCACACACGAAATACTTGTCTGTGTGAAAAAATTGCCCTTCAGGACCCTTTTAAATCTTTCTCCTCCTTAAAGATATACCCTCAAGCTTTGAGCCCTGGGGAAAATACATTTGCTATTCACCTTATTTATGCCCTTCATGATTTTATAAACCTCCATAAGGTCACCACTCAACATCCTTTGTTCCAGTGGAAAAAAGTCCCAGCCTATCCAGCACCTCCTTATAACTCAAACCCTCCAGTCCTGGTAACATCCTTGTAAATCTTTTCTGCACCTTCTCCAATTTAATAATATCTTTTCTATAGCAGAGTGACCAGAACTGTACTCAGTGCTCCAAAAATGACCTCACCAACGTCCTGTACAACTTCAACATGATGTCCCAACTCCTATACTCATTGGTCTGCACCATGCCAAATGTCTGCACCAACCAAATGCCTTCTTTACCACCCTGTCTACCTGTGACACAACTTTCAAACAACTATCGACCTGAACCCCTCTGTCTCTCTGTTCAACATCACTTCGCAGGGTCCTATAATTAACTGCATAAGTCCTCACTTTATTCATCTTACCAAAATGCAAAACCTAGCATTTATCCAAACGGAATTCCATCTGCCACACCTCGGCCCACTGGCCGAATTGATCAAGACCCCTTTGAAATAGGACATAGAACATAGAACAGTACAGCACAAGAACGGGCCCTTGGGCCCACAATGTTGTGCCAAACATGACGCCAAATGAAACAATTCCCTTCTGCCTGCCATTGCTCCATATCCCTCCATTCCTTACATATTCATGTGCTTATCTAAAAGTCTCTTAAATGCCCCTATCATACCTGCCTCCACCACCAACTTGGCAGTCTGTTCCAGACTCCTACCACTCTCTGTGTAAAAACACTTGCCCCTCATGTCTCCTTTGAGCTTTCCCTCCTCTCACCTTAAATGCATGCCCCCTAGTATGGACATTTCAACTCTGGGAAAAGAATTCTGACTGTCAACGCTATCTATGCATCTCATAATTTTATAGACTTTTATCAAGTCTCCCCTCAGCCCCCGCTGCTCAAGAGAAAACAACCCAAGTTTTTCTAGCTCATAGTCCTTAGAGCTCATAGCCTCTAATCCAGGCTGCATCCTGGTAACAAGGTGTAGAGCTGGATAAATACAGCAGGCCAAGCAGCTTCAGAGGAGCAGGAAAGCTGATGTTTCGGGTCTGGGCCCTTCTTCAGAAGGCCCTTTTCTGAAGAAGGGTCCAGACCCGAAACATCATCTTTCCTGCTCCTCTGATGCTGCCTGGCCTGCCATGTTCATCCAGCTCTACACCTTATTATCTCAGATTCTCCAGCATCGGCAGTTCCTACTATCTCAGCATCCTGGTAAACCTCTTCTGCATCCTCTCCAAAGCCTCCACATCCTTCCTGTAATGTGGCGACTGGAATTGAACACAGTGCTCTAAATTGTGACCAAACCAATGTCTTATAAAGGTGCAACGTGACATCTTGACTCTTGTACTCAATTCCAACACCAATAAAGGCAAGCATGCCATACGCCTTCTTTATCACCCTATCTATTTCCGTGGCTACTTCCAGGGAGTTATGGACTTGCACCCTTATTACCCTAAGGTAATCTTAGATAACCTTCACTGTCCACAATACCAACAATTTTGGTGTCATTTGCAAACTTACAAACCTAAATTCTCTTCAAAATTGTTTATACAAATGAAAGGCAACAGTGGACCCAGCACTGATCTCTTCTCCAGAACTGTTGTGCTTTCTGAGTATTCTTCACTGTTCTGAACAAGAGTCATAACTGGACTTGAAGAGTTAACATTTTCTTTTTCTCCCCAGATGCTGCCAGACCTGCTGAGCTTCCCGAGTGTTCTCTCTGTTTGTTTTTCATTACAGGTGCTGAGTTTTCCAAGCATTCTCTCTGTTTTGTATCACAGAGGATTGGAGGGCTCTTGCAGTAGTTACATTTTGCAGCACTGATAAAGATGCACAGAACCTGAAATGTTAACTCTACTACTCTGTCCATGGTGCTGTGATAGGGGTTTGGGTTACCTGAGTGTTGTTGACCTTAAATTCCTCATTTGCCTTGTCTTATCATCATTTGCCAGTCTGTTCCCATTGAGAAAAATCCCACCCAGGAGCACATTCACCGTCCTCTCTCACCTTGCGTGGCTCTTTCTTAGCAATGTTGCGCAGTGCCATCACGGCCTCTGCATGGACTCTGCTTGAGACACCGCTGGCGACATTCCCAAATCCGGGCAGGAATTTCTGGATCCGCTTCAGGCTGGCAAGCTGCCCTGCGTTGCCAATGGCTTTGAGGCCAAGGATGATTTCCTCTTCATGGCCTTTGCTGCCTGCTTCAACCACAAGCTCATGGAGTGGCTGTTAAGGACACAACATCAATGTACAGAACAAAGAACGTCACTAACAATGCCGAGGACAAAACACTTAGACTCAGTTTGTCTAAAATTTAACAATTTAAGCTTGTCTATTGAAGACAGGTAAATGACTTACTGTACTATTGGGGAGGCCATCACTAGACAATTAATTTAGAAACTCAGCTCATGCTCTCTTAGAGCTGGCCGAACACAGCAAGCCAAGCAGCATCAGAGGAGCAGGAAGGCTGACGTTTCGGGCCTAGACCCTTCATGTTCTCGTACCTTGATTCAAATCCCACTACGGCAGATGGTGGAATTTGAATTCAATTAAAAAAAAATAGGTCTGGAATTAAGAATTTACTGACAGCCATGAAACCATTGTTAATTGTCATAAAAACCCATGTGGTTCACTAATGTCCTTCAGGGAAGGGAATCTGCCATCCTCACCTGGTCTGGCCTACATGTGACTTCAGACCCACATTGATGTAGTTGACTCTCAATTGCCCCCTGGGCAATTAGGGTGGGCAATGAATGCTGGCCTAGCCAGCGATGCCTACTTCCTATGCATGAATAAAAAAAAGACTTGAGTTCAGATGATTAAAAAGGTTGATAGTGCAGATATCTTGATGCTCTGGTGGGTAAGATCTCTGAACGGAGGAGCATAAAATTAAAATTAAAGATGCGATGTTCAGGGATGATGTAAGAAACACTTCAACGCACAAAGGATAGGTGAAATCTGGGACTCTATTTCCAAAAATGCTGAGGAGACAGCGGAAAATTCCATGGATTAAATGGATTTTTAAATACAGTTTTGGAACTGAGACAGGTTGTTAGCATCAATATTCAGTGCAGCCACAATGTCACTGAATGACTCAAGAGGATGAACGTCCTCCTCCTGTTCCTATCGTCTTAAAATTTCTAGCATCACAGTTGTATGTGATGGCCATTATAATGCAACAGTGCTCCTGAAGTACCTTACCATTCTCAAAAATATTACTAGTTATTCTCGAATAAACCAAATGAGGTGTATTGTGCAATGCAACATCTCGACAATGCAACGCCACAATACAACAGACCAAATCTGGAGTAATGTCTACAGTACTGTTCTCCTTATTTTAGTCAGGATGTAAAGGTGTTGAAGGCGCTCCAGAGAATATTTACCAGACTAATATCCGGAATGAAATAAAATAATGAGTTTAGAAGAAGTGTCGCTGGACATGATTGGTTAACTCTGCTTTTTTGTCTCCATACATGCTGCAGACCTGCTGAGTCTCTCCAGCAACTTACTGTTTTTGTCAATGTCTGGAATGGGCAGGTTGTCTCATGACGGAATGTGGGACAGGCTGGGCTTGTATCTACTGGAGTCTGGTGGAGCTGGAGGCAACTTGATTGAAGCATACAAGATCTTGAGGATCCTAACAGGGTGGATGTGGAGAGGATGTTTTCTCTTACAGGAGAATGTAGAACTAGGGGTCACTGTTTAAAAATCAGAATTTCTCCAATTCAAAACAGAGATGAGGATTTTCTTTTTCTCTCAGAATGTAGCGTCTTTGGAACTCTCTTCCTGATGCGGTGGTGGAAACAGTGTCTGAATATTGTAAGGTGGAGGTGGATAGATTCTTAGTAAAGAAGGGTAGTGGTGGGGTGAAAGATTAACAGGGGGAGGCAGGGATGTAGATTTGAGGTTACAATCAGATCAACCATGATCAAATTGAAGGGTGTAGCTTGCTCAAGGGGCTGAATGGCCGACTTTTACTCCTTGTTTGTATGTTGGTGTGATTGCACTGTTGAGAAGGGAACAATAAGGGGGGACTGGCTAGCACCAAACCAGTCAGCCAAAAATAACAGTCCTGGAGATCCATTTTCAGATGTGCAATATGAGTTTGGAACAGACCCTTCGTTTCCAAGTTTTACTCACTTCTCCTTTAGATGTAGTTTTGCTAACACCATTTATCAGGACAGCTATGGCCTAGTGGTGTTATTGCTGGACTATTAATCCAGAAATTCAGCTAATGTTCTGGAGACCTGGGTTCAAATCCTGCCATGGCAGGTGGTGGAATTTGAATTCAATAAATATCTGGAATTAAGAACCTATGAGTGACCATGAATCCACTGACGATTGTTGAAAAAACCCATCTGGTTCACTAATGTCCTTCAGGGAAGGAAATCTGTCATCTTCATCCGGTCTGGCCTACATGTAACTCCAGACCCACAACAATGTGTGGTTGACTCTCAACTGCTTTCTGGAACGTTCTGGCAAGCCACTCAATTCCAAGGCAATAAATCCTCACCAGCCTGCAGTGCCACATCCCATGAATAAATTAAGTGGGTTGTTTCCTGGTCAGGCTGAGGTAAATGTTGGGAAGATTTGCCTCTTTTACTGCCCTACTCCAGGAAGGGAAGACAATGGCAAATTACAACTGGAGAGAAACAGTCCATGCAACATCAGCCAACAATAAAGCAGAGACCTACTTCATTGTAGGATCTGAACCAATGGGAACTATCCAAACGGTAAGTCAACAATAACAAAGTGGTATTGCTGAAGTTTGTCCATGCACATGGTGCACCTTAATGCAAAGTGTGCTGGTGCACACATACAGCTGTTTCTGAGTGAAATAAACAGGGTACTTGTAACCAGTGATTGTGAAACTGACGCTGATTTGTGGTTGTCAATTTTCCACTCAATATAAGTAACTGTGTTTTGTTTTCTCTATTCATTTGTGGGATGTGGGCGTCGCTGGCTGGCCAGCATTCCTTGCCCATCCCTAGTCCCCTTTGAGAAGGTGGTGGTGAGCTGCCTTCTTGAACCGCTGCAGTCCACCTGCTGTGGGTTAGCCCACAATGCTATTAGGGAGGGAATTCCAGGATTTTGACCCAGCGACAGTGAAGGAACGGCGATATCTTTTAAGTCAGGATGGTGAGTGACTTGGAGGAGAACTTGAAGTTCGTAGTGTTCCCATATATCTGCTACCCTTGTCCTTCGAGATGGAAGTGGTTGTGGGTTTGGAAGGTGCTGTCTGAGGATCTTTGGTGAATTTCTGCAGTGCATCTTGTAGATAGTACACACTGCTGCGAATGAACATCGGTGGTGGAGGGAGTGGATGCTTGTGGATGTAGTGCCAATCAAGTTGGCTGCTATGTCCTGGATGGTGTTAAGCTTCTTGAGTATTGTTGGGTCTGCACTCATCCAGGCAACTGGGGAGTATTCCATCACACTCGTGACTTGTGCCTTGTAGATAGTGGACAGGCTTTGAGGAGTCAGGAGGTGAATTACTCGCCGCAGTATTCCTAGCTTCTGGCCTGCTCGTGTAGCCACTCTGTTAATGTGGTGAGTCCAGTTGAGTTTCTGGTCAATAGTAACTCCCAGGATATTGATAGTGGGGGATTCAGTGATGGTAACACCATTGAATGTCAAGAGAAAGTGGTTAGATTGTCTCTTATTGGTGTTGGTTATAGCCTGGCATTTGGGTGGTGCGAATGTCACTTGTAACTTGTCAGCCCAAGCCTGGATATTGTCCAGATCTTGTTGCATGTGAATACGGACTGCTTCAGTATTTGAGGAGTCACGAATGGTGCTGAACATTGTGCAATCATCGGCGAACATCCCCATTTCTGACCTAATGATGGAGGGAAGGTCATTGATGAAGCAGCTGAAGATGGTTGGGCCTAGGACACTACCCTGAGGAACTCCCGCAGAGATGTCCTGGAGCTGAGATGATTAAACATACTGAAGATAGTCCTTATATCTAAAAAGGATTGGGATGTAACTTTTGTCATCCCATTCTCTATCAAATGCTCCCAGTTTTTCTCCAATTATCAACTGCTTCATCCCAGGTGAAAATCCATTGCTTATGCTTCCAGTACTCACATACCTGGAGAGCTTCATCTGGACAAACCCGGAGAGTTGTGCAGTATCTCTGGACCAGGGATCCGTAGGCAAGCAATGTGACTCTCCGAAGGGTGGGGTTCCTCTGCATGTAAGGGCTGGACAGAAGCACCTTGGGAGAAGCAGAAATATTTTGCTGTCAATTGTAAAGGAACCTAAACTAACAAAAATGCCTGTAGTACACTTCGAGCTGGGATGGGGGAATGATTAGTACAGGGCTGGGATGGGGGAATGGTTGGTACGGGGCTGGGATGGGGGAATG
>NC_063341.1:72030437-72031632 GCF_021869965.1 Rhincodon typus
GATGGGGGAATGGTTGGTACGGGGCTGGGATGGGGGAATGGTTGGTATGGGGCTGGGATGAGGGAATGGTTTGTATGGGGCTGGGATGGGGGAATGGTTGGTATGGGGCTGGGATGGGGGAATGGTTTGCACGGGGCTGAGATGGGGGATTGGTTTGTATGGGGCTGGGATGGGGGATTGGTTTGTATGGGGCTGGGATGGGGGAATAGTTTGCATGGGGCAATGCTGTGAGCAAGGCACAGAGGGAGAAATCAGTGGGGTCAGTGAATCATTCCGGTTCAGATTCCCCATTGAGAGTACAGCTTGCGAGTTGATAGATTTTCTTGTTATTGATTGCATCCAGGCTAACAGGAATAGAATGGGTGAACGGGGCTGAGGTAGGCGATTAGTTAGAGAAGACCCGAGGAGGTTCCTTTGTTCCTAGATGTAAGATTCTGCTGTCCTTACATGGCCACTACAAGAGGATGTGCCTTGCTGCTCTGCAAATTTCTGCATCTTCCATGGCACCTGATGTAATTCTGAGTTGAGCTGGCATTTTGAACGGTAGAATTAGATCCCATCAACAGGGGTATCGGGGAGCGGGTGGGCGGGGGTGGAATTGTTGGCTGGAGGTAAGAATGTGGCAGAGAAGTTCAATGGTCCTTCTATCAGTTCTGATATCTTATGACCAGAAAGTCAAGTGTGGTCATTACCGTAGCATTATCTATACCATGGCAGTCGGCTTTGGTGGAATGCAGCATAAAAATCAGAGCTTGGGTGGCTTCAAACAATGACAGTTCTCCCTTCTCGATCCTTGTTTGGATGAACTGAATTGCTTCTGGGGTTGCGACTATCGGTAAGGTGTCCAAAATCCAGCGCCTGGGTTCACAGCAAGAAAAGTCAAGCATTGAAAACACAAGAACAGAAGAGGGCCATTCAGCACACGACCTCTCAATCAGAGATCATGATTGATCTGGATCTCAGCTCCATTCACCTGCCTTGGCTCCATATTCCCTCATATCCTTGCCGAACAAAATTTATCAATCTCAACTTTGAAATGTCCAGTTCATCCACCCAATCAACCACAATTTTGTATACCCTTCACTACCACCCCATACCCTTGCCTCACTGCCACCCCATATACTTGCCCCAGTACCACCCCATATACTTGCCCCAGTACCACCCCATACACCTGCCCCAGTACCACCCCATACAC
>NC_063341.1:72031642-72082691 GCF_021869965.1 Rhincodon typus
TGCCCCAGTACCACCCCATACACCTGCCCCAGTACCACCCCATACACCTGCCCCATGACCAACCCATATACCTGCCCCAATACAACTCCATATACCTGCCCCACTACCACCCCATATACCTGCTCCATTACCAACCCATATATCTGCCCCATGACCAACCCATATACCTGCCCCAATACAACTCCATATATCTGCCCACTACCACCCCATATACCTGCTCCATTACCAACCCATATACTTGCCCCAATACCACCCCATTTACCTGCCCCACTACCAACATGTACACTTGCCCCAATACCACTCCATATACTGGCCCCAGTACCACCCCATATACCTGCACCACTACCACACCATATACCTGCCCCACTACCACCCCTTCACATCCCTCACAACCATCCCTTACACCCTACCACCCCTTCACACCACAACCTTCCTCACCACCATGCCTCTACCATATCTCACTACACCTTCACTATCCTTACCATCATGCTTCACTACCACTATTATCCCTCATTATCAGCCCTCCACACCCCCTCAGCCGGCATGAGCCACATTGCCCCCATGCTGAGGTAAAGGCACCTCACTTCCCTTGGTTTGTTTTTTTCCAGTCACGGGTGAGACAGGAAACGGGAATTCTCCAGATAAGGAGATAAGATTCTCCTTCTGAACTTACAGGGCCACCTGAAAGGGTGTAGGAAAGAAACCAAACTGTGCCTGGAGGCTGAAACTGCCTTGAGCAACCACACGCACCCTCACTTCCCCTTCTTTATTTACCTTTGGTGGGGTTTGGGTATGCTCTTTCCCCAGATGTTTTGGAGGCTTTCCAAACTTGCGGAACGTAGGAGCTGAATGAGCTGCAGAAACTTCTGTGGGGCATCAGGATGAGCTCTCTCTTGGTTAATTTGAGCCAAATTTTCCAGTGCTTCAGCAATCTGTTACAACAAACCCAGGATATACGAATTTACACTCTGTTGATGTCCAAACTGAGTGAAAACAGGCTCAAACATTGAGCTGAATTTGCTGTGTATGCGTGATGAATTGTGTTGACAATTCTCGGAACGTGTTAGAGTTTCCAGGAGATGTGGCTGCCCTTTCTAACGAACCATGACAGCTGTTATTGTTAAACAATTTATGATGGCAAAATGTTCAGAGGGAATGTGAGGAAAAGTGTTTTCACCCAGAAGGTGTTAGGAATCTGGAACTCATTGCTTGTAAAGGCGGTAGCAACAGAAACCCTCATAAGATTTAAGATGTGTTTAGATCTGTTCTTGTGATGCCAAGACATAGAAGGCTATAAGCTAAATGTTGAACAATGAAATTAGAACAGTTCTGTTGTTGTTTTCAATCTGTGTGCACAAGATGAGCTGAAAGGCTCTTTTCTGTGCTGAAGATTTCTATGAATCTATGGTGATAACTCAAGACTCAGAGATGGTTGCACAACTACCTGTGAGGAACATTAATGTTGAAATAAGCAAAAAGCAAGGTTACCGAACACTGTGTGGTTAAATGATTGCAGGGCAATTGTGAGAAAAAAGCTACATGGTACCCTGGGCTAAGTATAGCTTTAATTGAACCATTCGAAGATTGATCACATGTTAAATCAATAGATAATCAGAGGTAGATCATGCACATAAATCAATCAAGGGGAGCAGAATAAAAGAGTGAGGAACAAGGAGCAGGAGTAGGCAATTTAGCCTCTTCAGTCTGCTTTGCTATTCAATCTGATCATGGCTGATTGTACCTTGGCATCAGTGCAGCCAAAGGATAAAAGGTGGCTAAAGACTTTCATCTACATTTTGGGTATGAGACTATCAACAAAGGAACTCCTGCTGGAAGTGGCTTGGTCTCTGTCAGATTGGATTGAAATCACTTGGAGCTGTCAAGCAAGATTGACTTATCTAGGGGTAACTGCAGGTTTTCTAAATTCCTCTCTGCCTTTTGGCGTTTCTTCATCAATGAAAACTATCAGCACAGAACTGTACAGCGCAGGAGCGGACCATTTGGCCCATGATGTTGTGCAGAACATGACACCAAACTAAACTAATCCCTTCTGTGTGCCATTGGTCCATATCCCTCCATTCCTTTCATATTCATGTGCTTATCTAAAAGTCCCTTATCTGCTCCTATTGTATCTGCCTCCACCACCACCACCACCCCGGCAGCGTGTTTTAAAAAAACTTGCTCCTCATGTTTCCTTTGATCTTACCCCCTCTCACCTTAAATGCATGTCCCCTAGTTTTAGACTGTGGGAAATTTGTACTCTTCAGTTGCAGCCTGACCACTTTGCTAGCCACAGGTGAGTAAATGCTTGGATTCTGCCATCATACATGCCATTTTAATCTTACCAGTAATCAAAGTGCCAATGTCCTACATTTATCCAAGAGATGTGGTCAGATATACCTTACTGCTATCATTATGAGAAGGCTTGACCAGCTGTATTGGCAGCTGCTGCAGTTCATTAGAAAGCTGATATTTCAGGGTGCCTCGCTTCTCCAGGTGCTCAGTTGGCGCGGCTGGTGACTGATTTTTGCTCTCTAGCAAGACAAGATGTTGTCTGTTTCCGAAACCAAAAATAAATTGTTAGCAGAATATAATCCATGTGAAGAGAAACATTGAGCAACTATGCAGTAAAGCATGTACTGACAGCAACAAACTTCAATTCTCTGCTGTAATTGACAGACCTCATTGGTAAATGATGCAAACTTGTGGGATTATCCCAATAAACCTGGCCCTGAAGGAGCAGGTAGGAGTGCATCCTTCTGTTAATAACAGGAAAGAGCCCATTGTCAAACCTGACATTGCTAAGGTATATGGAAGCAGAAGGCTCAACATAAGCAGGGCTTAGACAATGAGGGATACATCTGTAGCACTCTCGTGTGTTTTAGGACTTCACCTGTTTTGTGGTTGAGGCACAGAGAGATTGTGTGACTTTTCCTCGACATCAATAGAAATTAAACCTTGGATAGTTATACAACAGCAGCTGTTATTATATATATATATATATATATATATCCAAAACTGAAAACAAAATGCACAATAATTAAGCGTCAGCTCTGCTGACTGCTGACTTCATTAGAAAGCTAGTCATTAATTATTCTATCAAAGTCCTTTGTAATTTTGAATGCTCTCATTTAATATCCCTTGTCTGTTGGTCATTGCACCCATCCTTGTTTCTGAGGGTTGATCTATGGACCTCCATCTGATTAGTCCATACTTACGGCTAAAGAGCTACAGTAATTTGCTGTTGCTTTCTGCAGAATGGCTGATCAGCAAACTCCCCGACAAATACCCCCTGCTATCAAGAAAATTGATAGGAGTCACAGTGGATACTTAACCACATTATGAATGCACCCTCCACGATTACCAGGCCTGTTCCAGAGAGAGTGATGTTACTTACTGCACCATAAGACTTCGTACTCAATCCCTGCTTAACATCTTTCAAATACAAGCTTCTTTAGTCCCTCCACATAGCTGAAGTTTGAGTAAACTTCTGGCCTTGAAATCCCTTCTGACGTGCAGCACCCAGAAATGGACACCATGCTCCAAACCAAGCTAATGACTGATTTATTAAGGTTTCTGAGCTGATCTTAGGAAGTGCTACAACTGAGCTGAGAGTTTGCAGGTTCAGGAAAGTTGGCAGGTGGGGGTGGATGGAGCTGTAGCCTCTGGCTACCAGTAAATGGCCTCATCCCACAGATTGGCACATCCCAATGACGTGCACGATTATCCATCCTGATGAAGCTGAGTGAAGTTAAGGACAGTTTGGGTTGTGAGGACTAACAGCCTTGCAAAACCTGCTGTCTAGAGCTATAAGAGAGGGAAAGCTACTTTGAGTAGGTCCCAGAAGATACCTGATCTAGCACAGCCTGAAGTAATACCTTCAGGTGATAACGAGAGGAGATCACTGGTAAGTGGACAAATAACTTGCAGGGAAGAAACCAAATATACTGGCACCAACCTCATTACCTCCAGAGATCTTTCCTCCACTGGCTCCAATCTTATAGTCTCCCAAACCTGGACAGCCTGCTTCTACCTCCCAAAATCCACAAACCAGACTGTCCCATTAGGCCCATTGTATCAACCTGTTCCTGCCTCACTGAGCTCATTTGCCCCTACCTTGACCCTATCTTCTCTCCACTTGTCCAGACTCTGCCCATTTACATCTGCAATTCCTCTGACACCCTCCACCAAATGGGCAATTTCCAGTTCCCTGGCCTTAAGTGCCTCCTCTTCACAGTGGATGTAGAATCCCTTTATACCTCCATTCCCCACCAGGATAGTCTAAAGCTCTCAGCTTCTTCCTTGACCAGAGCCTTGAACAATACTCATCTATCACCACTCTCCTCTGCCTGGCTGAACTTGTTCTCTCATTGAACAATTTCTCTTTTAATTCATCTCACTTCTGCCGAGTCAAAGGAGTGGCTATGGGCATCCACATGGGTCCCAGTTATGTCTGTCTCTTTATGGGGTATGTGGAACAATCTTTGATCCAGTCCTACACTGGCCTCCTCCCACAACTTCTTTCTTATTACATCGATGACTGCTTCGGTGCCACTTCATGCTCCTGCCTGAACCGTGAAAAATTTGTTCATTTTGCCTCCAATTTCCACCCCTCTAAAACTTTCACAATGTCCAATTCTGATACCTCCCCTCCTTTCCTTGCCTTCTCTGTCTCCATTTCGGGGAATAAACTGTCCACTGCCATCCACTACAAAGCCACTGGCTCCCACAGCTACCCTTACTACAGCTCTTCATACCCCACATTCTGCAGAGATTCCATTCCGTTCTCCCAGTTGTAACCATTTGGATGACACTTCCTTCCAAAAACAGTGCTGCTGACATGGCTTCCATCTTCCATAACCATGGTTTCCCACCCACTGTGGGTGACAGAGCCCTCAACTGCATCCGACCTATCACCCGTGCTTCCACTCTTACCCCTTCCCATCACTCACAACAACGTGATCAGGTCCCCCTTGTCCTCACTTTTCATCCCACCAGCCTCCGCATGCAACGAGTCATTCTTCACATTTCAGACAACTCCAGCAGAACGCTACCACCAAACACATCTTCCCCTCGCTCCCCCAACTACATTTCACAGGAACTTTTCCCTCCGGGACACCCTAATCCATTCCAGAACCACCAACACCAAACCC
Organism: Rhincodon typus; assembly: GCF_021869965.1. NCBI lineage: Eukaryota > Metazoa > Chordata > Chondrichthyes > Orectolobiformes > Rhincodontidae > Rhincodon > Rhincodon typus. The sequence continues at coordinate 72,036,796 of NC_063341.1, forward strand.
CCCCTTCCCCATGGCACATTCCCATGAAACTGCAGAAGGTGCAACACCTGCCCCTTCACCTCCTCCCTGCTCACCATCCAAGGGCCTAAACAGTCTTTCCAGGTGAAGCAGCATTTCACATGTACCTCCTCCAACCTTGTGTGTTGTATTCACTGTATCTAATGCGGCCTACTCTACATTGGAGAAATCAAACGCAGACTGGATGACAGCTTTGCAGAACACCTCTGGGTCTGTGTGCAAGCAGGACCCTGACCTTCCCGTAGCTGGTCATTTTAAAACAGTGTCCAGCTCACATGTCCTTGTGTCTGCCCTTGGCATGCTGCAGTGTTCCAGTGGATCATAAACAAACTGGAGGGACAACATCTCATCTCCAGACTAGGCACTTTACAGCCTACTGGACTTGATACTGAGTTAAACACCTTCAGGTTGCAAACCATTCCTTCCCTTTCTTTTAGCTTTTCTTATTACATTCTCTGTTACTGTGTCATCTCTCCCCTCCTCCTACCCCAGTGGGACTGTCTGTTCTTTCCAGTCTGGCAGTTAGACCCACCATTTTCTGTCCTTCTCAAATTCTGATCTCTTAATCTAAACTATCAACATCCTTTCACCCCCGACACACACCCCTACCCCCCCACTATTGCATAAATGCTTCTCCCTCTGCACTTTACTTCAGCTGTGATGAAGAGTCAAATGTTAGCTTGCTCTCTCTCTCTCTCCATGGATATTGCCTGACCCGCTGTGATTTCCAGCATTTGTTGTTTTCAGTACCAACTGTACACTTACAAAGTTTAGAATTTGGTGCAGACACTCGTAGTTGCAAGAAGAATTACCTCGATTCTGTGCTGGCAGCCCCATCAAGTTCATTAAACGGTGTGAACTGATGTGTCTCTTTACTTACAACTTCAATTATCACCGCACCATCTGCTGTGCCTTTTATGGCGTAGGAGTAGGTGGAGACACTCCTCAGGTTCCTGCCTTTCTGCATTATAAGACGACAAGAGAACATCTGATTATAGTTGCCATTTCTGAAATTCCTTTGCATTTGCATTACGGTAACTGGAGTATATTTTCATCAGGTGGTTATCTAGCCAAATGGGTCAATGGCCTATTATAGAATTCAAGACCATTTTCATGTAATTGAAAGTTGCAATGAACATTGAAGGGTTGTGAGACTTCATTGAAGGGCAACAGTGGTGGAGGAGGTGATGGCCTAGTGGTATTATCACTGGCCTGTTAATCCAGAGACCCAGGTAATGTTCTGGAGGCCTGGGTTTGAATCCTGCCATGGCACATGGTATAATTTTAATTCAATTTAAAACAAAAATGGAAGAGTCTAATGAAGACAATGAATCCATTGTCAATTGTCGAGAAACACCCATCTGGTTCACTAATGTCCTTTAGGGAAGGAAACTGCCATCCTTACCTGGCCTACATGTGACAGCCATGTTATTGACTCTTAACTTCTCTCTGGACAGTTAGGGATGGATAACAAATGCTGGCCTAGCCAGCGACACCCACGTCCCGTGAATAAAGAAGAAGTATTAGCATCACTGGACCAGGATGGGACTCATTGATTAAAATACGAAAGATCTACGGAAGCTGTCAATCAGAAACAAAAACAGAACTTGCCGGAAAAGCTCAGCAGGTCTGGCAGCATCTGTGAAAAGAAATCAGACTTAACGTTTCGGGTCCAGTGACCCTTCCGCAGAACTCATTGGAGTTTAGAAAAGCAAGAGGTAGTCTCATTGATACATAAGGGATTGTTAAGGGGCTTGACAGGGTAAATATTAAGAGGACATATCCCTTCACAGGTGAGTTTAGAATAAAGCAGCATAAATTTAAGGCTGAGATGAGGAGAAATTTATTTTCTCAGAGGGTTGAGAGTCTTTGGAACTCCTTGCCACAGAGACCTGTGGGGGCAGAGTTCTTGTGTATATTTAAGTCTGAGACAGATAGGTTCTTGATTAGTACGGGAATTAAGGGTGACAGGGAGAGGGCAGGAAAGTGAACGTAAGGAATCTCGGATCAGCCATGATCTGGTTGAAAGGTGGAGCAGGCTCAAGGAACTGAAGGGCCTACTCCTGTTCTTATTTCTAATGGCCTAATAAAACCAGAGTTCCAGGCTAATGCTCTGGGGACACAGACACCATGGCAATCAGTAGAATTTAATGCAAATGTGTAAGTGTGGCATTGAAGATTAGCCTCAGTGATGTTAATGATCATTGACTGCTATAAAAACCCATCTGGTTCATTCATGCTCTCTCAGGAGGAATTTCTGTCCTTCTTAACTGGTCTGATCTCCATGAGACTCCAGATTTACAGCAATGTACTGACTCTTAACTGCCATCTGAAGTAGCCTTCACTTTGTTCAAGAGCAATTGGGGACTGCCAAATAATTCTGGCCTTGCCAGCATTGCTGACATCCCATGGAAGCCAAAGAAAACAATGCCATCTGTAACAGTGAAGATGAAAATTTATCAGACACTGTCTAAATACCCTTTCACCAACAGGAAAGAATAACAATACAGTTTCAATATTACTGCTATTGATTCTGGGATAGATAGATTTCAATGTAGACAAATGGAAGGTAATCCTCTGTGGACCTACAAAGAAGGAACAAGGTACTATACAACTGTTGAAAACTTAGAAGTAGTGGAGGTCCAGAGAGTGTTGGGGGTCCAAGTACATAGATCATTAAAATGTGATGAATACCTACAGAAAATAACCAAAAAAGCTAATGAAATTTTAGCTTTTAATTTTAGAGCAATAGAATACAAGAGGGTAGATATCATGTTTCAATGAATAGAAGCATGGGCTATTTTCTAAATGGGGAGAACATTCAGAAGTCTGAAGTGCAAAGGGGCTTGGGAGTCCTAGTCCAGGATTCTCTTAAGGTAAACTTGCAGGTTGAGTTGGTAGTTAGAAAGGCAAATACAATGTTGACATTTATTTTGAGACGGCTAGAATATAAAAGCAGGGATGTACTTCTGAGGCCTTATAAAGCTCTGATCAGACCACATTTAGAGTATGGTATGCAGTTTTGGCCCCCCACTTCTGGAAGGATGCACTGGCCCTGGAGCGGGTCCAGAGGAGGTTCACGAGAATGGTCCCAGGAATGAAAGGCTTAACTTATGGGGAACGTTTGAGGACTCTGGTCTATGCTCAATGGAGTTTAGTAGTGTGGGAGGGGATCTAATTGGAATTTACAGAACACTGAATGGCCTGGGCAGGATGAATGTTGGGGAGATGTTCCCACTGGCAAAAGAGTCTAGAACCCCAGACCACAGCCTTAGAGTAAAGGGAAGACCTTTTAAAATGGAGATAAGGAGAAACTTCTTCAGCCAGAGAGTGGTGAATCTATGGAATTCACTGCCACAGAAGGCTGTGGAGGCCAGGTCATTGAGTATATTTAAGACGGAGATAGATATGTTCTTGATTGTCAAGGGGATCAAGGGTTATGGGGAGAAAGTGGGAGAATGGGGTTGAGGAACTTATCAGCCATGATTGAATGGCGGAGCAGACTCGATGGGTCGAATGATCTAATTTCTGCTCCTATGTCTTATGGTCTTATGGTCTAACTATACTAAGCTCTACACTTGGAGTATCATGGGCTATAATGGGCTCTATATATTAGAAAAGCAGTGATGATTACCAGAATGATCCATGAACTTCACAGGTTAAGTCACAAGGTGGGATTGTACAATCTTTGGTATAGACCCTAGAACATAGAAGGTTTAAGGGACGATATGAATGAAAGGTTCAAGAGATTGAGGGGGGCAGATAAGATAGATGGGCAGAAACTGTATCCACACACTGAGGAGTCTAGGAGTATGAGATGTATTTTGATGAATTAGAGCCAGGCCTTTCAGGAATGAAATTAAGAAGCACTTTTACACACACAGACTGATAGAACTTTGGAAATTTCATCCACAAATGGAAGTTGATCCTTGCCAAAAGTTATTCTTAAATTTAAGCTTAATAGAAATCAATGAACCAAAAGTGCGATAGGTGGCAGGCAAAAACTGAAATGTGGAGTTAGTTGTAGATCAACCAGGATTTAACTGAATGGAGGAACAGGCTTGACTGCTTAATGATTTCCTCATCTTCCTATGATTTGGTTATAGGATGCACATGCAGGTCCAAGAGAGTTTAAAAACACAGATTGAACACAGATTAGCTATTTTTTACACATTATGGCAGATGGATCCATTTCCTTCCAATTACTTTCTTCTTCATGTACATTCATGCCTTCTGTTCAACTCTCCACGCTAATTTATTTTTCTTGGATTTGCACTGAGCATTAAGCTTAATTGAAATACTTGGATCCTGAACCTGGAGGGATTTTCTTAACATGGAGAACAGTTGGCCCTGCCAATTCCTTTAGTCATTTGAACACTTTGATCAGAACATGATACAGCCTTATCACTTTTAGGAAATGTTGCGTTTATCTGCACAATCCTAAAGCATAGCTCTCTCCTTCCAGCCCTTGCTAAAAGCTCCAAAACCTCATTGCAAAAGTTTGTCCCCAATTCCATCTGTCTCTATGTTTGCTTGCAATCTCGGGTGCCACTTACCCCCATTGTCCATTGTCTTGGTAAGGCTAAGTCAATTTTGAAGATTATAAGGCAACCGTTGAAAAAGAGACCTGCATTCTCTTAGCTTTGAATCATGATTGACTGTGCGGTGATGTGAAGAATACTTCCATTGACTTCAACATAAATAAAAAAAAGGGAGGAAAACATGTGATACCAATTTCCTGTCACCTGTTTTACGCTAGAGAGCAGAATTAGAATGATCTCTATGTAGAGCTGTGCAGGAATGAATTAATTCCTTTGCAGAGTGTGACAGGAATATTAAAGTGACAGTTTTAAGGGAAAGGTATGGTTTGGTCAAATGGTTAAAGCATGACAGACAAATATTACATAGAGGTGTGAAATACTTAGCACATAATTTCTGCTGATAGGGATCAATGCTCATGACAGACGAGACCATTGTTGTTTAAGAGGGAATCATAGAATCCTCCTGTATGGAAGCAGGTCATTTGGTCCATCAAGTCCACAATGACCCTCTGAAGAGCATCCTATCCAGACCCAGTCCTGTCCGCATGGCCCTGCATTTCCCATGGCTAATTCACCTAATCTGCACATGCCTGGACACTGTGGGCAATTTAGCATGGCCAATCTACCTAACCTGCACATCTTTCGAATATGGGAGGAAACCAGAGTACCCAGAGGAAACCCACGCTGACACAAAGGGAGAATGTGCAAACTCCACACAGTCACGCAAGGCTGAAATCAAACCCAGGACTCTGGCTCTGTGAGGCAGTAGTAACCACTGAGCATCCAAGCCACCCTCAGAATGCAGCAATAAGATGCTGATCTTGGATTTAAAACCTAGAGTCTGTCACAGGAAACAGACAGGCATGTGAAGAATTCTACAACTTGAGAAAATGGATTTTAAGATACTGCTTTGAAAAGTTCCCATTTTTATTCAATTTTTCACAATTTTAGGGCACCCGAAAGTGCTTTGAGGTCAATGGGTTATTTTGACATGCAGTCACATCTGGAAGGTAGGGAAACAATCTCCCACAGAAGATGATGGTATGATCAGTTTTTGGTCTCTTCTGAAAGTGATCAATTTTTAAAAGACATTGGGGGAATTCTTTGTTCTTCATTGAGTAGTGCTTTAGGATGCATTTTTGGGAGACTACTATTACCATTGAATTGAGAAAGGAAGAAACAATGTGGATTTGTATAGCATCCTTGGGATTCTGTCCCAAAGAATTTGATACTCAATAAAGTGTAGTCATGGTGCAAAATGCAATTGTCTGATCAGTGCACAGCAAGCTCCCACAAACCGTAATTTTCAGACAATCTGTTTTTGTGATGTTAATTAATTGAGGGATGAAAATTGGACAAGACGTAGGGTTATTGGGATTGGGTACGGGGGTTGGGTCTGGGTGGGATGCTTCTCGGAGGGTTGGTGCAGACTCAATGGGCCGAATGGCCCCTTTCTGCACTGTAGGGATTCTATGATATGATTCGCTGACATTAAGGACAAATCACCTGCTGTCTTTTGAAACAATGCCCTGAATGGCTAACTGAGAGGGCATAGAGACATAGAGATGTACAGCACAGAAACAGACTCTTTGGTCCAACTTGTCCATGCCGACCAGATATTCTAAATTAATTTAGTCCCATTTGCCAGCACTTGGTCCATATCCCTCTAAACTCTTCCTATTCATATACCCGTCCAGGTGTCTTTTAAATGTTGTAATCGTACCAGACTCTGCCACTTCCTCCGGCAGCTCATTCCACACACACACACCACCCTCTGTGTGAAAATGTTTTCCCTTAGGTTCCTTTAAATTATTTCCCCTCTCATCTTAAATGTCGAACCCACAACTATCAAGCTATGACATTGGTCTTAAACATTTCTTTATTTATTTCATTTTTAAATAGAAATGTAATTTATGCATATACCTGCTGGCAGGTCTCACATAACTGAGTATAAGCAGAACCCTTAGTCTCTGAGATTTTCTCCTGACAGTTGTTCAGATCCTTGGATTTTGTGACCATGACCACTCCACTTTTCTTGTTCTCCTGAATTACATAGCTTGCATGGCAGATGCCTTCTACACCATTCTAGACATAAATGCAGACTGGATCAGTACGTGTGTAGTACAACATGAAATTAATAGGGTCGACATTATCAATTCCATAATCGGCAAAACTCTACCAATCTGAAGGATGAAGACAGCAGAGGGGCCCCTTCAAACGCTCCTCCCTCCAAGCCACACCTCAGCCTGATTTTAGAATTATCTTGCTGTTCCTTCACTGTCACTCATTCAAAATGCTGGAACCTCTGCCTGATGACTAACTTCACCACCTTAGATGTCCAACTCAGCACTATCTTCTCAATGGTGAGCAGAGATGCTCCAAGGCTGAGTGTTATATATAGGGAGTAAGTCATCCGCTGACCACCAGAAGCCCCTGCACCATCGACGAGGCCAAAGTGAGGAACAAATAGATCACCTCCAATTGCCTAAAAGAGAGCAGTCCAGTGACACTCAGGCAGCAGGAATAAAGCACTCTGAAAGTATGTGCGAGTGCTGGGCTGCCAATCAAGCACAGTCCTGATGTACTGTGGCTACTGTGTGCATTGACCTTAGTAAAGGTCAGTTAGCTTAGTTGGCTGGTCAGCTGGTTTGTGAAACAGAGTGACGCCAACAGCGTGGGTTCAGTTTCTGTACTGGCTGAGGCCATCATGAAGGACCCACTTCCTTGACCTTGCCCCTCACCTGAGGTGTGGTGACCCTCCATTTAAACTCACCACTCTTCATCTCGCTCTAATGAGAGAGCAGTCCAAGTCCCTCTGGGATTATGGCGACTTTATCTAACTACTGGATGCACTGCAGCAAGTCACCAAGGCTTTCTCAACATCAACACTGCCATCTTGGCTGCCCCACCCAGTAGGACAAGGGCAGGAGAAGCATGGAACACCTGGTTACTTTTCCAGTTCTGTACCCATGCTGACTCGGATATATATTGGTGTTTCTTTCTTGAGACTGCGTCAAAATCCTAGAATTTGTAACCACATGTTGCTGTCGAAGCAAATTCACCACATGGTCTGGAGCAGTTCATGAAGATGGCTCACTGCCAACTTTTCTTGGGATGGGCATTAAATACAAGGCTCTACCAGTGGCACAAACGTCTCAAGAATGAACATCACTTTGAGAAAAATCGATGTACCTCTTGCAATTCGTAGATGTTCTGTGACTTTTTAATGCTGATTTGTAACATGTTGAGAATACCCCTGTAGATGTTGAGGATGTTTTCAGACAGCTCTGGCTGGGCGTATATATTTCCAACCCGTCCGTGGCTGTATTCAAACTTTATCGGCTTGTTCAATTGTGCGGCCAACTTTTGAGTCAGTTTCCGAGCTGGGATAAATTGAGCACTTGGCCAAACCCTGCTGTATTCTTCAATTCGAGGTGAGATCATCTTAAGGGTGGAAGAGCAAAGAGTTACTGTTGTCAACGAAAATGTTATTGGTTTTCAGAGACCATTGACCTATATTTTTAAGAGTTGGGTTATATTGGATTGTTAAAAATTGGATTGCCATGGGGCGTGACGAATCAACAGTATGTATGACAGACAGTTTTATTCATGGCTCCATACCTCTGGTAGCAGTTGTATTGTGAGATGAGCCAGCAACGTGTCCGTTACAGTACTTGTGTTGCAAATTTGTATCAAGAGAAAAGTTTATCATTAAACAAGGGGAAGAATTGGTCCTTGATGTGCACTTTGATAGTGGGGTCTTTGGTACGGATGCAAAAAGGACAAATTTTGGCAGCTTGTGACCCATGAACCAAGGATATCTGAAAAGTCTTAGTGATCTTGGACATTATCGGGTTTTCTAGGAAGCAGCTTTGAACAAAAATATTTAATATCTTTGTGCACATTAGTGATGGAACTTGCCCTGGTTAAGGGTTCCTGTTGAGACATTGGGCACCATGCCTGTTGTACTATGATTTGTAGCTGTTTCCCGTGATCTATAGATAACAAACAGCAACATTTTGTTTTGAAACTTACTGCAGTCGGAGATAGAGCCATTCGTAGTCTACAGCCTTGTTACAAGCTGCAGCTTTGGAAATGCACAGATGAGATAAAAACCTGCTTGAAAGAAATAAACTCTAAAAATCTCTGGCCATTTTTCAGTGGGTCAGTTTGGGATATTTTTTAGGGGGATACTCTTTAGGAAAGGTGTAAAGGAGATTGAGGAGAACAAAGGGGGTTGACATGCAATTTTTTAATTTGTTTATGAAAAGTGAACACTATTGGCTAGGCCAGCATTTATTGCTCATCCCTAATTGCCTGGTGTGTAGCTAAGCGTCAACTGCATTGCTGGGGGTCTGAAGTCATGTGTAGGTCAGACCAGGTAAGGATGGCATTTTCCTTCCTTAAAGGGCATTAGTGACATGAACGTTAGGGACATTAGTAAATGATACCAAGAATTGTATCGAGGCACTGGAAAAGCTGGCATTGTTCTCCTCAGAAGTTGCTGGAAAAACTCACCAGGTCTGGCAGCATCTGTGGAACGAAGACAGAGTTAACATTTTGGGTCCAGAGACCCTCCTTCAGAACAGATTTAAGAAAATTGGGAAAAGAACCTAGTGTGCGGGAGGTGGAAATGTGCATATTTTTGTATAGCGGATTGCTGTAATCTGGCATGCACTGCCTGAAATAGTGATAGTAACAAGTTCAATTATAATCTTGAAACGGAAAACATATGTAGGGCTATGGGTACAGAGTAAGGGGAGTGAACCAATTGGCGAGTTCTGTCAAAGTGTTAGTTTTGGACTGAATGGTATTTTTTAGAGTTCTCAGAATCTATGATCCTCTAAAATGCATTTGTACAGATTTATCAAAGACATGTATGAATCTAATGATGATTTAAAATAGCTGAGAAGATGTCACATTACAAGATTTTAAACATCCCTTTCAGGCTTTACACTACTTTTGTGAATTGCTATAGCAATTGCCTCATTTACATGTACATTGTAAGAGGGGAAGCAATGGCCTGGTGGTATTATGCTGGACTATTAATTCAAAAACTCAGCTAATGTTCTGGGAACCCAGGTTCTGCCACAGGAGATGGTGGAATTTGAATTCAATAAAAAAAAACTAGAATTAGAATGATCATGAAACCATTGTTGATTGGCAGGGAAAAACCCCATTTGGTTCACTAATGTCTTTCAGGGAGGCAAATCTGCCATCCTTATCTGGTCTGGTCTACGTGTGACTTCAGATCCATTGCAATATGGCTAACTCTCAACTACCCTCTGAAATGGACTAGCAAGCCACTCACCACCACCTTCTCAAGGGCAACTAGGGATGGGCAATAAATGCTAGCTAGCAGCAACTCCAATGAGTGAACACAAATAACATTAAAGGGAATGATAAATTGTGTTTTCCATTGAGTGGTTGTTAGTCAGCAGATCGATGCCTATGCAACAAGTTAAAAATGGCATCTTTGTTTTGGCAAAATTTGGCAACTACCAATGACAATTACAACTAGATATTACTTACATATGGATGGACTAATTTACAATAATGATAAAAAGAAACTGCATGTGCCAGAAGGCTGAAGTAAGATCAGAAAATTCTAAGAATATGCTGTAGGCATAAGAAAAGAGTGTGCTAACATTTCAAATTTCAGAGTTACAAAAGGAGAAAGGTTGGATTCTCTTCCCAGGCCCTTCCTCTTACCCAATTATACGACTGACTGAAGCAAAATTGTTAAATTAGAATTTCTGATTTGAAATCAGACCTGCCCTCCTGAATTCCATTTTATTTTATTCCATCAATTTTCCATACCTAAACCACATGGACTGCAGAAGTTTAAGAAGGCAGTTCAACCCCCACCTTATACATGGCAGTTAAGGATAGTCAAGAAAGGCTGGTCTAGCCACTTTCTGAGAAATTTGCTTCACTGATTATTAATCTGCTTTCTCTTGCTTCCACCACCCCTGCACCAAGAGGCTGTCAAGCCTAATCTAAGTTACTAGGATTCCCTGTGCTCTGTTGACCCACTCTCATGTTAATTGGTCTGAGGGGAAGGCCCCTGCAGAGAATCATATGGTAGGAAGTGTTGGGTAAACCATAATTTTCAATAACAGTGCTTAATCAGAAAATCTATCCTCCTATTTTGGCAAAAATTAACTCAGAGTCATACAGAACAGAAGAGGCCCTTTGGCCCATCAAATCTGTGCCAACCGATGTACGCTAATCCCAATTACCCCTCGGCCAATAGTTATGACATTTCAAGCGCTCTTTATGTTAGTTAATTATTCTTCAATTATCCAAATACTTCTTACCTTCAGAAGATGGATCTTTTGTCCAATTGAATTAATTTGCACTTTGCTGGTTATCTGAAGGCCTCCCTTAGCTAAGCCATGTTCTGGTAGTCCTGTCAGTACAATCCCTTCATACTGGTAAATGTATGTCTTGCTTTTACTGAAAGAAGGATCTGTGAGTAAAGGTAGTTAGAGACAGTTTAAGAATGGGAGGTGCCTGCAGCAACACCCAAAAATCTTTAGTCATTTGAAATCCAGAAGAAAAATATATTCTTACCATAGTGTTGGCCCCCTGCGGGAAAATAAGGAAAGCCAAATCAGAAAGAGTTGTTTTTTTTTCTGCTGGAATAATTCTCATTAAATTGGATATGTTCATAGAATCATTGACATTAACAGTACATAGGGACATAACAACACAAAAACCAAAAGAACTGTGGATGCTGTAAATCAGGAACAAAAACAAAGTTGCTGGAAAAGCTCAGCAGGTCTGGCAGCATCTTCTTAGGAAAAAACAGAGTTAATATTTCGGGTCCAGTGACCAAACATTAACTTTGTTTTTTCCTTCACAGATGCTGCCAGACCTGCTGAGCTTTTCCAGCAACTTTGTTTTTGTTCATAACAATATAAGAACTAGGGACAGCAGTCAGAAATTCAGCTCCTTGAGCCTGTTCCACAGTTCGAAATGATTATGACTGATCTCATCTTGGCTTCACTTTACTGCCTGCTCTCCTTAATCCTTCAACCCTTAACTATCCTCAACCCATTACTAATTAAAAATCTGTCTATATTCTCCTTAAATTTGTTCAGGGTCCCAGAACCCACTGCACTCTGGGGTTGTGAATTCCACAAAATTATGATCCTTCGAGATAAGTAATTTCTCCTCATCTCTGTTTTAAATCTGTTAACCCTTACAAAGAGTATTATGCCCATTGTGCCTTGCTTACTCTTGGAAAGGGCTAATTCCACTCCTCTATTCTGTCTCTGAAACTGTGTGAACATATTCCTTTCCAAATTTTTGTTTGATTTCTTATTGAACATTGCAACTGAAGCTACTACTGCCACCAGTTCCAAATGTGTACCACACTCTATCATTTCTCTGTTAAAAAAAATTCTCCTCACCTTATCTCTTGTTATTTTGTCAATTCTGTAAAAGTTGCTTTCTCAATTTACCAACTCTCCCATTGAGAGAAACAGTTCTCCTTAATTACTCTACCGAAGCCCTTCATAAATTCGTTCACTTCAAATCTCCCATAAATCTAAGGAGGTCAATTCGAGTGTCTCTGTTTTGAGCTCAAACCTGACATCCCACATTTTTATCATTTCGGTAAATCTTCTCTGCACACTCTTTCAAATCTATTGGAAAAGGCATTGCAAACTTACCCACAAGAGTGAAGGTCAGCGCAAAAATAATTCCCCTCATAGTAAATCTCAAATGCGGCAGGCGTCTCTCTTTCTGCCCTTTATAGCAAATGGGCAATGCATGTGACCACATGTGCCCTGTCCTATGACCAATCAGTTTTCCATCAGATTGGTTTAACTTCATGTTAGTGAAGGAAAAAGTGTGTTTTTTTTCCTTTGCAAGTACTAAATCTCAGTCAATAAACATGATCTTTGATCAGTGACAGCGCAGGAGATTTTGAGTGGAGATAGCTTCCCAATTCTAAAAGTTGATTTGCAATCTCTCTGTGCCACACTTGGCACAAGAGTTTGGCACCATTGCCCTGTGTGGGTTTCAGTGATGTAGATTTTGTACGAGTGTCCTACATGTCAGAGAATCGCTGTTATCTTTTTTGCTTTAGCATTCAAAATACAAAACCAACTTCTTTTTTAACATGTAATTCGAGAATGCCCCATTGAGTGCATCATTTGTGTTCAATCGACAGAAAATTCAAGTCAAATCTTTTCAGCATAACTTGGAATTATATGCCATTTTTGTGCAGAGTTTTGCAAATCCAAGAACAAAAGCAATAAGATGCTTTGTAGCCCATTCAGACTTATGCTCAGCTTATATATTATATATAAGCTGAGCATAACAAGGAATTGATGTTACAAAAGGTGAAGTTAAATTGTGAACTTACAGTCATAGAAATAGACAACATCGACCCTTCAGTCTGATTCGTCCATGCCGATCAGATATTCTACATTTATCTAGTCCCATTTGCCAGCATTCGACCCATATCTCTTTAAACCCTTCCAGGTCATAAACACATCCAGATGCCTTTTAAATGTTGTAATTGTGCCCGCTTCCAACACCTTCTCTGGTATACATGCACCACGCTCTGCATGAAAAAGTTGTCCCTTAAGTCCCTTTTAAATCTTTCCCCTCTCACTTTAAACCTATGCCCTTGGGAAAAGACCTTCAATATTTACCCTATCCATGCCCGTCATGATTTAATAAACTTATATAAGGCCACCCTTCAGCCTCCGATGCTCCAGGCAAAGTAGATCCAGCCAACTCCGCCTCTCCCTTTGGTTCAAACCCTCTAATTCTGGCAACATCCTTGTAAATATTCTCTGAACCCTTTCAAGTTTCACAACAACTTTCCAATAGCAGGGAGACCAGAATTGAATGCAGTATTCCAAAACTAGCCTGACCAATGTCCTGTTCAGCCGAAACATGACCTCCTAACTCCTATACTCAATGCAATGAACAAGAAAGGCAAGCATACCAAACACCTTCATTGCCATCCTGTCTACGTGCTTTGTGCTCAGCTTTTCCTTGAGAGTTTATGAGCCCTGCCTTAAGCAATTATTGTCGCCAAGGAAGTTGAATTGCGAACTCAACCACTACCGTGAGTCAGAACGTTACTGCACAAGGAATCTCAGAACTACCTCCAGAGGAAAGATTGAATGTGAGGAAAACCCACTGTAGAAGTTTCCCATTGAGAAATAGGAACAGAAGTAGGCCATTCGGGCTGTCAAGCCTGTCCTGTCATTGTGTAGAATCACAGCTGATCTGCCCAAGGTTCAATTCCTCTTTTGTTCCAGCTGCTTATACCCCTGAAGACATTAATATTTCAGAAAAATCTATCGATCTCCTCTTTAAACTCTTTCAAAGATCTAGCCTCCACAACTCTGTAGGGTAGAGAATTCTAGATGTTCACTTTTATTCTGTAACTATGTCCCCCAGTTTGAAACTTCCCCACAACTGGAAAAGTCTTCTCCACAACTAGTCCACCAAAGTCCCTCAGAATCTTGTATGTATCATGTCCCAGTTACAGCCTCTACAAATCCCTACCTACCTTACAAACAATGGAGAAATCAAAATCCAGCCTAAACAATCTTGATTCAAACAAAATTATAGTAATGTGAAAATCTCTATTCTCTATGTTAGACAAAGGATATAGAGACACTGGTAAATGGGCTAGCAAGATTTAAAAGGAATGATACATAAAGACAGAGCTGTAATGATCAGGGAAGAATGAATAGGACGAGGCTCTTTTCTATCAGATTATGATAGGATTGATCGGGTAGTTGTAAAGAAGATATTTCCATTGTTAGCAGAAATCAAAACCACAGGTCCTGAATCAAAGATATAAGAAATCCTGTAAAGGATTCCAGAAAAAGTACTCAGTAAGCGGTTAAAAATATGCATTTTGCTACAATAATGATTTGTCGAGGGAATGGCAATAGAGAAGTGTGAAGGTAAAGGAATGGAAGAAAAGATTGATTTGACTAGGTGAGATGGGGTGGACTGAAACATCACTTGCCTCAACCAGTTGGGCTGAATGTTTCTCCATATGTTTCTACCTTCTCCATAATTAAATGTAATTGGGTTCTGTCTGGGCTAGGGGTTTAAAAATAAGGGGTCGCTCATTTAAAACAAAGATGAGGAAACATTCTTTCCTCTCAGAAGGTTATGAGTCTTTGGAATTCCCTTCCTCCAAATGCAGTGGATGCAGAAACTTTCAATATTTTGAAGGTAGTCATGATGTGAAGATGCTGGTGTTGGACTGGGGTGGACAAAGTCAGAAGTCACGCAATACCAGGTTATAGTGCAATGGGTTTATTTAAAATCACTGCCTTTTGGAGGACCAAGAGCTTGTGATTTTAAATAAACCTGTTGGACTATAACCTGATGTTGTGTGACTTCTGACAATATTTTAAAGATAGAGGTAGATAGATTCTTGATGACCAAGGGGATGAAAAATTATCAGTGGATATACAGGAACATAAAGTTGAGGTTAAAATCAGGTCAGCCATGATCTTATTGAATGGCGGAGCAGGCTCGATGGGCTAAGTGGCCTTCGCGTGTTCCTTTTCGATATGTCACAAGTACTAACACCACAAGTCTCTGCTTAGCTCAAATCCACAAAATCATTGTGAAAGTTCTTTTAGGGGCATCCCATAAATTTGTGAACAATGAAAATTAATCAAACTAGAAAGGCGCAAGTTAACTTAACATCTTCATACATTTTGGACTTTTGGTCATTGCTTGGAACCTAAATTTTGCTTCAAGGATTCAATAAGTGCGGCAACAACTTGCTAAAATGATTCCAAAATGAAAAGAAACATGATTGGCAGTAATTTTATTCAGAACATTTTTTGAAATTTAATCCAACCTTCCTGGCCAAAAATCAATGGGAAGTGAAATTGAGTAGAATATGAAAGGGGAAGACAGTTTGTTTGCCTGTTTGAAATTGGATCTTCCTGTGACTGGTTTTCAATTGTTAGAAGCTGCACAGCATGCAGTAATGTGGCAGAGGTCTGGTAGGACTTTGGTACCTCTCAAAACCACAGCTGTTATCGTCTGAGATAGTAAGAACTGCCAATGCTGGAGTCAGAGATAACACAGTAGGCCAGGCAGCATCAGAGGAGCAGGAAAGCTGATGTTTTGGGTCAGGACCATTCAGCCCAACAAATCCACACCGCCCCTCCAAAGAGCATCCCACCCAGACCCATCTCCCTACCCCTGCATTTCCCATGTCTAACCCAAACATCCCTGGACACTATGGGCAATTTATCATGGTCAACCCATCTAGCCTGCATATCTTTGGAGTGTGGGCGGAAACCGGAGCACCCAAAGGAAACCCACGCAGACGCGGGGAGAATATGCAAACTCCACACAGATGGCCACCCGAGGGTGGAATTGAAGCCAAGTCCCTGGCGCTGTGAGGCAGCAGTGCTAACCACTGAGCTACCTTGCCACCCTTTTTATTGTCCATCTCTAATTGCCTTGAGAAACTATTGCCAGTCTGCTTTCTTGAATTGCTGCAGAACATGTGGTGTAGGGGCACCCACTGTGCTCTTAGGCAAAGCAGGTCCAGAATTTTGACCCAGTGGAGGAACTGTAGCATATTTCTAAGTCAGGATGACTTGTGGCTTGGAGGCCAAGTTGCAGTTCGTGAAGTTCCCATGTATTTGCTGAGCTCATCCTTCTGAATGGTAGGGGTTATGGGTTTGGAAAGTGCTGTTGGAGGACCCTTGGTGAGTTGCCACAGAGTATCTTGCAGCTGGTACATACTGTTGCTACTGCATCACTTTTGGAGGGAGTGAGTATTTAAGACAGTGTACAAGGTGCCAATCTAGCAGGCTGCTTTACCCTGAATGGCATCAAACTTCTTTAATATTGTTGGGGCAGCAACCTGTTGCATAAGACAGTTGGCAACAAAAGGATTAACTGACATCACAAGATAAACCCTGTTCTTCGTGATATAAAGGAGGAGGAAATAATTATTGTGCTCAGTGAGCAGCATGTTGTTTCATGTGTACCAAAATGTTTTTTTTTATTTATTCACTTGCGGGACATGGGCGTTGCTGGCTATGCCAGCATTTATTGCCCATCCCTAGTTGCCCTTGAGAAGGGTTTGGTGAGCTGCATTGTTGAAGCACTGCAGTTGCTGTTTCAGTACTAATGTGTACTTCCTCATAGTTGAGACTGATTTGAGTGAATTATGTATCTCAGATGTGATATAACTAGCTATGAAGTATTAACAAATAAACTTTTACTGTTTATCAAGTTTGACCCCATCTTCTCCTGCACACATTGTGAGGCCATCCTTCTCTATCTGATGTCATTGGCTCAGATTAACAACAGTATGAAGAGCTGGTGACAGTGAATCTATCAAAGACATCCCCAATGGTTTCACCTCGCCATATCGTCGATGGTGATGGAGGATTTTGCCCATTATGTGATGCTGGCAGTTCAGGCACCCATTATTACATTACAGTCATCCAGGCACAGTGGCTTACAGACAGGTAGGAGTTACCTCAAATTTCCTCAACATTGCATCCAGACCCCATCAGTGCAAAAGATAAGGCTGAAGCATTTGCAACAATCTCCAGTCAGAAGTAACACATGGAAAAGTGATTACACTTCAAAAGTATTTGATCAGCTGTAAAGTGCTTTGGATCATTCTTTTGTTTTTCTTCATTTGTGGGATGTCGGTGTTGCTGGCTGGGCCAGCATTTCTTGCCCATCCCTTGTTGCCCCTCGAGAAGGCGGTGGTGAGCTGCCTTCTTCAACCGCTGCACTCCACCTGATGTAGGGTCTGAGATTGTGAAAGGCACAGCAAAGAAGTGGGGTTGTCTTCTAGAAGCTCAAGGATATGAACTCCATCACTTCCAAATTGTCTCCAAGGCATAAACTCAAACAGGCTTGGACATACGTTATAGATACTTTTAGTCAAAATATTATGACACAACTTTGGGGAAGGTGGGACTTGAATATGGATCTTCTGGCCAAGTAATAGGGATACAATGACAGCACCATAAGACCCTTTGGAAAAACAAGTAAACTGGTGTATAATTGTTAATAGATAGGAACTAAGTAGCTAGGAATCAATTGTTATGAGTTAGTGTTCCAGGGAGCTACACTCACAGTTACACTAGAAAGCCGTATATCATACAACAGGACCAGCCTGAACTATTTCTTTTGTACAAGGCAATATGGCAAGGATTAAACAAAGCACCATTATCTTTCCAAACTTGAAGTATGATTATTTCAAACATCTGGGAACCAAAAGATAACCAGAACCCACAGTAGTATATGTCATCATCCATTTATTGTTGTTAGGCCAAAGTCTTGGGAAAAACTATTGCAGTCACAAACTCAAACTGTAGCAGACAAAACCAGAAATTGCTCGAGAAACTCAGCAGTTCTGCATGTTATATGACTCTCTAGTGTAACTGTGAATGTGGCTCCCTGGAACACCTACACATAACAATTTATTCCTATTGACAATTCTACACCAGTATGCTTGTATTTCCAAAGGACCTTATGTTGCTGTGGTTGTATCCGTACTATTTGGCCAGAAGATCCATGTTCAAGCCCCACTTTCTCCAGAGTGGTGTCAACTGTGGAGAGAAGGCAGAGTTAACATTTCAAGTCCAGTGACACTTCTTCAGAACTAGAAGCAGCTAGGAAAAGATGGTATTGATGCTGATGACAGGGGTTTGGGTGAGGGGGTGGAAATAAACCGATAGGTGGAGAGGGTGGCCAAAGAGAGGGAGAGAGAGAAAAAAAAACAATGTTAGGCAGACAAGGGGATTGTTGATAGTAAGCCAGGGAAAAAGAGAAGTTAGATAGATGCTAACGGGGGCAATGAGTAGTTGAAAATGGGTTGGCTGTGCTGAAAGCAACCTATTTCATGGAGTGGACTTGGGGTTGTGTGGGTAGGTAATAGACAATGAAGAGGATGTTCATGCTTTACAATTGTTAAACTCAATGTTGAGTCCTTACTACCAACAATTTCTGATTCTGTTTGTCTCAGGTTTCCAGCATCCACAGTTAGGTCATAGAATAAATCCATAGAGTGTGGAAACAGGCCCTTCGGCCCAATAAGTCCACACTGACTCTCAGACATCCCACCCAGACCCATCCCCCTAATCTCCACATTGGGCAATCATGAAGATAATGGGCAATTTAGCATGGCCAATCCACTTAACTTGCACATCTTTAGAATGTGGGAGGAAACTGGAGCACCCAGAGGAAACCCATGCAGACATGGGGAGAATGTGCAACTCCATATAGACAGTCAGCTGGGGTGGAATTGAACCTGGGTTTCTTGGTGCTGTGAGGCAGCAGTGCGAACCACTGAGCCACTGTGCCATCCAAGTTCCTAATTTCATTTTATGTCAGACTTAGCCGTTCAAGAAGAAAGCTCAGTGTCACTGTTACAATAAATGCTGACCTTGCCAGTGAGAAGCGATACCCTGAGAATAAATGTAATGAAGCATTTCCTGCACTACTCGTCCCCAGGAACTAGAGGGCACAGCAGATAAATGTATGTGTGCATGTTTACTCAGTCTGCAAATTTCTCGTTAATTCAGCACGACATGGAATGAATTTTCACCCTGCTAAGTATTTGTTTAGCACATTATTATCACTTGGAAATATCTGAAAGTACTTAACAGAATTAATTACTTTCAATGTATAATCATTGTTGTTAGGAGGAGAGAAAATAAACAATTTGCATTTATACAGTACCTTTCAAAATCAAGACCTTTTAAAGTGCTTTACAGCCCTCAGCATTACTTTCGACATGTAGTTACTGTTGTAGAAGCATAGAGACATAGAAGATAGGAGCTCATTTTGGCCATTCGATGCCTCCTTTCAATATAATCATGGCTGGTCACCGAGCTCAATTCCCTAATCCTGCCCTCTCCCCATAACCTTGATCCCCTTAGCCCCAAGATCTATGTCCACCTACTTCTTGATAAACAATGTTTTAGCCTCAACCACTTTCTGTAGTAATGAATTCCATTGGTTCACCACTCTCTGGGTGAAGAAATTTCCCCTCATCTCAGTCCTAAAAGGTTTACCCCTTATCCTTAAACTATGGTCTCTGTTTCTAGACTACCCCACCATTAGGAACTTTATTCTAGTATCTGACCTGACTAGTCCCTATTAGAATTTTATAGGTTTCTCTAACGTCCCCATCATTCTTCTAAGCCCCCGTGAATACAATCCTAACCGACTCAATCTCTCCTTATACTTTAGTCCTGCCATCCCAAGAATCAATTTGGTAAACCTTCGCAGAACTCCTTCTGTAGCAAGAACATCCTTCCTCAGATGAAGAGACTTAAACTTCATGCAAACTTCATGAAAACATCCTGGTTCCTGTACTTGAATCCTCTCACTATGAAGGCCAACATGTAGTTAGTCTTGGAGACAGTAAAGGCTGCAGGTGCTGGAAGCTAGAGTCAAATGAGGAGCTGGGAAAGCCAGCCTGGCAGCATCCGAGGAGCAGGGAAGTCAATGTTTTACGCCAAAACCCTTCATCAAGACGGGCGAGGGAGAGGGGAGCCCAGAAATAAATCGGGGGACAGGGTGGGGCTGGGGTTGGGTAGGTGGTTTGGAGATAGGTGGATGCAGGTGGGGTGGTATTGTGGTTGGTCAGTGGGAAGGGTGGAGTGGATAGGTGAGTCAGAAGATGGACAGGTTGGGGGAGGAGAGATTTTGAAGCTGGCGAAGTCAATATTCAGGCCATTGGGCTGTAAGCTCCCAAGGTGAAATATGAGGTATTGATCATCCAGTTTATGTTTGGCCTCACTCTGATAGTGGAGGAGGCTAAGGATGGACATGTCACCAGGGGAGTGGGAGCGGGAGGTAAAGTGGATGGCAACAGGAAGGTCAGGTCGGTTGGTGTGTGTAGAGCGCAGATGCTCCACAAACCAGTCCCTGATTCTGCATTCGGTCTCCTCGATATAGAGGGGACCACATCGAGAGTAACAGATACAGAAGATGAGGTTGGATGAAGTACAGGTGAATCTCTGCTGGATTTGGAAGGATTGTTTGGGGCCTTAAAAGGAGGTGAGGGGGGAGGTGTAGGGGCAGCTGTTGCACCTCCTGCAGTTGCAGGGAAAGGTACTGGGTGCAGTGGAGGGGTTGGGGGGTGGCGTGTGGAGTCAATGAGAGAGTCGGGGAGTGAATGATCCCTGCGGAAAGTGGACAGGGGTCGGGAGGGAAATATCTTTTTGGTGGTGGGATCTGACTGCAGGTGGCGGAAATGTCGGAGGTTGGTGAGTTGTATGTGGAGGTTGGTGGGGTGGTATGTGAGGACTAAGGGGACCCTATCCTTATTGTTGCCGGGGGTAGAGGGTTAATTGGCAGAAGCGTGGGAAATGGGGGAGATGCGGATGAGGGGCATCCTTAATAACAGAGGAGGGCAAGCTACAGTCCCTGAAGTAGGAGGATATCTGGGAAGTCCTAGAGTAGAACGCCTCATTCTGGGAGCAGATGTGATGGAGGCAGAGGAATTGGGAGTATGTGATAGAATTTTTTGCAGGAGGGTGGATGAGAGGAGATGTAGTCGAGGTAATTGTGGGAGTCAGTGGGTTTGAAATGGATGTCAGTGGTGAATCAGTTACCAGAGATGGAGATGGAGAGGTCCAGGAAGGGGAGGGAGGTGTCAGAAATGGTCCAGGTGAATTTGAGAGTGCGGTGGAAGGTGTTGGTGAAGTTGATGAACTGTTCAAGCTCCTCGCAGGGGCACGAGACAGCACCGATACAGTTATTAATGTAGTGGAGAGAGGTGAGGGATGGTACTGGTTTAGTTGTTGAAGAGGGACTGTTCCATGAATCCTACAAAAAGGCAGGCATAGTTTGGGCCCATGCGGGTGCCCATGGCTACCTCTTTGGTTTGTCGGAAGTGGGAGGAATCAAAGGAAAAATTGTTGAGGGTGAGGACTAGTTCTGCCAAGCAAATGAGAGTGTCGGTGGAGGGGGACTGTTTGGGCCTATTGGAGAGGAAGAAGTGGAGGGCCTTTAGGCCATCCTTGTGGGGGATACAGGTGTACAGGGACTGTACATCCGTGATGAAGATAAGGTGTTGAGGCCGGGAACTTGAAAGTTTTGGAAAAGGTGGAGGGTGTGGGTTGTGTCACAAATGTAGATGGGGAGTTCCTGGATCAAAGGGGAAAGAACAGAGTCGAGGTAGGAGGAGGTGAGCTCGGTGGGGCAGGAGCAGGCAGAGACAATGGGTCAACCGGGGCAGTCGGGTTTATGGATTTTGGGAGGGAGATAGAAACGAGCGGTGCAGGGTTGGGGAACTATCAGGTTGGAGGCTGTGGATGGGAGATCTCCTGAGGTGATGAGGTTATTGATGGTCTGGGAGATGATGGCTTGGTGATCAGAGGTGGCGTTTTGATTGAAGGGATGGAGGAGAAGGTGTCAGCGAGTCGGTGAATGGCCTTAGCGATGTAGAGGCCATGCACCATACTACCACCGTCTTCTTTACTGCCCGCTGCACCTACACCCTTCCTTGCAGCGACTGGTGCATGAGGACACCTGGGTCTCATTGAGCATTCCCATCTCACAATTTACAGCCATAATAATCTGCCTTCCTATTCTTGCTACCAAAGTGGATAACTTCACATTTTTTTATCCATTCATGGAATGATGGCATTGTTGGCTAAGGCCAGTGATTATTGCCCATCCCAGAGGGCAATTAAGAGTCAACCACATTGCTGTGGGTCTGGAGTCACATGTAGGCCAGATCAGGTAAGGATGGCAGTTTCCTTTCCGAAAGGGCATTAGTAAAACAGATGGGTATTTCCTGTCAATCGACAGTGGATTTATGGTCATCATTGGACTCTTAATTCCAGATTTTTATTGAATTCAAATTCCACCATCCGCCATGGTGGGATCCGAACCTGGGTCCCCCAGAATTTTATCTGGGTCTCTGGATTAACAGTCCAGCAATAATAGCACTAGGTCATGACCTCCCAAATTAATCACATTATACTCCATCTACCATGCATTTACCCACTCACTCAGCCTGTTCAACTCACATTGCAACATCTCAGCATCCTCCTCATAGCTCATCCTTCCATCCAGCTTTGTATCATCTCCAAATTTTGTGGTAGAACATTTAGTTCCCTCATCTAAATCATTAACATACCTGGGGTCCTAGTATTGAATCCTGTGGAACCCTGCCATTCAGAAAGAAGACCCATTTATTCCATCTCAATACATGGCCCAATTCCATGTGCTTTCATTTTACACATTAATCTCTTGAGTAGGACCTCATCAAAAGCCTTCTGAAAGTCCAAATCAACCATATCCATTCAATCCAATTAATCTGCTCCCCCAATCAACTCTACCCATTACATCTTCCAAGAATACCAGTAGATTTGTCAAGCATGATTTCCTTTTTGCAAATCCATGCTGACTTTGTTGGATTTCACCACAGTTTCCTGCTATAAAGCCCATGATGTTGGATGTTAGCATTTTCCTCAGAACATCATAGACCAGTGACTCTAACTCTCTGTCTTCACTCCAGCTCCCTTTGTAAATAGTGGAGTTACATTAGCTACCACCCAATCTGTAGGAACTGTTCCAGGGTCCAACGAATCTTGAAAGATGACAATAATGCCACTTCCTTAAGTACTTTGGGACGTAGATTATCGGGCCCATGGGGATTTACCAGCTTTCAATCCCATCAATTTCTCCAAAACCTTTTCTCTACTAATACAGGTTGGCATCAGTTCCTCCCTCTCACTAAACCATGTGTTTTCCCAACATTTCTCATACATTATTTGTGTCCTCCTTTGTGAAGACAGAAGCGAAGTATGAATTGAGTTCATCACTTATTTCTTTCTTCGCTATTATAAATTCATCATTTTCAGTCTGTAAGGGACCAACATTTGTTTTCAGCAATCTTCTTCTCTTTGGGGAAGTGATGGCCTAGTGGTATTATCACTGGATTGTTAATCCAGAGACTCAGGTAATGATCTGGGGACCTGGGTTTGAATCCCACCACAGCAGATGGTGGAATTTGAATTCAATAAGAATTCGGAATTAAGAGTTTAAATGATAACCATAACCCATTGTCAATTGTTGTACAAATTCATTCGGTTCACTAATGTCCTTTAGGGAAGGAAACTGCTATCCTTACCTGGTCTGGCTACATGTGACTCCAAACCCATAGCAATGTGGTTGAATCTTAACTGCTCTCTGGGCAATTAGGGATTGGCAATAAATGCAAGTCTAGCTAGCGCCACCCTCATCCTAAATAAATAAAAAAAATTACCAATAGAAACTTTTGCAGTCAGTTAGTATATTCTCTGCTGGCTTACACTCACTCCATTTTCCCTTCCTTAATCAATTCCTTAGCCTTCAGTTCTGAAGAAGGGTCATTCAACCCAAAATGTTAACTCGGATTTCTTTCCATAGATGCTGCAAGACTGCCGCTGAGCTTTTCCAGCAATTTCTGTCTTTGTATCCTTGGTCCTCCTTTGTTGATTAAACTATTTCCAATCCTCAAGTCTATTGTCTACTTTTGCCAATTTGTATGCCTCTTTTTTGCATCAAATATTATCTCTAACTTCCCACATAATCTACGGTTGGGCTAATGCTCTCTTTGCATTTCTGCGCTAGACAGAAATAAACGATTTTTGTAGCTCACCCATTCATTCTTTGAATGTTTGCCATTGTTTATCCACGGTCATTCTTTTCAGTAACATTTCCCAATCCATCATAGCCAATGCACATCTTGTGACGTCGGAGTTTCCCATATTAAGATTCAGGATCCTAGTCTCAGAATCAACTACCTCAATTTCCATCTTGATGAAGAATTCTATCATATTATGCTCGCTCTTTCCCAAGGGGTCTTTCACAACTATCAGCTATTCCTTTCTTATTGCATCCAAGTTGGCCTGCTTTCTTGTTGGCTTCTCGAACTATTGGTCCAGAAAACCATCCTGTATACACTCTAAAAATTCCAGCTGTATGGTTTTGTGACTAATTTGATTCACCCAATCTATATGAAAATTAAGGTCACTCATAATTAATATTATATTAATATTGTTCCTCAATACCCCTGGGATGTTCAGTTCCCAACCCTGGACACCCTACAGCTGTGTCTCCGTAATTTCAACAATACATGTTCTGGGGAGCCCGTTTCGAATCCTGCCCCGGCAAACGGTGGAATTTGAATTCAATAAAAAAAGTCTGAAATTAAGAATCTACTGATCACCATGAAATCATTGCCGATTGTCACCCTCACCTGGCCTGGTCTGCATGTGACTCCAGACCCACAGCAATGTGGTTGACTCTCAATTGCCTGCTAAAATGGCTCAGCAAGCCATTCAGTTGTACCAATCGCTACAAAGACTCAACGAAATGAAACTGGACAGATCACCTGGCATCAACCTAGGCACCGGAAAAGACAACGGCAGAAACAGCCCTGTCGACCCCGCAAAGTCCTCCTCACTAACATCTGGGGGTTAGTGCCAAAATTGGGAGAGCTGTCTCACAGACGAGTCAAGTAACCGCCCGATATAGTCATACTCACAGAATCATACCTTACAGACAATGTCCCACATGCCACCATCACCATCTCTGGATATGTCCTGTCCCACTGGCAGGACAGACCCAGCAGTGGCACAGTGGTACACAATTGGGACAGAGTTGCTCTGGGAGTCCTCATCATTGACTCCCGACCCCGTGAAGTCTCATGGCTTCAGGTTAAACATAGGCAAGGAACCCTCCTGCTGATTACCACGTACCATCCTCCCTCAGCTATTGAAGCGGTACTCCTTTATGTTGAACAAAACCTAGAGGAATTACCGAGGATGGCAAGGGCACAAAACGTACTCTGGGTGGGGGATTTCAATGTCCACCACCAAGAGTGGCTCAACAGCAGTACTATTGATTGAGCTGGTTGGGTTGTAAAGGACATAGCTGCTAGACTGCGTCTGCAGCAGGTGGTGAGGGAACCAACAAGAGGGAAAAATATACTTGACCTCATCCTTACTAATCTGCCAGCTGCAGGTGTATCTGTCCATGATAGTACTGGTAAAAGCGACCATTGCACAGTCCTTTTGGAGACCAAATTCCGCCCTAATATTGAGAATAACTTCGATTGTGTTTCATGGCACTATCACCGTGCTAAATGGGACAGACTTCGCACAGATCTAGCAACTCAAAACTGGGCATCCATGAGGCGCTGTGGGCCATCAACAGGAGCAGAATTGTACTCCAGCACAATCTGTAACCTCATGGCCCAGCATATCCCCCACTCAACCATTACCATCAAACTAGGAGATCAACCCTGGTTCAATGGAGAATGCAGGAGGGCATGCCAGGAGTAGCAGCAGGTGTAAACCTGGTGAAGCCACCAAACAGGTCTACTTGCACGCCAAACAGTGAAAACAGCAAGTGATAGACAGAGCTAAGTGATCCCACAACCAATGGATCAGATCTAAGCTCTGCAGTTCTGCCACACCCAATCGTGAACGGTGGTGGACAATTAAACAACTCACTGGGGGAGGAGGCTCCACAAATATCCCCATCGTCAATGATGGAAGAGCCCAGCACATCAGTGCAAAAGATAAGGCTGAAGAATTCACAGTAATCTTCAGCCAGAAGTGCTGAGTGGATGATCTATCTCGGTCTCCTCCAATAGTCCCCAGCATCACAGATACCAGTCTTCAGACAATTCGATTCACTCTACGTGATATCAAGAAACAGTTGGAGACACTGGATACTGCAAAGGCTACAGGCTCTGACAACATCCTGGCAATAATACTGAAGACTTGTGCTCCAGAACTTGCCACTCCCCGAGCCAAGCTGTTCCAGTACAGTTACAACACTGGTATCTACCCGACAATGTGGGAAATTGCCCAAGTATGTCCTATACATAAAAAGCAGGACAAATCCAACCCGGCCAATTACCGCCCCATCAGTCTCCTCTCGATCATCAGTAAAGTGATGGAAGGTGTCATCAACAGTGTTATCAAGCAGCACCTGCTCAGCAATAACCTGCTCAGTGACACCCAGTTTAGATTCTGTCAGGGCCACTCAGCTCCTGATCTCATTACAGCCTTGGTTCAAACATGGACAAAAGAGCTGAATTCCAGAGGTGAGGTGAGAGTCACAGCCCTTGATATCAAGTTTCATTTGATGGAGTGCGATATCAAGGAGCCCTAGCAAAATCGGAATCAATGGGTATCGGGCCCAAACTCTCCATTGTTTAGAGATATACCTGGCACGCAGGAAGATGGTCGTGGTTGTTTGAGGTCAGTCACCTCAGCTCCAGGACATCTCTGCAGGAGGTCCTCAGGGCACACACCTTGGCCCAACCATCTTCAGCTGCTTCATCAATGACCTTCCCTCCATCATAAGGTAAGAAGTGGGGATGTTCGCCGATGATTGCACAATGTTCAGCACCATTCATAACTCCTCAGATACTGATGCAATCCATGTTCAAATGCAGCAAGTTCTGTACAATATCCGGACAAGTTACAATTAAAATTTGTGTCACACACATGTCAGGCAATGACCATCTCCTATAAGAGACAATCTAACCACTGTCCCTTGACATTCAATGGTGTTACGATCACTGAATCCCCCAGTATCAACATCCTGGGGGTTACTATTGACCAGAAACTCACCTGGACTCACCACATAAACACAGTGGCTACAAGAGCAGGTCAGAAACTAGGAATACTGTTAGCTCACCTCCTGACTCCCCAAAGCCTGTCTACCATCTACAAGGCACCAGTCAGGAGCGTGATGGAATACTCCCCACTTGCCTGGATGAGTGCAACCCCAACAACACTCAAGAAGCTTAACACCTTCCAGGACAAAGCAGCCCGCTTGATTGGCACTACATCCACAAGCATCCACTCTCCCAACCACCGACGCTCAGAAGCTGCAGTGTGTCCTATCTACAAGATGCACTGCAGAAATTCACCAAAGATCCTCAGACAGCACCTTCCAAACCCACAACCACTTCCATCTAGAAGGACAAGCAGCAGATACATGGGAAAACCACGACCTTCAAGTTCCCCTCCAAACCACTCACCATCTTGACTTGGAAATATATCGTCGTTCCTTCACTGTCACTGGGTCAAAATCCTGGAATTCCCTCCATAATGGCATTTTGGATCAATCCACAGCACATGGACTGCAGTGGTTCAAGAAGGCAGCTCACTACCACCTTCTCAAGGGGCAACAAAGGATGGGCAAGAAATACTGGCCAGCCAGCGACGCCCACATCCCTCAAATGAGTAGAAAAGCAAACAGAAATTGCTGGAGAAACTCAGCAAGTATGGCAGCATCTGTGAAGAGAAAGCAGAGTCGATGTTTTAGCTCGAGTGATCCTTCATTAGATTTGAAAATTTAACATACCCACTAACACCTGTTTGCATAATTAATTCATCCACTTTTTTTCAAATACTTCCTGGGTTCAGGCACAAGGCCTTAAGTCTGGTCTTTTTCACATTCTCTGTCCCATTCCCACTAGTTGTTTGCAGTGGCCTTGTTTGATTCTGGCCTTTCACTCCCCTGCTTATCATGTCTCTTATTCCCCTTTCTGTCTTTTCTTCTAGTCCTTGATTTCTCCTTCCTGACTTCTTGCATATGTTCCCATTTCCTTGCCCAATTTAGACCAAATGTTCCCCAACTACTCTCGCAAAAAATCCCTCTGGGACATCAGCCCCAGTCCTGTCCAGATGTAACCTGTTCAGTTCGTATTGGTCCCAACTTCCCCAGAAAAGGAATCTGAAACCCTACCTTTCACACCATCTCTTTAGCCAAGTTATTCCTGCTATTTCTACTCTCACTTGCATGTGGCACTGGTAGTATTCCTGAGATCACAACATTTGAGATCCTACTTTTCAACTTGCTTCACATCTGCCTACATTCTGCTTTTAGGACCTCATCCCTTCCTTTTTTAACCTTTGTCATTGGTACCAATATGCACCATAATCAATGGCTGTTTGCTTTTCCCCTCCAGGATGTTAGGGCAGCATGGTGGCCTAATGGTTAGCACTGCTGCCTCACAGTACAGGGACCTGGGTTCAATTCTGCCCTTGGGTGACTGTCTGCATGGAGTTTGCACGTTCTGCCCGTGTCTTTGCTCTGGTTTCCTCTCACAGTCCAAAGATGTGCAGGTTAGGTTGATCAGCTGTGGGAAATACAAGGTTACAGAGTAGGGGTGGTATGCCCTCCTTCGGAGGGGTCAGTATGGACTCAATGGGCTGATTGGCCTGTCTCCACAATGTCGGGATTCTATGATGTCATGCAGCTACACTGAGACATCCTTGGCCTCTGCACCTGGGAGGGGCAAAATACCATCCTCGAGTGGTACATACAATCTTACAATGTTAGAAACAATAACAGCCAATTTACCCACAGCAAACTTCCACAAACACTGATGTATTAAAAGAGAAAATGCAGAAAATATTTAGCAGACTAGGTGATGCCTGTGGAAAGGGATGAATAGAGTTAAGGAGTGGTCACTCTACGCACTACACCACCTATTGCAATGCCAATTAGGCACTTACTTAATTGAAGATGGAGTCCTCATTGTCATCAGGGAGAATTTCTGTCCTCTGACAGCTGCTGGCCAATCAAATGTCAGTATTCTCCAGTGCTGGAAGTGTTACCGGGAGTGGTGGTCACTGCTGGTACTGCTGTAGATCTAGGGTGAGTTCATTGTTGGTGGTGGGAGTGAAGGTAGGTAAGGAATTTGTCCTGTAATCCTTTATTCGTTCACGGGCTGAGGGCATTGCTAGCTAGGCAGTATTTATTGCCCATCCCTAATTGCCCAGAGAGCAGTTAAGAGACAACCACGTTGCTGTGGGTCTGGAGTCACATGTAGGCCAGACCAGGTAAGGATGGCAGTTTCCTTCCCTAAAGGACATTAGTGAACCAGATGGGTTTTTCCATCAATCGACAATGGGTTCATGGTCATCGTTAGACTCTTAATTCCAGATATTTATTGAATTCAAATTCCACATCTGCCATGGGGGGATTTGAATCTGGGTCCCCAGTATGTTATCTGGGTCTCTGGATTAACAGTCCAGTGATAATGCCACCACGCCATCGCCACCCCTTAATCCCCTTGAATGTAGGCATTGGTCAGTAAATTTAACATAGTTGTCATTCAATATTGCTCTACTTTAACTATCTCATCCACCACTTCCAATAACCTGCTGAGTTTCTTTGTCTTAGCTTTGTTACTACGTGATTGTTACATTTTATGCATTTTAAAAAGATTGCCTCATCTAGATATGAAGCTTCTGACAATTTACACTACAAAACAGCCTTTGCGCTGCAAATCTGTTTTACAAGTAGAATACTGTTAAATAAAATGTCACTCATTTACATCATACATCTACTGTTCCTAGCTTTGTGTTCAGTTCTGGAATCTACATTGTAGGAGGGGTGTAATTGCATTGGAAAGGTTGCAGGGGAGATTTACCAGGATGTTGCCTGCAGTGGAGAGTTTCAGTTATGAAGAGAGTTTGGACACACTGTGGCTGATTTTCTTGGAGCAGAGGAGACAGAGGGAAGATGTGATTTGAAGAAATCCGAGTTAACATTTCGGGTCCGGTGACCCTTCCTCAGAACTTCTAAGTTCTGAGGAAGGGTCACCAGACCTGAAACATTAACTCTGATTTTCTCTTTACAGATGCTGCCAGACCTGCTGAGCTTTTCCAGCAACTTCTGCTTTTGTTCCTGATTTACAGCATCTGCAGTTCTTTCCTTTTATTTTAAAGATATGATTTGATTTGATTAATTGCAGTTACATGTGCCTAAGTACAGTGAAAAGTTTTGTTTTGCAAGCAGTACAGGCAGATCATAACAAACAAGGACATACAGATCATAGGGTGCTTGGACAGAGTGAGATATTCAGGTTGTAGTGCACAGGAGGTGCGCAAAACAAGATCAACGTTATTTGAAGTTAGAGAGTCCATTCATCAGTCTAATAACAGCAGGGAAGAAACTGTTCTTGAATCTGCTTGTGTGTGTGTTCAAGCTTCTGTATCTTCTGCCTGATGGAAAAGGTTGTAGGAGATCATTACTGCGAAGGAGGGGTCCTTGATAATGTTGGCAGCCTTTCCTAGGCAATGAGAAGTGTAGATGGAGTCCATGGGCGGGAGTTTGGCTTCCATGATGGTCTAGGCTGTGCCCACAACTTTCTGACAGTGCTGGGCAGAGCAGTTGCCATACTGGGCCATTATGCACCTGGATAGTATGCTTTCTATGGTGCAATTGTAAATATTGGTGAGGGTCCTTGATGATTGAAATGTATAAAATTATGAGGATCATGGATGGGATAGACAGAAAGGAACTTTTCCCTTTGATGGAGGGATCAATGACTGGGGGCATAGATTTAAGGTGAGGGGCAAAAGGTTCAGAGGGGATGTGAGGAAATATTTTTTTCACACTGAGAGTGTTTGGAATCTGTGAGTCACTGCCTGAAAGCGTGGTAGAAGCAGAAACCCTCATAACATTGACAAAGTATTTAGATAAGCACTTGTGGTGTCAAGGCATAAGAGGTTATGGACCAAGTGCTGGAAAATGAGATTAGAATAGTTAGGTGTTTGTTTTTGCTGGTGCAGACTTGGTGAATCATAGCACATTTTTGCCCTGTGCTGTAGACCTCTATGATTCTTTGAATATCTGCTTCTGTAAGCCTGTGAGGCTTGAAGCCATGATTTGTGGCCTAGAGGCATAAGTGCTATTGGCTGACCTAAACTAACATGAGACTGAGCATGGTAGGCACCATGTTGTGAAACTGCAGTTCTAGGTCACAATGACTTCATGCAACAGTTTGTTCAGATTACAGGTCATGGAGAGAAGTTTACTCAACTAAATAGGTAAACACAACAGGCTTCAGTCTGAAACAGAGATCCTAAAAAGTTTGATTATTGGGTTTAAGATATCTCAACATGAAATGTTGTTGGCCTGTTCAACTTGCCTCAATTGCTCAGAAATGATTTCAAGAAAATAATTATGTGGATCTTTCAAAACAGGAAATTGTCATTTTGCATAACAGAAGTGTTTACCACGTTAAAGGTTTAGTTAAATTGGATTGAAGGAACATTTTCTGACTGTCGTGTGCAAAGTTTAAGCACAAGAGGTCATGTTTACTCTTAGCGGGATTTAGTAGATTCGTGGTAATGTCATCAGACTAGCAATCAATAAGCCCAGGCTGGGTTTTTTTTTGGTACATGGGTTTAAATCCTGCCACAGCAGTTGGTGAAATTTGAATTTAGTTTAAAAAAATAAGCCAGAGAGAAACACTAGCTTACTGTCAACCATGTAATAACCTGTCTGGTTAACTCATGCTCTCTATGGAAAGAAATCAGTCCTTGCCTGCCATCCTGCTCTGGCCTCCATGTGACTCCACATTTACAGCAACGTGGGTGATGCTTAACTGCCCTCTGGGGAGGTGGGATGGGCATTAAATGTCAGCATTGGCAATGATGCTCGCATCCCGCGAATGAATAAAACAAAATTAAAAATAGCACAAGAAATATGAAGGCCTAAAGGGTCTTCTAGAACTAAAAAGGTGTTCACTCCTACAGATTATTACACTATGGTTTGTCAGCTACGTTAAGGACCTTTAAGCGACTGTTGGATAGGCACATGGATGATAGAAAAATGTAGGGAAATCAGGGTAGTTTGATCTTAGACTTGGATAATAGGTCAGCACAACATCATGGGCCGAAGGGCCTGTACTGTGCTGTACTGTTCTATGTTCTATGTTCTATATTCTATTACAGAAAATTGTAGAGAATACAGTCAGATAGACTGTGACCATTGTGAGTTATACAAGATCATTATAGGACGTGGGTCTACAGGTTTGTAAAAGTGTGC
The DNA here is from genome assembly GCF_021869965.1 of Rhincodon typus. Classification (NCBI taxonomy): domain Eukaryota; kingdom Metazoa; phylum Chordata; class Chondrichthyes; order Orectolobiformes; family Rhincodontidae; genus Rhincodon; species Rhincodon typus. The sequence continues at coordinate 72,069,213 of NC_063341.1, forward strand.
TGGTTTAGTACAGTATCCAGAAATTTAGGATAAATGAAAGGGGCCATTTGATATGCTGGAGTCTGCATGATATTAAGTGCGGGTTGTTCCATTGTTAGAGATCAGAAGAAGACTCATTGTTTTCTTGAGAGAGAGAGGTACAAGATATTTACTCTTGGCAATAATGAAAACTGTTCTTAAATTTACAGTGAGTAGACCCTGTGGCTCACAAAGTCACAAAGAGATGATCAAAGAATAAACCATTATGGTGTAAACAATTGACTTAGAAATCTGGTATGAAAATTAAATTTTAAATCAAAGATAAATGACTAAAGTTTTTACTTAAATACTTATTTTATTTCTGTATGGAAGAAGTTGGAGGAAATTGTTTTAAGATCAGGTTACCGGCTTCCCTAAACACCCAATATTACAAACAGACAGTTATTACAGTTTGTGTGTCCTGCAGCCCATTGAAATGTGTTGACCAAGTGGTAGAATTATACAGGGCCGACAATTTAAGGAGATAAAATTGTGTCTCTATCATTCACCAGAAGGTGGCTATAGAACTCATATTCAGATTGAAGGCTGAGCTAATGAGGAGAGAGACTGGAAGGTTTGCTTAGCTTGGAACTAGAGGAAGTCTATAGTGTAAGCCTCAAAGCGAAAGACAGCACTGGGACTACAAGTTACCCAGCTGGGAAAGTAGAAGGGAGATAAATCACTGGATATTGGGAACAGCTGTCAAACTTTTATTATGAGTCTTCTGATTCGAGGGAAAATGATAAGTAACAAGGCGCTGTTAATTTGTTTAGTTTAAAGAATAAGTTTCCTATGCAAGTAAGTTGTGTTTAGTCAGTAATATTTTGTCAGTTGCCTGATACAGTAAAAAGTTTCTTTAAAACAAAAGTTTGCTGCATTATTATTTCACCTAATAATTGGACGTTCAAATTTCCCTAAGTTGCCAGCCTCTTCAGAGGTCCTGAGAAAATGATTTCATGACACTTTTCTTTCAGAAAAAGTTTTCATGTTGCTGCTAGTTTACCAACTTCCACATGAGCTGTAGTCTTAATTCCATATTTTCCTTCTGTTCCAGTAGACATTTATGCATTGTTCCTTCAACCAACTATTGAAACCATGCTTCACCCAGAGAACATAGAACATAGAACAGTAGAACACAGTACAGTCCCTTTGGCCTACAATGTTGTGCCGAACTTTTACCCTAATCCTAAGGTCTATCTAACCTCCACCTCTACCTTATACTATCATCCATATGCCTATCTAATAGCTGCTTAAATGCCCCTAGTGAGGCTGACTCCACGACCCTCTCCGGCAATGCATTCCACGCCCCGACCACTCTCTGAGTAAAGAACCTACCTCTGACGTCTCCCCTATATCTACATCCATTCACTTTAAAACTATGCCCCCTCGTAATAGCTACCTCCACCCTAGGAAAAAGTCTTTGGCTGTCCACTCTATCTATACCTCTGATACACCTCTATCAAGTCACCTTTCATCCTTCGTCGTTCTAAAGAGAAAAGCCCTAGCTCTCTCAACCTTTCCTCGTAAGACCTTCCCTCCACTCCAGGCAACATTCTGGTAAATCTCCACTGCACCTTTTCCAACGCTTCCACATCTTTCCTGTAATGAGGCGACCAGAACTGGACACAACACTCCAGATGTGGCCGAACCAGGGTTTTGTATAGCTAGAGAGTGGAGAGCCCGTGGAATTGTCTCTCATGGAAAGTGGTCAGGGACAAAACAATTAATGTTTTCGAGAAGGAGTTAGATATAGTTCTCAGGGCGAAAGGGATCAAAGGGTATTGGGAGAAAGCAGGAACAGGGGACTGAGCTGGATGATCAGCCATGATCATATTGAATGGCGGAGCAGGCTCAAAGGGCTGAATGGTCTACTGTATATTTCTATGTTTCTAACCTACCTTCTGCTTCGTCCTTGGTTTGAACTTTGATGTGTCAGTGCTGTCTGCAAACCTCTCTATCTGATGATTATTGGTTCTGTATTTTCTCCCTCTTACCTTTGCTTTAAGTCAAAGAACTCTTCAATATTTTGAGACTGTGCCTCTATAAGTCTGTGGAGGTCTGATTAACAGCCCTGAGTGTATGCGCACATACATCCTTGATCATACCAGGCACATGGAAATGCAATTGCACATATACCAGAGAAATGGTTTACCATCTACACCTTCATCAGCCAACAACAGCTTGAGGTTTCCCTCTGTGCTAAGCCATACCTCCATCCACAAAGTTTTCATATTATATTTCCTGACATATCTTTTGTTTTTAGTTTAAGCCTTGATTCACTGGTTAGAGCATAGGGACCGGAAGAGGCCACTTAGCTGAGTGGGCCCATTACAGCTTTTTTCATTCATGGAATAAGGGCATCATTGGCCAGGCCATTTATTGGCTGTCCCTAATTGCAGTTAAGAGTCAACCACATTGCTGTGGGTCTGGAGTTACATGTATGTCAGACCAGGCAAGATGGTAGTTTCCTTCCCTAAAGGACATTAGTGAATCAGATCAGATTTCCTGACAACATTAATCATCATTAGACTCTTAATCCCAGATATTTACTGAATTCAAATTCCACCATCTGCCACTGGGGGATTTGAACCTGGGTCCCCAGAACATTATCTGGGTCCCTGGATTAACAGTCCAGCAATATTACCACTAGGCCATCTTCTCCCCATTTGGTGAGTTTATGGATGATTTGTAATTTGGCTTCACATACTTATTTATGATCAGAGATTACAGAAATATATGTAGTGTTCCAGGTTATTGGGGAGGAGAGGGCTTGCATTTGGGACTGAGAGCAGGTTGGAGGAGAAGCTGTAGGAATGTGGAGGGTAGAACTGTGAGAGTGGGGTTGGATGGATGAGATTGGAGAGCACACAGGAATGTCTATTCTCCTAATGGTTTGCAGGTTGGATGCATTGCTTAGGCATTGAAGTGGATTTCCTTCGGCCATCGCCACTAAATTTCAGCAAGATATAATGCTTTCATTTCTTCTATAAACTGATTTATTGTTAACAAAACAAAATCTGCAGCATTTAATGCTTATAAAATACACAATATATGTTCATTAATGCCAACATATTCCTTTTTAAATTGAAAAGGACAAAACAGCATTTGTAAAATACCATTCTTACAATACCTACACTAATATCTCTTGACTTAATACCCCAGTAAATGTGAGTCACTTGTCGCTTCAATGTTGACACCTGAACTGTGATCGTTCCTTCTTTTAACAATCATACACCCATTTCATGTATTTCGATTTAAGTAACCTCTTCAGGGTTTTATCCCAACTGATCTGGCATCTGGTCTGAGACTAACACTAACTCCTCACTCTAAGGTAACCTAGTCCATTACATATTCTTCTCAGGAGTTCTTTTATACACAGCCATTGTATTCCAAGGACTTCACAGGACTGCCCCACTTATAGTCAAAAGTGAAACTTAAAAAAAGTCTCTCTTAGCTATGCATGTTCCTTTTAGCTTAAAATATAGACCCATATTCCAGAACTCTCTTGAAATTAGTCACCTTGCTGTGTCACAAAATAATATAAATAAACAAGTCCATTAATACAACCTGATCACTCTAAATCCAGAATTCAAATCTGTTTTTTTTTGAAAAAATTCACTATGGAAACAGAAGTATTTACAAGTTAATAATTAGTTTCAGACACACATGTAATGCACTGGTTTACTCACCCATTAATAACTAACTCAAGAACCAGAAAACCAAACTCATCACAAATAATATTAAAACTTATATACATAAATCACAGTTTACGACACAATATTATACTTGCTAGTGGGCCTTGGAACTGACACTAGATCTGACCCAATGAAGGGGAGACTCCACAAGTGCCATTAATGCCTTGGAAGAATGGGAGCTTGAAGTCCCAATTGCTTATTCCTGAAACCAACAGTTTAAGACAGTATGTTAAGAGGGTGATTTGGTTGAAGTTTTCAAGCTATCATGAGAAATGAAGAGGTTAATTCAAGATAAACGTTTTCTACTGGTTGGGAGAGTCTGGGACTAATGAACAAAGATGCAAAATTAAAGTCCAACGTTTTAGGACTGAAATTAGTAAAAATTTCTTCAGGCAAAGGGAAGTAGAAGTTTGGAACTATCTCCCGTAGTTAATGTTATTGCAGCTTATCATCCTGAGATTTAGAAATATCATGTCTTTGACTAACAGAAATCTGTGTTGGGAGATGACTGCTCATTTCAAGAAACTAGGGACAAAATCCTTGCATTTAAAAAAAAAATCCCATTTCATCTTTTATCTTCACCTGAGAGGGCAGGTGGGATTTATTTTGTCTGAAAAATGCTCATTAACTGACACGTATAGATTTTGTACTTTTGTTTTATTTTGGCACTATTGCAAGGGAACTCAATTATTGCAAAGGATTTTTCTGATGAAGGGTCTAGGCCTGAAACATCAGCCTTCCTGCTCCTACGATACTGCTTGGCCTGCTGTGTTCATCCAGCTCTACACCTTGTTATCTCAATTATTGCAAACCCTCTTCTGAATTGTGATGAAATTATTAACTGATTGATGCTGGATTCTTTGTGCATAGTCAACCTGTAGACCATTCATTTATAGGAAAAAGGAAGCAACACCTGAGTGATATGTTACAGACAAATAATCTTTAGAAATATAATTAAAATAGTTTAGATGTCATTAATCAATGTTACTACTATCCTATTAAGAGCCCTTAGTTGTTATGATTTGGGATGAGTGTTAATTTTAAGAAGCTAAAAAAAAGCCGTTTTAGGGAGGAAATTCCAGGAATTTGACCCAGTGACAGTGAAGGAATGGTAATATATTTCCAAGTCAGGATGGTAAGTGGCTTGGAGGGCATCTTGACTGGGGTGGTGTTCCCATGTATCTGCTGTCCTTGTCCTTATAGGTGGAAGTGGTTTTAGGTTTGAAAGGTGCTGTCTAAGGATCTTCAGTGAATTTCTGCAGTGCACCTTTAAGATAGTACACACTGCTGTTACTGAGTGTTGGTGGTGGAGGGAATGGATGCTTGTGGATGTAGCGCCAATCAAGTAGACTGCTTTGTCCTGGATGGTGTCAAGTTTCCTGAGTGTTTTTGGGGCCGCACTCATCCAGGCAAGTGGGGAGTATTCCATCACACTCCCGATTTGTACTGTGTAGATAGTGGACAGGCTTGGGGGAATCAGGTGGTGAGCTACTTGCTGCAGTATTCCTAGCCTCTGACCTGCTCTCATAGAATCTGTATTTTTCAAACTAAATATTAAAAACTCTCCTTAAGGCCTCAGCCATAATCTACTCACCTACATAATCAACTTCTTGTTAACATTTGGTTATTGTATTTTTAAAAATTTGTCATGGGGTGATGACTTTGGCATTTTTTGCCCAACCCTTAATTGCCCAGAGGGCAGATAAGAATCAGTCACATCCCATAGGTCTGGAGTCACATGTAGACTAGACAAGGATGGCAGATTTCTTTCCTAAAGGACATAAGTGAACTAGGTGTTTTCTGTAAAATGACAATCAACATTGATTTCTTGTCTATCATTAGGCTTTTTATTCCAGATTTGTTTTATTGAATTCATATTTTACCATCCACCATGTGTAGGATTCAAGTCCTTGCCCTAGACTGTTAACCTGGAACTCTGAACTTCTGGCCCAGTGATATTACCGCTCTGCCAACAACATTTATTGGTTGTGACCCAGGCAACTTGGTCACGGATCATTTATAGACAGTCAGTTGCTTAACTAGAAAACAAATCATTGAGAAGCTTATTTCTTAAAGGGGACCAACATTTGAACAGAAAATTTAGGTTTCGTTTTATCCTGAAATAGTACGTGGGTCATCTCCATGTGCTGTGCAGATAGACAGCAAGGCAAACCGCAGAATAGAGATTGAATTCCATTGACCTGAAATAATGATATGATCCATTTGATTTGGTCGAAGTTTTCAAAATCATAGGTGTCAGGTCAGAGTAGATAGGGAGAAACCATTCCTATTTTGTATCAGATTAATATGAGAGGTGATAGATTCAAAGTGATTTGCAAAAGAAGCAAGTGTGAGGTGAGAAATTGCCCTTTCACAAGCGAGTGCACTGTCTGGAAGTGTGGCAGAGGCTGGTTTAATTGAGACATTCAAGAGGTCATTACTTATATGGGGCGTTGGGGTTAGATGGACAGATAGATAGATAGATAGAACAGAAGAATAGAGTAGAATACAATAGAATAGAATGGAAACGTATTGTCACATATACTTTTACATGAAAATACAGTGACAAGTTTTATGAGTTGCCCCACCACAGTGCCTAATCAATGACAAAAGTCATACATAATAGCAAAAAAAGTAAAATTAAGACAAAATTTTTCAGTTCAGTTAATGGCTCCTGGCCTCCTGGAAAGCCGATTTGGGAATGATGGAATTCCCAGAAGACACAGTTGGGACAAGACCGCCATGCTGGGCCGCTGGATACTAGGCATGTAGCCTCTGCTGAGGAAGACTGCCTTGCTGGGCTGAGAACGCCACTCCTGGACTAGAATGCCTGCTGGGCCACTGGAATATCTGGAAGCTGAAGGTGAAGAAGATTAGGGGGAGGCGATGGCCTAGTGGTTTTATTGCCGGACTGTTAATCCAGACACCAAGATAATGTTCTGGGGACCTGGGTTCGAATCCCGGCACGGCAGATGGTGGAGTTTGAATTCAATAAATATCTGAATTAATGATGACCTTGAATCCATTGTTGATTGTCGGGAAAATCCGTCTGGTTCACTAATGCCCTTCAGGGAAGGAAACTGCCATCCTTACCTGGTCTGGCCTACATGTGACTCCAGACCCACAGCAATGTGGTTGACTCTTAACTGCCCTCTGGGCAATTAGGGATGGGCAATAAATGCTGGCCTAGGCAGCGATGTCTTTGTCTTGTGAATGAATAAAGGAGATAGAAACCTCCACACGGGGACTGAGACTTTTATACAGGGACAAAGCTGCCACACCAGTAGACCGCCAGATAGATATATCGATAGATAAATGGAAAGAACAATACAGCACAGGAATAGGCCCTATGGCTCACCATGTCTGTGCTGACCATGATGCCATTCCAAACTAATTCCATCTTACTGCATTTGGACTGTATCCCTCTATTCCCTGCCTGTTCATGTGCCTGTCTAAATGCTTCTTAAACTTTACTATCATCTCTGCTTCTACCACCTTCCCTAGCAGCATGTTCCAGGTACCTACTCTGCTCTGTGTAAAAATACTTTCCTCGCACATCTCCTTTAAACATTTCCCCTCTCACCCGAGAGTTTGACATTTCCATCCTGGGAAAGAGACTCCGACTATCCACGCTACTCACAATTTTATATACTTCTATCAGGTCACCCCTCAGCCTTTGACGCTCTAGTGAAAACAACTCAAGTTTGTCCAACCTCTCCTGTGGCTAATACACTCCAATCCAGGCAAAATTCTGGTAAACCTCTACTGCACCCTCTCCAAAGCCTCTAAAGGTTGGCCAGATGGACAGTTTGTGATGCAGAGTGATGCCAACAGCATGGGTTCAATTCCCACACTGGCTGAGGTTACCATGAAGGACTCTCCTTCTCAACTGGTCCTCTCACCTGAGGTATGGTGACCCTCAGGTTAAATCGCCATGAGTCATCTCCCTCTTTCTAATGGGAGAGCAGTCCAGTAAGTCTATAGCAATTTTACCATTGCATAATTATTTAAAGAGCAGGGTCATGGAGCAAAGGCATGGAGAGTGGCACCAAGTCATGATGCTAATGTGGAGGGCCAGTGCAGGCACAGTGGGCCCAATGGCCTCCATCTGCACTGTCACAATTCTGTAATTCTGTCAACTGGAAAATTTTGGGAGATACACACAAGATGCCAAAGGAATGCTCCCCAAAACTTTCCCGTTGTGACTCCATTTGGTGCTTGTACTTTGCCTTAACCCTCTGACCTGTGAGAGTGGGGGAGGGGTTGACATTGGGGCAGCGAGGGTGAAGATCTTTGTGTTTGGTGGTGGGAGGGACGTGAGGGGACAGGGGTGAGAGATCTACGAAAGCAAGGAGCGCGGGAATGCTGTTTATTCCACAATGTTTTTAAGTAAAAAAGTGCCTATCGTTCCATAGGATTTTTCAGGGAAAGTATTCGGGCTACTGTTTGAGAAAAAACAAGTGGCCACTCAATCAGGCTCCGTGGCAACCATTGCCGCCTTGGAGCTGATGACAGCTGAGGGATGTGACCCACAGTTTGGGATGCCCGGGGTTAAAAATTTACTTGCAGCTCTACGACTGCTGATTACACAGCCTTGGGTACTCTCATGATGAAGGATTGAATGTATCTTTCTTTAAGGGTGAGTTGACAGGGGCTGGTAGAATTATGAATAGATATTTTGCATAGGACATAGAACATAGAACAGTACAACTACGGAACAGGCCCTCCAGCCCATGATGCTATGCCAAACATGATGCTAAATTAAACTAATCCCATCTGTCTTGGTCCATCTCCCTCCATTCCTTGCATATTCATGTGGTCATCTAAAAGCATCTTAAACGTCCCTATCTTACCTGCCTCCACCACCACCCCTAGCAGTGCGTTCAAGATTCCAACAACTCTCTGTGTAAAAAACTTACCCCTCACATCTCCTTTGAACTTTCCACCTCTCACCTTAACTACCTGCACCCCCGCCCTCCCCCCTAGTTTTAGACATTCCAACACTGGGAAAATGATTCTGACTGTCAACCCATTCTATGCATCTCATAATTTTATAGACTTCTATCAAGTCTCCCCTCAGTCTCCACTGCTCTAAAGAAAACAACCTGAGTCTTTCTAGCTTCTCCTTATAGCTCAAACCCTCTAATCCAGGCAGCATTCTGGTAAACCTCTTCTGCACCCTCTCCAAAGCCTCCACATCCTACCCCTAAAGTGGTGACCAGAATTTTACACAATACCCCAAGTGTGGCCTAACCAAAGTCTTATAAAGCTGCAAATTGACATCCCGGCTCTTGTACTCAATTCCCCGACCAATAAAGGCAAGCATGCTGTACGCCTTCCTTACCACCCTATCTACTTGCGTGGCTACTTTCAGGGAGATAGATGTGGTAAAGTTTTTCCACATATGGGAGATCAGTTGCAAATGCATGACATTCATTAAAATATTCAGAAATTGTTTTATCCAGAGAATGGTGAGCTGTCTACCACAAGAATAGTTGATATGTGTAGTTTAGATATGTTTAGGGAACATAGGAGCAGGATTAAGCCATTCAGCTCTTTGTGTCTGCTCTGCCATTTAATTGGAACACAGCTGATCTTAGAATCATAGAATCCCAATAGAGCAGATAGAGGACATTTGTCCCATTGTGTCTGTACTGACCCTCTGAACAGCATCCCACTAGACCAACCCTATCTCCGAAATTCCACGTTTCCCAAGGCTAATCCATCTAGCTTTCTCATCCCTGGACTCTATGGGACAATTTAGCATGGCCAATCCACCTAACCTGCACACCTTTGGACTGTGAGAAGAAACCAGAGCACCCGGAGGAACCCACGCAGACACAGGGAGAATGTGCAAACTCCACACAGACAGTCACCCGAGGCTGGAATCAAACCTAGGTCCCTGGTGTTGTAAGGCTGCAGTGCTAACCACTGAGCACTGTGCCATCTTCATGTAGCTCAATGTTACATTCATCCATTATTCCTTTATAAGGCCATAAGACATTGGAACAGAGGTAGGTCATTCAGCCCATCGAGTCTGCTCTGCTGTTCACTGAGGTCACAGGTGATCCTGTTAACCTCACTCCACTTTCCTGCCTTTTCCCCTTTCCCCTTGCTATCCCTTACTGATTAAAAATCTGTCCGTCTTACCCTTGAATATACTTAATGGCCCAGCTTCAAGAGCTCTCTGTGGTAAAGAATTCCACCAATTCAAAACCCTCTGAGAGAAGAATATTTTCCTCACTCTGTTTTAAATGAATGACTCCTTATTCTGAGTTTATCCCCTCTGGTCCTAGACTCTCCCACAAGCATCTACCTTGTCAAGTCTCCTAAGAATCTTGTCTATTTCATAAAGGTATTCCTCCTCCTTCCAAACTCAAGTGAGAACAGGCCTAACCTTCTCAACTTTGCCCTGTAAGACAGTTTCTCCAAATCCCAGGATCTGCTCAGTGAACCTTCTCTGTACTGCCCCTTATATTAGTGTCTATTTCATTCAATAAGTGGCCCAAAGCTGTTCACAGTTTTCCTGGTATGTTCTGACTAGTGCTTCATGTGGTCATCAATGTCACTAGTCTCCAGAAATCTATCAATTTCCTTCTTGAACAAGTTCACTGAACCTCCACAGCCCTCTGGGTTAAAAAGTTCCGAAGATTTACCACCCCCGAGTGAGGAAATTCCTCCTCCTCTCAGTTCTAAATGGCTTACCCCTGAGAGTACATCCACTTGTTTTAGACTCATTAGCAAGGGGAAACATCTGATTTATGAAAGGGATAGTCACATGAAAGAAAAAGGAATAGAAAGGTATGGTTTTGGGGTTAGATAAAATAAGACTGAAGAAGTCTCATAGACCTGTGGACTAAATGGTCTATTCCTATGGTGTGAATTCTACACAGTTCTATACTATTAATCTATTAGAGCCAAAGGATCAAAGAATCCCTATAGTGTGGAAAGGGCCATTCGGCCCATTGAGACCACCCCAACCCTCTGAAGAGCATCCCACTCAGACCCATTCCTACCCCCGTAATCCCACATTTCCCATGGCTAATCCACCTAGCCTGCACTTCCCTGGACACTATGGGGCAATTTAGCATGGCAAATCCGCTTAACCTGCACATCTTTGGACTGTGGGAGGAAACCCACACAGACACAGGGGGAACATGCAAACTCCACACAGTGGCTCAAGGCTGGAATGCTAACCACTGAACCACTGTGCCGAAAGGACTGCATATTGTCATTAAGTTTCCTGAATGGTTTCTCCTTGTGAGGACCAGTTGGACTTTTCATCCTATCATTCCAAAGTCACTTCATTATCTGCCTACTTCTATGCCTGACTACCTATGGCGATGTTTTATTCTGGTGCAAACCTGATTTTACCACTCATCACTCCCGGGACATTCTGGAAAAGTCCACTTTCCCTATTGTCATTCTGTCACCAGCTCTAAGTGCCTGTTGTGTACCTGGACAAGCTCTGTCAGTTTGGAGCTGTCCTTCATATGCCTGACATTTACCCCAGGCATGGCAGACAGGGAGAAAGTGGGGTCTTGCTTTGTGGACAGGGTCCTGGAGATTTTGGGGATGGGGTGATGCAGAGGAGGGACATCCTGTTGTTCTCAAGGATTGTTCACATCTAGTTTCCTCACTCCAGGTGGTAGGATAGAAAGTTGCATATTAATGAGGTTGTCTTATACATAAACAATTTGGACTTGAACATGGGGAGCACAACTGGGAAAAGACGACACAAAAATTGGCCATGTTGTGGATAGCTCCAAAATGATATGGACACGTTGGTGGAGATGACAGGATAATGGCAGATGGAGTTCAACATTGATAAGTGTGAGGTAATGTACTGAGGGAGGTCAAATTGTAAACATTACAATGTAGGGAGAGGGGTGGATGAAGTGAGAGATCATTGAATCCCTACAGCATGGAAGCAGGCCATTTGCCCCATCGAGTCCACACTGACCCTCTGAAGAGCATCCTCCCCAGGCTCAGCCACAGTTGATACACCTAACCTGCACATCCCTGGACACTATGGAGCAATTCAGCATGGCCAATCCACCTAACCTGCATATCTTTGGACTGTGGGAGGAAACTGAAGCACCCAGAGGAAACCCATGCAGATACGGGGAGAATGTGCAAACTCTACGCAGACAGTTGTTCAAGGGTGGAATTGAACCTGGGTCCCTGCTGTTGTGAGGCAGCAGCACTAACCATGGAGCCACTATGCGGTCAAACATGCCAATCTTGGCACAGGTCTCTAAAGGTAGCAGTACAGGTAGCGAAGGTGTAAAGAAGGTAAATGGAAGGCTCTCCTTCATTGGTAGAGGTATAGAATACAAAAGTAGGGATATAATGATGAAACTGTACAAGAGACTGGTGAGGTCACAACTGGAGTGTTGTGTGCCGTTCTGGAAAGAGGGCAGAGAAGATTTACCAGAAGTTGCCAGGGCTGGACAATTGTAGATACGAGGAGAGATTGGAGAGGTTGGGGACATTTTCCTTTGAACAGGGATGGCTGAGGGGTGACATGATTGACGTATACAAAATTTTGAGGAGTACAGATACAGTAGACAAGAGAAACCCATTTCCTTTGGCAGAGAATTCCAAAGCCAGGGGTGACAGATTCAAACAATGTGGCAGAAGGATTAGAGGGGACATGAGGAAAATCTTTTTTATGCAGAGGGTGGTGGGTGTCTGGAATTTGCTGTCTGAGTTGATGGTGGAAACAGGAATGGTAAATTCTTTTTAAAAAGTGCCTGGATCTGCACCTTAAGTACTGTAAGCTGCAGGGCTATGGGCTATGGGCTACGTTCAGCAAGGTGGGATTGGAAAGCTCAACTGGCTATCTTTGCATTGGCATGGACAAAGTGGGCTGAATGTCCCCTGCTGAGCTGTATCATTTCCATGGTTCTACTTGAAATGTGTGGTTAATGAGGCCAACATCATACAAAATCGCTGTTAACAGGCATCTCGCTGCTACCCTCCAAGAATCACCTCTCAATGCCTGGAACTCTGAAAATACAACACGTTTCTCCCAACGTTGAGAAAGGCCTCGTTTGCTTTCTCACTTGGTTCTCTCAGACTTTGTGCCATAGCCCACTTCATTCAGGGCCTTTCACATTCTGCGCATGGGGATTAAACCTCCATAGTTTGGCAATTGACTGGATGCACTCATTGAGCCTTCTGTGTGTTATAGTTTCATTCAGGGAGCCTGATTTGCTGTGATAACACATACCTCTACATGCCCAAAGCTATGGGCAGTGATGGTAGAGATACCATCAATCTCTCTTGTTCTTACCACCTGCCAGTGGCACATGTCGGACCCAAATTGACCACATTATAAGCTCATCTCATTGGCCTTAAAACACTGGGGGTGGGCCTCAAATTCTGTGTGCTTAGCTCAGAGATAGGGAAACTACCCAGAACAACAAAAGGCCTCCTCACAGATAATTCAAACTCTTTTCCAAGTTAACATTAACAGCCGGCTCCAACCCCAGCTCTCTAGAACAATTTACTTTTGACTTCATAAAGATTTAGGTCATGAAAATCTTTTTTGTTTGCCCTTCAGTGGTTGGAGAGTTGGGGGTTGGGTAGTGGGTTATGGGCAGGGAAACTAAAAGGACACAATTGATTGAATTGATTGAAATAACAAGGTGTAGAGCTGGATGAACACAGCAGGCCAAGCAGCATCATAGGAGCAGGAAAGCTGACGTTTCGGGCCTAGACCCTTCTTCAGAAATTTCTGAGGAAGGGTCTAGGCCCGAAA
>NC_063341.1:72083091-72107355 GCF_021869965.1 Rhincodon typus
CTAGACCCTTCCTCAGAAATTTCTGAAGAAGGGTCTAGGCCCGAAACGTCAGCTTTCCTGCTCCTCTGATGCTGCTTGGCCTGCTGTGTTCATCCAGCTCTACACCTTGTTATCTCAGATTCTCCAGCATCTGCAGTTCCTACTATCTCTGATTGAATTGATTGTTGTCTTTTCATAAAACTGTTGCATAACTGTAAACAGTCCAAACGTTGACTGCAGGCTCCAAAGTCAATTTAAAGGAGCAAATCATTAAGGGGATAGGGCTGCCAACCCAGAAACTATCCAGCACCGACTTCACTACAGACCAGGCTCTGGGACAACGGGTACATCAGGGTCTGCTAGATGGGGCCCAGGCCCCTGAGGGAAAATCACAGGAGCTCAGGTGAGAGACTGAGCTACATATTAAACCAAGAATGTGGTATTTGTCCCTGTTCCCTCTATGGTCCATTAACACTATGCTGCTAGAATCTCTGGTCCTTTAAGGAGAAATGACCTTCCATACCCCCCATTCTCCCTCCCACACCCTCCACTTTGTAGTGAAACCTCTCTCAAATAGCCATCCTTTCTTGGGGGAGATCCAAAACCTGAATCCTTTGACTTTTCTTTCATGGGATGTGGGTACCACTGGCAAGGCCAACGTCCATTGCTCAATCCTTAACTGCCCTTGAGAACTTGGTTTTGGGCCACAGCAGTCCTTGGAATGTAGACTCAGCCACAGTGCTGTTGGAAAGGGTGTTCCCCAGTGAGAATGAAGGAATGATGGTATTTTTCCTAGTCTGGATGGCAGGAGGCATGGAAGGAAACTTACTGCTAGTGGTATTCCCATTTGTTTTCTGCCCCTGTCCTTCTGGGTGGCAGAGGACATGGGATTGGAAGTGCTTTGAAGCAGGCTTCATGAGTTCCGGCAATGGTATTGTTACAAAAATCACACACCAATTCCCACTATGTTGATTCTATCTCTCCATCATTTAATTCCGATAAATGTGAGGTGCTACATTTTGGTTTGGCAAATCAGGGCAGTACTTATACACTTAATGGTAAGGTCCTGGGGAGTGTTGCCGAACAAAGAGACCTTTAGATGCAGGTTCATAGTTCATTGAAAGTGGAGTCGCAGGTAGACAGGATAGTGAAGAAGGTGTTTGGTACACTTGCCTTTATTAGTCAGTGCATTGAGTATAGGAGTTGGGAGGTCATGTTGCGGCTGGACATGATATTGGTTAGGCCACTTGGAATATTGCATTCAATTCTGGTGTCCTTGCTGTAGGAAAGACGTTGTGAAGCTCGAAAGGGTTCAGAAAAAAATTTACAAGGATGTTGCCAAGGTTGGGGTGTTTGAGCTATAGGGAGAGGTGGAATAGGCTGGGATTATTTTCCCTGGAGCGTCGGAGGTTAGGGGTGACCTTGTAGAGGGTTATAAAATCATGAGGGGCATGGATAGGGTGAATAACCAAGGTCTTTTCCCCAGGGTAGGGGAGTCCAAAACTAGAGGGCATAGGTTTATGGTGAGATTGGAAAGATACAAAAGGGACCTAAAGGGGCAAAGTTTTCATGCAGATGGTGGTGTGTGTATGGAATGAACTGCCAGAGGAAGTGGTGGAGGCTGGTACAGTTATAACATTTAAAAGATATCAGTATAGGTACATGAATGGGAAGGGTTTAGATGGATATGGGCCAAATGCTGGCAACTGGGACTAGATTTATTTAGGATATTTGGTCAGCATGGACAAGTTGGACCGAAGGGTCTGTTTCTGTGCTGTACATCTCTATGACTCTATGATACTATCATCACTTTGAGATGGGCATGCTTGGCTGCACAGTAGCTCAGTGGTTAGCACTGCTGCCTCACAACACCAGGGACCCGACTTCAATTCCACCCTCGGGCAACTAGCTGTGTGGAGTTTGCACGTTCTCTCTGTGTCTGTTTGGAGGCTCCCTCGCTTTCTCAATGGTCCTTGAAAATGTTTCCAATTTTCAGTTCCCTGGAGCTCAGATTAATCCTTGCCTACCGCTGACGATTTAAGTAACATTTTCATGGGATGTGGGCGTTGCTGTTAGGCTAATATTTGTTACCTATCTCTAATTACCTTGGAACTCAGTGACTCACTAAGATGTTGCAGAGTTGGATGAACACAGCAGGTCAGGTAGCATCAGAGGAGCAGGAAAGTTGACATTTTGGGTTTACACCTGATGAAGGGCATAAACCCGAAACATTGACTTTCTTGCTCCTCTGATGCTGCCTGGCCTGCTGTGTCCCTTCAGTTCCACACTGTGTTAGACTCTGACTCCAGCATCTGCAGTTCTTGCTACCTCCAAGGTATTGCAGAGGCCATTTCAGAGTAAGGTCAGATTCTAATGCAACGCTAATTCTGATTTCTCTTCACTGATGCTGCCAGATCTGCTGAGCTTTTCCAGCAACTTCCGTTTCTGATTCTAGTCCAATCCTGCCTGGATTATTTTAATTGTCAGGAAAAATGTGTGTTTTTGCAAACTTCATGAGCTGGGGTGGTTGTTGAATCGTGGTAATGTGGTAGACCAGCCTCTGTGGACATGAGATCAAATCCAACCATGGGACTTGGTAGAATTTAAATGAAATTAAAATCTCCGGATTATAAAGCTAGTCCCAGTAATGGTACTATTGAAACTACCATTGATTACCATAAAACTCATCAGGTTCACTAATGCCCTTTATAGCAGGCAAATTACCATCTTTCGTTGACCTAGCCTTCATGTGGTCAAATCTCAAATGCCCTTTGAAGTGGCCTAACAAATTACTCAGTCTGCTCTGTGATTCAATGAGTTTGTAGCTGATCTGATGATCCTCGATTCCACTTTCGTGCCTTTTCTCCATTAGCCTCGATTCCCTTACTTATTAAAAATCTGTCTCTCTCAGCCTCTAATATTCTTAATGACCCAACTTCAACTGTTCTCTGGAGTAAAGAATTCCACAGATATGCTATCCTCCCACAGAAGAAATTCCCCCTCATTTTAAATGGGTGACCCCTTACTCTGAGATTATGTCCTCTAGCCCTAGATGCTCTGCCAAGGGAAAACAACCTTTGTGCATCTAAGAATCCTCCATGTTTTAACAAGGTCATCTTATATCCTTCTACAATCCAATGAGAATGGCTCAGTCTACATATCTCTCAAGTTAACTGGCCAATAGTTAGCTGGTTTCTTCCTCACAAACAGCGACATGTCAATGACCAAATAATCTGTTATTTTGATATTGGTTGAAGGATAAATATTTTTCAGATCTCAGGGAGAGCTCCCTTGCTGTTAGAAATAGTGCCATGTGATCATTGATGTTCACCTGAAAGAGTAGATGGGCCTAGGTTAAATGTATTATCTGAAAGCCAACTGATGAAGGGCATAAACCCAAAACATCGACTTTCCTGCTCCTCTGATGCTGCCTGGCCTGCCGTGTCCCTCCAGCTCCACACTGTGTTAGACTGTGACTCCAGCATCTTGAACTTAACAATGTGTTGACCATACTTTTAAGTTCAAGATCTAGAGTGGAACTTGAAGCCAAAACCTTCTGATTCAGAGTTGAGAGTGCAAGAGTGAGTACAATGTAGATTTACAAGCAGGTTCAGGTTCCACCAGGGTCAATCAGCTCCCAACCTCATTACAGCCTTGGTTCAAACATTGACAAAAGATCTGAATTCCAGAGGTGAGGTGAGAGTGACAGCCCTTGACATCAAGGCTGCATTCAACTCAGTGTGACAAGAAGGAGTCCTAGCAAAACTGGAAACTGTGGGCAAACTCTGCTGGTTGGAGTCATACCTGGCACATAGGAATATGGTTGTGGCTGTTGGAAGTCAGTCATCTCAGTTCCAGGACATCTCTGCAGATGTTCCTCAGGGTAATGTCCTAGGCCCAACCATCTTCAGCTGCTTCATCAATGACCTTCCCTCCATCATAAGATCAGAAGTGGGAATGTTCAGCACCATTCGCAACTCCTCAAACACTGAAGCAGTCCATGTTCAACTGAAACAATATCTGGACAATGTCCAGAAATGGCAAGTAACATTTACGCCACACAAATGCCAGGCTATGACTATCACCAATAAGAGACAATCTAACCACCGTCCCTTGACATTCAATAGTGTTACCATCACTGAATCCACTACTTCCAACATCCTTGTGGTTACCATTGACCAGAAACTCAATTGGACCCACCACATAAACACTGGCTACAAGAGTAGGTCAGAGGCTGGGAATACTGCTGTAACTTCCCTCCAGACTCCCCAAAGCCTGTCCATCATCTACAACGCACAAGTCAAGAGCGTGATGGAATATTCCCCACTTGCCTGGATGGGTGCATTTCCAACAACACTCAAGGACCTCAACACAATCCAGCACAAAGCAGCCGGCTTTATTGGCACCACATCCACTCCCTCCACCACCGACGCTCAGTAGCAGCAGTGTGTACTATCTACAAAATGCACTGCAGAAATTCACCAAAGATCCTCAGACAGCACCTTCCAAACTAATAAACACTTCCATCCAAAAGGACAAGGGCAGCAGATACATGGGAACACCACCACCTGTAAGTTTCCCTCCAAGCCACTCACCATCCTGACTTGGAAATATATCGCCGTTCCTTCACTGTCACTGGGTCAACATCCTGAAACTCCCTCCCTGAGGGCTTTGTGGGTCAACCTATTGGCATGGTTCAAGGAGGCAGCTCATCACCACCTTCTCAGGGCAACTAAGGAAGGGCAATAAATGTTGGCCCAGCCAGAAATGCCGACATCCCATGAATGAATGAAAAGAAAAGAATGATACCCGAACTTTAGGGGTCAAATTATGAGGAGACATTATAGAAATTTGGCCTGTTTCTTCTAGAATTTAGGAGGTTGAGGGGTGATCTGATCAAAGCCTTCAAGATACGAACAGGAAAAGACAGGGTAGATAAAGGTACACTATTCCTACCAGCTGGGGATTCTAGAACTAGGGGCATAATCTTAGAACGAAGACCAGACCATTCAGGAGCGATGTTAGGAAGCACTTCTACACAGAAAGGTTGGGAAAATTTGGCTCTCTCTTACACAAATGGCTTTGGACATGTATCAGTTGTTCATTTTAATTCTGAGATAAATACATTTTTGCTCAGCAAAGATATTAAGGGATATGGGCCAAAGGCAGGGACATGGAGTTCGGCCACAAATCAGCCATGATCTTTTTGAAGGGTGAAGCAGGCTTGAGGGGCTGAATGGCCTACTCCTGTTCCTATGCTCCTATGTTATCAAGGTGAACCACAGCAGCGTAAGAAAATAGAGTTTAAAGGGGCCCATTATCCTTTAATGTGTTTGGAATCCTTACTGTTCAGATAAGAATCCTCCATGTTTTAACAAGGTCATCTTATATCCTTCTACAAACCAATGAGAATGGCTCAATCTACACATCTCTCAAGTTAACTGTGACCCGTATTGTGACATTTGGTGAGAGACCTACCATCGAGTGTCTAATGTGCTTTCTTGATTCAGGCCCCAGATCCTTTAATCAGGGTCCTATAATGGAAATGGGGGTGGGGGCAGGCATTTAGCTGAGATGGCTCATGTGTGGGTCAGTTTAATGCCAACTGGGTCTTGGTTCCCATTCAGATTGGTCCAACTCATCTTCTATACTTCAAATGGAGCTCCAGTATGATCAATCCATTAAGTTACTCATATTCCTGTTGTCCTTTCGTCTGGTTTCTCCCTGTGGGACGGGCTTCCACTTGTTAGATACATCAAGACTTGGGTTACCAATTCAGTTCCTCAAGATGTCGACACATTGCTTTCAATTCTCACTGATGCCCCCGACACCCCTGCATTGGTTAGCCATCCTCTTAATGCTTTTCCTCACCACAGCCAATCAGAAAACAAGTAGCCTTTTCGACACTTGTTTGCTAATTCTTCGACAGTGGTGAAACACCCCCTTAGCTCAGTGCCGATATTCTTACAGCTAACTATTAAAGAGCTCAATGTAAATGAAAAAGAGAAACATATCAGCTAATGCCTCCTCTCCCTTTGCTTTTTCTCCCAGAGTTCAGCAACAGCGTTCTTGAGATTAATCAAGTCCTCAAAAACTTCAGAGAAACCCTGGAGAATTGGCACATCAGGGCAGGACTTATACATTTCACGGTAGGGTCCTGGTGAGTGTTGCTGAACAAAATGATCTTGGGGTACAGCTTCATTTTTCCTTGAAAGTGGAGACACAGGTACACAGGGTAGTGAAGAAGGTGTTTGGTACGCTTGTTGCATTTATTGGTCAGTATATCGAGTACAGGAGTTGGGAGGTCTTGTTGCAGCTGTACAGGACTTTTGTTAGCCAACTTTTGGAATACTACCTTCAATTCTGGTCTCCCTGCTATAGGAAAGATGTTGTTAAAATTGAAAGGCTGCAGAAAATATTTACATCAATGTTGCCAGGGTTGAAGGGTTTGAGCTACAGGGAGAGGCTGAATAGACTGGGGCTATTTTCCCTGGAGCGCTGGAGGCTGAGGGGTGACCTTATAGAGGTTTATAAAATCATGAGGGGCATGGATAGGGTAAATAGACAAGGTCTTTTCCCCAGGGTAGGAGTGTCCAAAACGAGAGGGCATAGGTTTAAGGTGAGAGGGGAAAGAGTTAAAGGGGACCTAAGAGGCAACTTTATGCCTCTATGACTGATAGACACCTGCAGATACATATGCCAGATTTAATGAGACTGTGAGTTCAAAATTGCAGTGGTCAGGGTGATTATTAAACTGACCACAACGAAAGCAGAGTGTTTGGGAAAAAAAGTGTATTTCTTGTGTTATGGGCTGTTTGAGGTTGCAACACCATCCTATGGAAGAAGAAGGAATTACAAGAATTATGCTTCCACACGTAAAGTCAGAGTCATAGAGATGTATAGCATGGAAACAGATCCTTTGGTCAAACTCATCCCTGCTGACCAGATATCCTAAATTAACCTAGTTCCATTTGCCAGCATTAGGCCCATATCCCTCTAAACCCTTCTATTCATATACCCATCCAGATACCTTTTAAATGTTGTAATTGTACCAGCCTCCAACACTTCCTCTGGCAGCTCATTCCATACACACACCACCCTCTGCATGAAAACGTTGTCCCTTTAGGTCCCTTTTAAATCTTTCCTCTCTCATCTTAAACCTATGCCCACTAGTTTCCCCTACCCTGGAGAAAAAACATGGGCCATTCACCCTACCCATGCCCCTCATGATTTTATAAACTTCCATAAGTTCACCCCACAGCCTCTCCCTGTAGATCAAACCAATATGTTCAAGAATTTTTAATGGATAACATTTTATAGATGGTTTTGCAAGACTAATATTTCGATTATTTTCAAAAAGTTAGGTTTTGCGCAGATACACATAGAGGGTGGTATCTCCAATAGATTTTAACAGATTCAGCATCAGTGACTTTTTTTTATATGCTCAGAAGATGTAGCCAGGCCAACATTTATTCTCCATCGCTAGTTGCCCAGAGGGCAGTTGAGAGTCACCTATAGGTCAGACCTGGTAAGGATGGCAGATTTCCTTCACTTCATTTCATCATTAGACTCTTAATGTCAAATGTTTTTTTGATTGATTTCAAATTCTAGTACCTGCCATGGTAGGATTTGAACCCATATCCCCAGGATCTTTAGATTAATCATCTGGTGGTGAATGCCACTAGGCCATCACCTCAAACTGTCAAATTGTGCTCAAATCACAGGTAAATTGGGGTCTTTTGCACATGAAACCTGGCTTAATAGATCATATGATTAACTTTTGCAATTGCTGGTTAGCCATGGAAGCATATTTACAAGAGGCTGCAGATGACTAAATAATCTAAGTTTACTACAAGAGAAAAAAAAAACAAGTAAACAAGACACCTAAGATCTTAACACAGAAACAAAACAAAAAAATTCAACCTATTTCCCAACACTGTCCTTTTACAAATACTCAGTTCCAGAGAAATTTCATACCTATCTCAATTCTTTAATTTTTACTTAATTGGCTTTCTTCCCAGTTTCTTTTTCTCGCGTGGCTGAGAAAGTTGAACTGAAAACTTTCTGAATCTCAGGGTTTGAGTGAAGGTTTGTAGCTCAGGTACTGGTTGTACATGTTGGTGTGTTCGCTGTGGGAGGTTTGATAGCAGACATTTCGTTCCCTTTACTAGGTGACTTCCTCAGTGCTGTGGAGCCTCCTGTGAAGTGCTGTTGTCTTGTACTGGTTCAAATTTATGTGGTCTGGTTTTTGCTGCTTCCAGTAAGTGCTGGTTCCGGATGTGTGTTGTAATCTTTCTGAATCTGCTGGTATGAAGCTGGTTCTTTCACAGCAATGTAGCTGTCTCTTACTTACCCTCTGAAATGGCCTCGCAAGCCACTCGGTTATCGAGGGCAATTAGGGATGGAAAACACATACCTACATCTCAATTTAAAAAGGAAACACTGTAATGGTATGCGTTTTCTCCCTGAATCAGAGGAGTGTCTTGGCTGTACTTGTGTTAAATGGTCATTTTCTGTAGCAAAGACCAAGACAGATCTATAACTATTCTTTCTAGTACCACGTATGAAAGGCAATACAATTTTACGCAAAACTATTGCAAATGAAAGTGAGACATGAAGCAATGTGCACTTTATTTTCTCAAGGGAAATCATCAGAAATAGTCTGCCTGTAGAATATTAGAACGTAATTTGAGAAATTTTCACTCCACGATAGAATTTTTGAAACGTTGCACAAAGATGCATATCTTATGACTGCCTATTTCCTAACATATATGCCCTGAGGGAGATAAAAGTAATAAGAATTGAAATGAGAGAAATAAACTGATCTGAAAATGTCAGAACAAACATGAACGAATATGATAGTTAAAGAGAAATACAACAAACATTTTTGACTACATTTCAATTCCAGGATTTATGCAGTTAATGTTTCACCATAACTTATCTTAAATTCAGTTGTGTCATGGATCCAACGCTAATAATGTCACATCTTACGGAGGTCCTGCAAACATTAACTCACTGTCATGGACTTACAGTAAATACCAACACGCTCACAAAGACCCTCTGTAAATACAGACATGCTCCCCAGGGACCCCCTGTAAATATTGACATTCTCCCCTCCCCTGAGGACCTCCTGTAAATACTGACACACTCCTGGGTACCCCTGTAAATACTGATACACTCCCAGAAACCTTCTGTAAATATTGACACATTCCCAGAAACCTCCTGTAAATACTGACACGCTCCCAGAGACCCTCAATAACTACTGGCATATTCAAAGGAACTCTGTAAATGTGACACACTCACAAATACTTCCTGCAAACTATTGGCCCCATACAAGAACTGGCACATGACAAAAACGTCTCAAAGGTGTTATACAGTTATCTACACATACATGGAATATCCTGCAATTATCAACCTATTAATGGGACTATCTCCAAGTATTATGTAGTTCTGGGGAATGTTTCCTGCAAGTATCAACACAGACTGTAGAACTCAGAGATACAGAGGGATATGCGTGTCATGGTACTTAAAACACAAAAGGCGAGCATGCAGGAACAGCAAATGTTTCAGAAGACAAAGGAATGTTAATACTTATTGCAAGGAAAATGAAATATCAAAGTGGGGTTGTTTTGCTACAGTTGCACTGTACATTGATGAGACCACATCTGGAGTAGTGTGTGCTATTCTAGCCTCCTTAATCAAGAAAGCTTGCAAATACATTGGAAGCAGTTCCGAGAAGGTTCACTAGACTGATTCCTGAAGTATGGTTCAACATTTGGAGAAAGGTTGGACAGGTTAAGCCTGATCCATTGAATAAAAGCCAAAAGAACTGCGGATGCTGTAAATCAGGAACAAAAACTGGAAAAGCTCAGCAGGTCTGGCAGCATCTGTGAAGGAAAAAGCAGAATTAATCCAGGAAGGGTCACCGGACCCGAAACGTTAACTCTGTTTTTAACTTCACAGATGTTGCCAGACCTGTCGAGCTTTTCCAGCAACTTTATTTTTGTTCCTGTATCCAATGAAGTTCAGAAAAACGAGGTCATTTTGTTGAAACATAAAATCTTGAGGGTACAGGACAGGATGGGTGCTGAACGGATGTTTCCCCTTGTGGTAGAGACACAAACCAGGGGTCACTGACAAAAATAAGGCATTGGCCATTTACAATGGTGATTGGGAGAATTTTTCACTCTGATGGTTCTTGGTCTTTGGAACTCTTTTCCACAGTGATCAATGGAGCTACTGAATTCTTTTAAGGCAGAGGGAAATAGGTTCTTTTCAAGCCAGGGTGTCAAAGGTCATGGGGCAAAGGGGAGACTAGAGCTGAGGCCACAATCAGATCAGCCACGATCTTATTGAATGATGCAGCTAGGTTGAGGTTGGTTGAGAATGGTTCCCTCCTGTACTGAATTGGTGAGGCGCCGGCACTGGTAATGCCACTGGGCTAGTAATCCAGAACCCCAAGCTAATGTTCTTCATGGTGGAAGGGGAAATTTGAATTCAGTAAAGCTCTGGAATAAAAAGCTAATGGCAACCACTGTCGATTGTCATAAAAACCCATCTGTGTCCGTGTAGTCCATATGTACCTTGGTAGAACGGAAACACGCTCGAGACCAGGCTGGTCTTAACTTTTGACAAGACAGGGTCCTCTGCTGGAAGGAAAATAGTGCAGAATTTTTGTTTTTAATTAGTTGAAAGAACAAAGTAAATACAGAAATTTCACATCACTTTCTCATGTCGTGTGAGTGGTGCTTGATTCGAGTCCTACAACAGCACAAAATTTTATGCTGATACTCTAAGCAATATTTTATGCTAATGTAACATGAGAGGAAATATTTCAGCTTAACATCTCATTAGAAAGCTGGTATCTCCAACAGCACAGCACTCTCTCAGTAACTGCACTACCTGAAAATTAATATATAAGTGCCAGATCTGTGACATTAACTGTGTGATTTATGTATATTTTTAACATTGTTTATAAACATATATAAAAATATCATTTGCTCAAAGTTTGTGTTTCTGAAGGAATTAATAATTAGCTTGTAAATATTTTCAGACCTATGATGATTTAAAACCTACAGTTTGTGAGAGCTAGTTTTCAGTATTGAAGGGTTTTGTGCACATTAGGAATGTTTACAATTGAACAAACTAAATAATTGTACCTGAAGTTTTCTGTTAGAAATTTATTTATAAGCTTGGGTAAACACCCATAGCTGAGAGATATCAATTTTAGTTTCAATTTTGGGTGGTTCTGTGAAGTGCTGGGATGAAGATATTAAGAAATGTTACTGAGAAGAGAAGAAGATAGCAAATCTAGATTGCCTGAGAGCAAGAAGTTAATGATAATCCCAGGATAGACGTGTTTAGCTGTAACCATGAAGAAGTTATTGGTAGCCAAATGTTTTAAACTCAGGTGTATGAAAGCTCCAAGTAAAAGCTAACAGAGTTTCTAGGCTGGGAGTCAGCATCACCGTAAAATTAAACCTATTGAGAAATTAGAGGATAGGTCTGTAGTGCAATTATTGTATAAAGGGTGCTTTTGGGATTTGTAAAGGAGTGTTTTGGGATAAATGGGATAAAACTTACATCATGTATTTAAAAACCTTTAAGCTTGTGTGATATGTAACCGGATTGGGTGGTTCTACGTTATCTGTTTTATTGGTAAAACAAAATCTGCGACATTGAACGTTTATGTTTCAGTGAGAAACCAACTTGTTAAAACCAAAATGAAACAAAATATGATTTACGAAGCCAGATTTCAGTCTGGAATCTACTTGTCTAGTAACAACATCAGCCGCGATCATATTGGATGCAACACAAGGTACAAACTTCTTCATCCCACACTCTCAATAATTTAGCAATAAGTCCTTCTGTCATTAAACTAACTTGTAGCTGGTGTGAAGTATTGTCAGAGGTAACAGGATTCCTTGTTATGAGAGGACAGAAAGGACAAGGGTCATTGCAGCTGGTTATCAATCATTCTAAGGTGTTCTAGGTCACTTTCATGGAGAAACAAGTCAAATGAAGATTTCAAACTCCAACAGTTGTTACAGCAAAGAAGAAAGCCATTTGGTCCATCATGTGTGAATCAGCATCCCACCTGGTGCTATCCTCCTGTCTTCTCTCCATAACCCTGCACATTCTTCCTTTTCAGATACATATGAAATAGGAACAGGTCCCTCAAGTGTGCTATGCTATTCAGTAAGATCTTGGATGATTTGTTTGTGTTTTGAATTCAACATACCCGTTTGTCCCGATAACCCTCATTTCCCCGACTTAATGAGATTTTGATTTGATTTGATTTATTATTGTCACTTGTACCAAAGTGCAGTGAAAAGTTTTGTTTTGTGTGCAGTAGAGCAGATCATAATATACAAAGATCGTAGCGTGATTGAACAGAATGAAGACTACAAAATTGTGGCTGCAAAGAAGGTCTACAAAAAGCAAGAGTAGTTTTTACTGACTTAGAATTGAGGTTTACATTTGCAGAGTGATTGTAAGAAATGTGAGAATAAGATCTGCTGTAGAGAGCTCATAAAGAGTCACCCAGTGTCGATACCGCCTTGAACCCAGAAACTATCCACCTCTAAGTTAAGGAAAGTATTTGATGACTTTGCCTCCACCATTTACCGAGGCAGAGAGCTCCAAAGTTGAGAAACCTGCTGAGAGAAAAAACATTCACCTCATCTTGATCCTAAAACGGTGAGTCCTAATTTTAAATCAAGGATGCCCCCCATCACCATCCCATCCCCACCCTGCTTTTGGTCTGACCCACAAAAGGAATCATTATTTCCACATCCACTTTCTGAAGACCATTCAGGATCTTCTACACTTCAATCAAGTCACTTCTCCCTCTTCTGAGGAAGTTTGCAATGGAAACAAGACCAACTTGTTCAATCTTTCAGGTTAGATAACCCCTGAACAATCCAGGTCCCAATGTTACCAACCCTCCTCTGAAACACCCCCAAAGCATTTATAACCTTCCCCAAATTAAGAATTCAAAACTGCGTCAGTAATCAAGATATGGTCTCAACAATGACCTGATAAATACCTGCAGCAGATCATCCTTCCTTTTATTTTGAATGGCCCTCATAATAGCGGCTAGCATTTCATTAGGCTCCATGATTACTTGCGGCAACTGATACTAACATTTTGTTTTTCAGAATAGCTGGATTGTAAGATCGTAAGGAATGGGAACATAAGTGGGCCATTCAGCCCATCGAGTCTACTCCGCCATTCAATGAGATCATGATTGATCTGACAATCCTCGACTCCATTTTCCTGCCTTTTTCCCACAATCCTTGATTCCCTTATTGATTAAAAATATGTCTATCTCAGCCTTGAATACATTTAATTACATAGCTTCCAGAACCCTCTACGGTAAAGAATTCCACAAATACACAAATCTCTGAGAGAAGAAATTCCTCCTCATTTCTGTCTTAATATGTGTGATTCCCTATTCTGAGATGATGCCCTGTCATCCTAAAGTCTCTCATAAGGGGTAACATACATTGTGCAACTATCCTCTAAGAACCTTGTACGTTTGAAAAAGGTCACCTCTCATTCTCCTATATTCTAGTGAGTATAAATCCAATCTACTTAACTTCTCTGAATAAGAGAGCTCCTCCAAACTCAGATCAGCCGAGTGAACCTTCTCTGGACTGCCTCCAATGCCAGTGTGTGTTTCCTTCGATAAGGGACCTGAAACTCTTCACATTATTCCAGCTGTAGTCTGACTAGTGCCTTGTACAATTGTAGCAAAACCTCCCTACTTTCTCCCTTTGAAATAAAGGCCATAATGCCATTTGCCCTCCCTATTACCTTGGATGCTTGCTTTTTGTGATTCATGAATGAAGACTCCTAAATCCCTTTGCCCTGTAGTTTTCTGCAGTCGTTCTCTATTTAAATAATATTCAGCTTCTGTATTCTTCCTGCCAAAATACATAATCTCATGTTTCCACATTATATTCTATCTGCCATGTTTTTGTCTGCTCACTTAACCTATCGATATGTTTCTGTCATCCTACCTGCCTGCTCACCTACTTCTGTGCTATCCCAAAACCTGGCCATAGTACATTTACTTTCCTCATCTAAGTCATTAATATATATCGTGAATAATCGTAGCCTCAGCACTGATCCCTGTGGCACTGCACTAGCTACAGGTTGCCTGCTTATAAATGCCCCCTTATCCCAACTCTCTTTCTTTAATTAGTTAGCCTATCCATTATCCAAGAATATATACTATCTTCAACACCACGGGCTCTTACCTCATGAAGTAGCCTCATGTGAGGCACTTTGTCGAACGCCTTCTGAAAATCCAAATATATCATATCCACTGCTTCCCCTTTACCTATCCTGTCTGTCATCTCCTCAAAGAATTCTAGTAAATGTGTCAGGCATGATTTCCCCTTCATGAAGCCGTTTTGACTCTGCTTGATCATATTAAGCATTTCTAAATAGTTTGCCATTACATCCTTTATAAGATCATAGAATCCCTACAGTGTGGAAACAGGCCCTTTGGCCCAACAAATCCACACTGACCCTCAACACATTCCAACCAGACCCATTCCCCTATAACCCACCTAATCTACACATCCCTGAACGCTATGGGCAATTTAGCATGGTCAATCCACCTAACTTGCTCACCTTTAGACTGTGGGAGGAAACCGGAGCACCCAGAGGAAACCCACGCAGACACGGGGAGAATGTGCAAACTCCACACGGACAATCACCTGAGGCTGGAATTGAACCCGGGTCCCTGGTGCTGCGAGGCAGTAATGCTAACCACTCAACCATTGTGCTGGCATTTTTATCCTTTTGCCCCTTGATTATTTAGTCATTTTGGGAAGCTAGAAGTGTCTTCTACTGTGAAGACTGATTCAAAGTATTTATTTAGCTCCTCTGTCATTTCCTGGTTCCACACTATTACTTCCCCTAGCCTCATTCTCTAAGGCGGCCATGTTTACTGTGTTTTCTCCCTTCCTTTTTATATATTTAAAGAAGCTCTTGCTGTCCAGCTTGATGTTACTTGCAAGTTTATCCTCAAAGTTTATTTTCTCCCTCTTAATGTTTTGTTGGTAGCCTTCTGCTGGTTTTTAAACTGTTATGATCCTCTAGATTACCACTAATCTTTGCCACATTGTTGGGATCTTAAAGAGATGTTTTCATTGATAGGACCCGCATTTGTATAGCCCCCTCCTGTGTTTCATAATCCTAACTTGCTTTGCGACCAATGAAAAAATGATACTCGTTGTATTTCTTCAAGATACTTCAGTTCCCCGTGCCAGTTCTGTCTGAGTTGAGAGCAATGGCAGGATTCTTGGCAGTGTGGAGGAACAGAGGGATCTTGGGGTCCACGTCCATAGATCCCTCAAAGTTGTGACCCAAGTTGATTGGGTTGTAAAGAAGGCGTATGGTGTGTTGGCTTTCATTGGCAGGGGAATTGAGTTTAAGAGCCGTGAGGTTATGCTGCAGCTCCATAAAACTCTGGTTAGACCACACTTGGAATATTGTGTTCAGTTCTGGTCACCTCATTATAGGAAAGATGTGGAAGCTTTAGAGAGGGTGCAGAGGAGATTTACCAGGATGCTGCCTGGACTGGAGGGCAGGTCTTATGAGGAAAGGTTGAGGGGGCTAGGGCTTTTCTCATTGGAGCGAAGAAGGATTAGAGTTGAGTTGATAGAGGTTTACAAGATGATGAGAGGCATAGATAGGGTGTATAGTCAGAGACCTTTTCCCAGGGTGGAAATTACTATAATGAGGGGGCATAATTTTGAGGTGATTGGAGGAAGGTATAGGGGAGATGTCAGAGGTAGGTTCTTTACACAGAGAGTGGTGGGTGAGTGGAATGTGCTGCCGGCAGTGGTAGTGGAGTCAGATACTTTAGAGACTTTTAAGCGACTCTTGGATAGGCACATGGAGGATAGTAAAATGTAGGGTATGCAGCGTAGATTGATCTTAGTAGGATAATAGGTTGGCACAACATCGTGGGCCGAAGGGCCTGTACTGTTCTATGTTCTATGTTCAATGGAATGCTGGACACAATAACTAGATGGAATTCGTGAGGTTTAAGAGTGTTTCAGCAAACCTCACTGACCTCATTATCAGCTGTGGATTAGAGTGTAATACTCTTGTCTCTGAGTTTTTACACTTTTGAGATTTTCCCAATTCTAGTGATTTGACCAAAAATTTTGCGCTGGCACTCCAGTGTTCCACTGCTATCACACTTAGGTATAAAAGGTCCCACTGGCACCATACCAGAGAAGAACAGGTAAGTTCTCCTCAGAAACTAAAGCAGAAATTGCTGGACCCGAAATATTAAATCTGATTTCTCTTCACAGATGCTGCCAGACCTGCTGAGCTTTTCCAGAAATTTCTGCTTTTGTTTCTGATTCACAGCATCTGCATTTTTTTTAACTTTTGCATAGAAAAGTATAGTACAGCCTTTTGGCCCACAGTGTTGTGTTGAACAAGATGCCAAATTTAATTAAGCCCTTCTTAATATTTCAGGTCGAGGTGACCCTTCCTCAGAACAGTTCAGAATCGTTTCCTCTGATTACTCTCCACAGATGCTGCCAGAACTGCTTTTGCTTTTGATTTTTACAACATCTGCAGTTCTTTCGTTTTGTTTTATTGGGCAATTTCCCCTGATATTCTGAAGAATATATCATTCCACCGTCATCACTTAGAAAACATGACTGGTCATTGTCACATTTCAGTCTTGATGTGTAGGTGTTGACGTTGAACTGGGTCAGAGGTCACATGACACTAGGTTACAGTCCAACAGGTTTATTTGAAATCAAGCTTTCAGGGTGCTGCTCCTTCGCTCCAAAAGCTTGTCACTTCAAATACACCCGTTGGACTATAACCTGGTGTGGTTTGACTTCTGACATTCCAGTCTATGGGAGCTTGCTGTGCACAAATTGCATTTCCAATGCTACAGCAACGACTGCACTTGAAAATTGGTTGTAAGGCATGTGAGGACATCCTGAGGTCATGAAAGACAATATATTAGAGAAAACCTGTTCTTTCTATCCTTGATGAATGACACTCATAAATAGGTTACTTAGGGGTACAATGCAATCAATATAAATTCATTTCCTTTCCAGATACAAGTTTCTTTTAAAGAAGGAAAATGGGTTTCAAATATCAACTGTGCATTGTCCCACAGTTCACAATTTTATTGGGTTTTAAGATGGATACTTATCATTGCATTTCTCTTATCTCACTGTGTTACGAAATGAACTAACTCAATTTAATAACATCCTTAATAAAAACCACAAGAACTGCGGATGCTATAAATCAGGAACAAAAACAGAAGTTGCTGGAAAAGCTCAGCAGATCTGGTAGCATCTGCGAAGAAAAATTCAGAGTTAATGTTTCGGGTCTGGTCCTAAGGGTCACTGGAACCAAAAAGTTAACTCTGACTTTTCTCTTCACAGATGCTGCCAGACCTGCTGAGCTTTTCCAGCAATTTCTGCTTTTGATCTCAATAACATCCTTGATTTAAATCCTTTATGTAGGTTTTTAGATCAGCTCTCAGAGGGTTGATAGTTATCAGTCCACGCATCTATTTGTTTTTCCTGCTATAACTTGGAGAAGCTACAACACAGGACTTGCTTGCTTGCCAAACACCAGAAGCAGCACATGATAGGCAGAAAGAAGTGATCTCCCAACTGGACAGATCAGATCAAAGCCCTGCAGTCCTGCCATATGCAGTCAGGAATGGTGGTGAATAATTAAACAATTAACAGGAAGATGAAGGCCTATGAATGTCCCCATCCCCCAAAACGGGAGAGCCTAGCACATTGATGCAATAGATAAGGCGAATGTGTTTGCAGACACAAGTGCTGAATGGGTGATGATCTTCTGATGTTCCCAGCAAAGATGCCAGTCAATTCAATTTTCTCCTTGTGAAAGGTGGACTGCTGCTAAAGATAATGGACTTTGACAATGTCCCAGCTGCACTACTGAAGACATATCTTCCAGAAATAGCGACATTCTCCTGCACCCCCTCCAGCAAGCCAGGTTATTTCAGTACAGCGACAAAACTTGTATCTAGTCACCAGTATAAAAGATTGCCCACAACAACAACAAAAACAAAGCTGCTGGAATGGCAGCATCTGTGAAGGAGAAAACAGAGTTAACGTTTTGGGTCAGGTGACTGTTCCTCAGAACTGAGGGTGGCTGGGAAAACATCAGTTTATATGCAGATAATAAATCCATGATAATTTTATATTCCACACAAGTGAAGGACCCTATGCAACACCCACTGTTATTATGCACCCACTGCATATAAACTGACGTTTTCCCAGTCACCATCCGTTCTGAGGAAGGGTCACCGGACCCCAAAAATTAACTCTGTTTTCTCCTTCACAGATGCTGCCAGACCTGCTGAGCGTTTCCAGCAACTTTGTTTTTGTTCCTGATTTACAGCATCCACAGTTCCTTTGGTTTTTAAAAGATTGCCCAACTATGTCTTATCCACAAAAAGCAGAAAAGTCCAACACAATGAATTACCTTTCAATCAGTCTAGTCTGATCATCAGCGAAGTGACAAAAGGTGTTTTTGACAAGACTGTCAAGGGGCACTTACTTAGCAACCTCACTGATGGATTGCACCAGGGCCACTCAACTCCTCATCTCATTACTGCCTTGGTTCAAACATAGACAAAGGAGCTGACAGTGACTACCCTTGAGATCGAGGCTGCATTTGATTGAGTGAGGTTTCAAGGAGTCCTAGCAATACTGGAGCCAACGCAAATCAGGGGTAAAAATCCTCTGTATTAGTTCAAGTCATACCTGTCACAAAGGAAGACAGTTATGATTGTCGGAGTCCAGTCATCTCAGCTCCAGGACATCTCTGCAGGATTTCCTCAAGGTAGTGTCCTAGGTCCAACCATCTTCAGCTGCTTCATCGAGGACATTCCTTCCTACTTAAGAAATGGGGATTCTCACTGATGATTACAACGAGTTCAGGTGTATTTGAAATCGCTCAAGTAATGAAATGATTGTTGCCCACATGTAGCAACATCTGGACAATATTCACACTTGGGATGTTAAATGACAAGTAATGCTCATGCCCACACATGTGCCAGACCCTGGCCATCTCCAGTAAGGTAGATTATAATCAGCTCTTCTTGATATTCAACAACATTATAGTCAATGAATCTTCTACCATCAACATCTCGGGGGTCACATAGAACATAGAACAAAGAACAGTACAGGCCCTTCGGCCCACGATGTTGTGCCGAACTTTTACCCTAAACCTAAGGTCTATATAACCTCCACTCCTACCTTATACCATCATCCATATGCCTATCTAATAGCCGCTTAAATGCCCCTAATGAGGCTGACTCCACTACCCTCTCCAGCAATGCATTCCACACCTCTACTACTCTCTGAGTAAAGAACCTACGTCTGACGTCTCCCCTATATCTACCTCCACTCACTTTAAAACTATGCCCCCTCGTAATAGCTACCTCCACCCTAGGAAAAAGCCTTTGGCTATCCACTCTATCTATACCTCTGATCATGTTGTACACCTCTATCAAGTCACCTCTCATCCTTCATCGTTCTAAAGAGAAAAGCCCTAGCTCTCTCAACCTTTCCTCATAAGACCTTCTAGGCAACCCTCCAGGCAACATTCTGGTAAATCTCCTCTGCACCTTTTCCAACGCTTCCACATCTTTCCTGTAATGAGGCAACCAGAACTGGACACAATACTCCAGATGTGGCTGAACCAGGTTTTTGTCACCATTCACAAAATAATTGAACTGGACCAAAACATATAAATACTGTGCCCATAAAGAAACGGTTAGAAGCTAGGAATTATGTGGTGAGTGACTTACCTACTAACTCCCTAAAGTCTTTCCACTACTTACTAGGCACAAGTCAGGAGTGTAATGGAATAGTCCCCATTTGCCTGGATGAGTGCAGCTACAATAGAACTCAAGGAATCGATAATATTCAGGACAGAACTTGATCAGTCCCATCGACTACCTTATAAAGACACTCCCTCCACAGTCGAAAAGCAATAGCATCAGTGTAGTTATAGTGTAGTTGTACTGGTTACAAGATACACTGCAGCAACTTGCTAAGCCTCTTTCAACAACAACTTCCAAACACATGTGAAAAAACAAAGCAGCAGGCATAATGGAACAGTGGCACCTGTAAATAGGTCATGCACCATCCTTACTTGACTGATTAACTGCTTGATTGATTTATTGTCATGTGTACTGGAGTGCAGTGAAAAGCTTTGTTTATGAGCGGTACAGGCAGATCAAGCAAGGGTGTACAGATCAAAAAGACTTAGACAGAGGCATACAGGTTACATTGCACAGGGGTGTGCTATGTGAGATCAACGTTAGCAAGTTCAGCGTTATTTGAGGCTAGATTTGAGGCTATCATCAGTCTGATGGTAGCCGGGAAGAAGCTGTTCCTGAACCAGCTCGTGCAATGTTCGACTTCTGTATCTTCTGCCTGACGGAAGAGGTTGTAGGAGATCATTACCAGGGTGCGATGGGTCTTTGATGATGTTGGCTGCCTTTCCGCTGCAGCGAGCTGTGTAAAAAGAGTCCATGGATGGAAGATAACAAGGTGTAGAGCTGGATGAACGCAGCAGGCCAAGCAGCATCAGAGGAGCAGGAAAGCTGACATTTCGGGTCTGGACCCTTCTTCAGAAATGGGTTAATCAATTTTTTTAACCCCACTGCGAAGCCAATCAATTTTAACCCCACTGCAAAGCCCCATTTCTGAAGAAGGGTCCAGGCCTGAAACGTCAGCTTTCCTGCTCCTCTGATGCTGCTTGGCCTGCTGTGTTCATCCAGCTCTACACCTTGTTATCTCAGATTCTCCAGCATCGGCAGTTCCCACTATCCATGGATGGAAGTTTGGCTTCCAAGATGGTCTGGGCTGTGCACACCACCTTCTGTAGTTTCTTACAGTCCTGGACAGAGCAGTTGCCATACCAGGCTGTTATGCACCCAGACAGTATGCTTTCTATGGTGCATCTGTAGAAGTTGGTGAGGGGACTTACGGACATGCCAAATTTCCTGAGCTGCCTGAGGAAGAAGAGGCATTGTTGTGCCTTCTTGACTGTTGCATCTACATGGGAAGTCCATGACAGGTCATCGGTTATCGTCATTCCAAGGAACTTGATGCTTTTCACTCTCTCAACCTTAGTTCTGTTGATGTAGATGGGGGTGTGTTCTCCTCTTTTCTTTCTGAAGTCAATGATCAGTTCTTCAGTTTTGCCAACATTGAGAGACAGATTGTTTTCATCGTATTATGCCACCAAGTCTTCTATGTCCCTTCTGTATTTTGACTCGTCGTTGTTAGATATCCATCCCACTACGGTGGTGCCATCAGCAAACTTGTAGATGGTGTTCGTTTGAAATTTGGCAATATGGTCGTAGGTGTACGGGGAGTACAGTAGGGAGCTGAGGACGCATCCTTGGGGGGGCTCCAGTGTTGAGTGTTACTGTGGAGGAGGTGCAGTTACCTATCCTCACTGATTGCAGTCTATGGGTCAGAAAGCTGAGGATCCAATTGCAGAAGGTGGAGCCAAGACCAAGGTCATGGAGTTTTGAGATCAGTCTGGTGTTGAAGGTGGAGCTATCAGTTCTTACCATTTTTACTAGGGTCAACAACCCGAAATTGTTTCCCTCACAGCACTGTGGGTGTGTCTACACCCCATTGCTTTAAGAAAACAACTCATCATCGATAAATACTGGCCTTGCTCATGATTCAGAGAGTTACAGGGGTAAGAGTTGATTGAGATCAAGTTACTGTAGTTGATAAGTTCTTTTTTCCTTTTATCTCCACATCTTTTCTACGTGCCTGTTTGCCTCTGAGAAAGTGACAGAATGCCATCTCTACAAGACACTGAGGCCCGGAATGATGTTTGCCTCTGAGAAAGTGACAGAATGCCATCTCTACAAGACACTGAGGCCCGGAATGATGTACGGCAAGCAGATAAAGTAAGACCAAGAAAGTTTTGAAGCCAGTTGTGTTGGTATCTTGGAGAAACGTGTATAAACAAACCGTCTTTGTCATACCTAACTTCAAGAGAGAGATTTGGAGGAACAGAATTAAGAGTTTGAATCTTTCGCCTCCACGTTTGTGTTAAGGAGTTATTGACTTTGATCGTCTGTGATTTCAAGAGTGGCATTTGACCACAGCACTGACACCTCATGAGAAGTCTCATCTTAGCTGGCACCTGTTGTACTTTTGATCACTGTCTTGACTTGGAAAGTTGTGGTTTCACCCTGGTGTGTGATCTATACTGACACATCAGGACAGCACTAAGTGGCAGGTACGTTGATTAGCCATCATTTACACAGAACCATAGGCATCTCTGTCCATTAGAGACAGACAATTGGTTCCGTAGCTCTCGAAAGGCACCTCTCCTCAAGGGTGGGGAGGAGGTTCCACAACAAATACGGCTAGTGTGAGGATTGAACCATGCTATTGGTGCTCTGTTGCTACTTATAAAAGCTACTGATAAAAGATCCCTTAATGTAAATGCTGAAAGCTTTAAGGGGATGATATCAGCTTGTTGAACTGTGGGGATGCAAACAAGTGAGCTCAGCATTTTCCTTCAGATCTACACGTACAGTAAGTTCTGTGAAAGTTTGTGGCCATTCAGCTAACTTTAATGTCTCCAGTGTCAGTCTATCTTTCTTTAGATAAAGAGCTCAAATCTGCTGTTAGTATTCCAACTGTGGTCTGACTAGTGCCTTGTATAATTTTAGTAAGACTTCTATACTTGTGTATAAAACAAAGAACTCTAGATGCTGGGGATCTGAAACAAAAATGGAAATTGCTGGTGAAACTCAGCAGGTCTGGCAGCATCTGTGGGAGAGAAACAGGCAATGTTTCATATCCACTGACACTTCTTTAGAACTTCTTTTTCTTTTGGGATACCTCTGACAATAATATGAGGTACATCCCTTCTCATCTCCAAGATAAGCATATTGTCAGGCATTCTGTTCCTGGTTTATCAATATTACGTTTAAACAGGGATTTTGATCAAAATAATTCTGTTGAAGAGACACCAGACTCAAAACGTTAAATCTGCTTCTTCCCCACAGATGCTGTTAGACTGCTGAGTTTCACTCACAATTTCTGTGTTTGGTTTTTATTTTTATAATCCATTCCCTTTGGAATAATGCCCAAAATTCCATTTGCCTTCTTATAATCTGCTGAACCTGAAAGCTAGATTTTTGTGATTCTTGGGTAAGGAATCTGTCCTATAGCTTTCTATAGTCTTTCTCCATTTTAATAACATTTATCTCCTCTATTGTTCCTGCCAAAGTGCTTAATCCCACATTTTCCCACATGATAATATCATCTTTCCATTTCCATTTCTTACCTGCATCCAAATGAATTCTATATCTCCGAGCCAAGATCAGTTCTTGCCATTATACTTATTCCGTCTTGCGCTAACAAAGCTAACCACCACCCTTTCCCTCTTGATTTTCCTGAAGATTTACTTCCCAGCTTTGATCCAGTTGAATATTATGCTTGTACCAAATGAAGAGTCCCAGTCTTTAGGTGCTGCCAGCAATTAACAACTGGTTTCTGAACCCAGTACGAGACTGAATGTAAAAGTATCAGTGGCAAAATATCCTAAATATCCTTCTGAACTTATGAAAACAGCAAAAACTGCAAATATCTGTGTGGGCTGTGATCCTTTAACTTCATCACAGGACAATTTGTCTCTGAAGAAAACATTTCTGAAGGGACAATTTGACCATAACACACTGCTTTATTGTCCAGTGCTGGCTAATGTTTCATCCAATGCTTCATCATCCAAACTTGAACACCAATGTGTGAAGAGAGTTATAACTGAATGAGATGGGAGTCACAAAAAGCAATAACCACTTTCTGGGAGCTTCATTGCTCATTTAAATTCCTGCATTGTACCTTTCTAATAGAAAGGTTACAGAAAACAACATCAGCATTAAACACCAGTGTCCTGGGGCAGAATGACAATGAAAGATTAGAAATGTTTATAATTGCTTATTTAAGAGAGGAGAATTGCATCAAGGTAAATGAAATCTGAATGTCTTTTGTCAGACATATCTGCATTATTACTTCAAGGCAGATATAAAGCAGGACATTATTGGAAAGGGGTAGTAGGAACTGCAGATGCTGGAGAATCTGAGATAACAAGGTGTAGAGCCGGATGAACACAGCAGGCCAAGCAGCATCAGAGGAGCAGGAAAGCTGACGTTTCAGGCCTAGACCCTTCTTCAGAAAAAAGAAGAAGGGTCTAGGCCCGAAA
>NC_063341.1:72122355-72178661 GCF_021869965.1 Rhincodon typus
TCACCGGACCCGAAACGTTAACTCAGTTTTCTCCTTCACAGATGCTGCCAGACCTGCTGAGCTTTTCCAGCAACTTTGTTTTTGTTGTGGAAGACAGAGATTGTGGTTTAAGTTGGTTGAACACAAGTTTGAGTCCTGAGGATGGGAAAGAGCCTAAGCAGAAACTGAAAAATTGAAATGTTGTTTCTTTAACTTAAATCGCATTTCATGAACACTGGCAGTGGCCTGTGCCCCTCAGGCTATGGATTGGTATTTTAGGGGCTGACATGAGGAAGCATTTCTTCACACAGACGTTTGTGAGTCCTTGAAACTTTCTACCCTGAAGGCCTGTCAATGCTCAGTCGTTAAACGTATTTGAGACTGAGATTGATCGATAGATTTTCAGATACTTGATGAATTAAGGGATATGGGGAGGTCATGGGAAAATGGAGTTAAGGTCAATGATCAGACATGAAATCTTAATGGCATGAGGTGGCCAGGCCTTCCCTTATGGAGACGTTGATGTGCCCGGACCCCATTACAACACAAACCACAAAGGGCCACCAGGAGCAAACAACCAGCTAAGATCTTGCTCCCTTCTGCTAGAGGGGCACTTGGTTAAATGAGTAAGGTCATTGCATGGCAGAAACAAACCCCAAGAACAATGGGGAAGGTCTACAGTACATTGTATTATTCACACCAATGGTGAAATGCCGCATTTGATTTGAGCATTGTTCAGTAATTGTTTCAGTGAATTCAGGAAGTCCAGAAGCTTGAAACTGTGGGAGGAGATGCGTTTCAGGCAGTTAATTATTTAAAAATCCACAAGAGGGTTGAGAAATAGGAATACAATTGATCTGAGACAGCACAGAAATAACAGTAGGTTCTGGGCCTGTTCATTTACGGTGATCTATACCTTAACTGCATTTGCCCACCTTGACTCTGTAATTCCCGGTATCTTTTCCCAACAAATATCTATCAAATTTCCACTTGTCCACACAAACAAAACAGCTTTGTTTTAAGGGGAGTCTGATCCAGATTCACACTCCCCTTTATGTTAGAAAACCTCAACCTGATATCAGAGATAGCAAGAACTGCCTTCGCCGCTCCCGATGTGGCCTCCTCTACATTAGTGAGACCAAGCGGAGGTTCAAAGACCATTTTGTAGAGCATCTGCGCTCTGTACATGTCAAATGACAACATCTCCTGGTCACCAACCATTTTAACTCCCCCTCCCACTCCCTGGGGGACATGTCCATCCTGGGCCTCCTCCAGTGTCACAATGACACCACCCGCAAAATGGAGGAGCAGTACCTCATATTCCGCCTCGGGAGCCCACAGCCGAATGGCCTAAACATGGAATTCAACAGTTTTAAAATCTCCCCCCACCCCCGGCCTCATCCCACGTCCAACCCTCCCTCTCATCCCTGCCTCCTTGACCTGACACAACCTGTCCATCTTCTCTCCCACCTATCCACTCCTCCCACCTCACTGACCAATCCCTGCTACTGCCTGCCTACACTCACCTATCACCATCCCACCTACCTTCCCCAGCGTTACCTCTCCTCTCTCTATTTATTACTGAGCTCCCTTCCCTCTCCCCATTTCTGAAGAAGGGTCCTGACCTGAAATGTCAGCTTTCCTGCTCCTCTGATGCTACCTGGCCTGCTGTGTACCTCCAGCTCCACACTGTGTTATCTCCACCTGATATCATCCTTATCCCAGGTCTGATTTTAACATTCTGCATTGCTGTTGCAGAATACTCCCACTAGAGGGAACTGTTTCCTCTATCGAAACCCCTCATCATGAACACCTCAGTTTGATCATCCATTAATGTTTAATGTTCGAAGTATGACAAACATACTCATACCTGGCTCACTCTATGCCTCTGGGCCACAGTGGAGGATCATGGCCTTTTTGCCATCTTTGCATCTTCACTTCTGCATGATTTCAGAATGGTTGATCCTACAGAATAATATTTATGTGCTGTACCTATGTACTAACTTTTGATGGTTCATGCACAAAGACACTCAGATCACTATGCACCTCCAAGCTGCATAATCTCACTATTCAGATATTACATGCAGCATCCAACATAATTCTTCAGAACCTGGGGGTATTTGTATTACAATCTAGCCCATTACCATCCCTAATTTGTCAAGATAACCGAAAAGCACTGTTCTACGATCTGCGTGGTAACATTGTGCTGATCTCAGCCCGAACTTAATATTAGTGTTTAGTCTTATTCAACTTTTAGAATACCACGGGTGAGAGACTTCAGTCTGCAGAGAGATGAGAAAAGCTGGGTTATAGCCGAGAAGGATAAGGGAGGATTTATTTGAGGCTTTCAAAATATTATTAAGGGCTTTGAGAGCAAATAAGAAGCTTTTGCATGGGCAGAAATGTCAGTAAACTGAGGACACAGATTTATGTAATTAGTAAAAGATCCATGAGTGAGATGTGGAGAATATTTTTATGCGGTGAGTTATTTTGATCAGGACTACACCACTTGAAGGATCGTGGAAGAAAATCCTACAGTAAATTGCAGAAGGGAATTGGTTGCAAACTTAATAAAGAAAACAAAATGGAGGGGTAGGAGCAGGGGAGTAGAACTAATTCAAGAGCCAACACTAGCAAGATGGGTTGAGTGGACTCTTTCTGCATTGTATAATTCTATGGGTCCATTCTATCATTAGCCAGAATGAGACAGGTAGCCTCAGTCCCTGTTCTGTT
Organism: Rhincodon typus; assembly: GCF_021869965.1. Taxonomy (NCBI): domain Eukaryota; kingdom Metazoa; phylum Chordata; class Chondrichthyes; order Orectolobiformes; family Rhincodontidae; genus Rhincodon; species Rhincodon typus. Next base: position 72,125,068 of record NC_063341.1, read on the forward strand.
TTGTCAATATAGTGATTTTGTTTAAAAACTGAAAGCACTGCGGATGCTGTAAATCAGGAACGAAAACAGAAGTTGCTGAAAAAGCTCAGCAGGTCTGGCAGCATCTGTGAAGAATAAAAATCAGAGTTAACGTTAGCAATAGGGTGCATAGGATCAATTTGCAGATAAGTCTCTGAGGTAAGCTATGATATAACTAGTAGTCATGTGGTTCAAACTTTGCTAGAAGTGGATCTAGTGCAGCTCTGGGTGGGGAACTCTGATACCTTATTGTTCCGTACGCAGACTAAATAAATCTTTTTTAAAAGAAACCTACAAGCCTGGCCTGAGCTTATTTGAAGCACAGAAGAAAACAAACTAACATCTTCCTCACCTTCAACTGTTGTTGCTCAGATGATTCATGGAAATGAAACAGATCACTGGAGATCCTAGGCAGCCTATTCCAGATATTCATCTTGTAAACTTTCTCTGAACTGCTCCCTTGACATCCTCCTTGAAATAGGGAGACCAATACTGTACTTGGTTCTCCAGATGTGGTCTCACCAATGCCCTTTATAGCTGAAGCACAGCCTTCTGTTTTATTCACTCTTGGGCATCAATGGCTGGCCAGCTTTTATTGCTCATTTCCCAGTTGCCCTTGAGAAGGTGGCGCTGAGCTGTTTCCCTGAACCGCTGCAGTCCACCTAGGCTGAACCTCCTTATGTTTGTGCTCAAGTCCACTCACAGCAAGCAAAATTACTCAGCACGTCCTTCAACTGAGGAAGGGTCACCGGACCCGAAACGTTAACTCTGACTTTTTTTCTTCACAGATGCTGCCAGACCTGCTGAGCCTTTTTCAGCAACTTCTGTTTTTGCTCCTGATTTACAGCATCCGCAGTGTTTTCGGTTTTTAAACAAAATGACTCTATTGACTTTCCTATTTATGAGCTGTACCTGTAAGCCAACCTTGTGATTCATGCACAAGGACACCAAGGTACTCTGAATCTCTCACAATTTAAAATCTACACTTCCCTTTTCCTTCATTTTTCCTGCAAAAATGTACAATATCACATATTCCCACATTATACTTCAGTTGGCAGATCTTGCTAAAATGTCTGTGTAGCCTTGTTATGTCTTCTACTACTTATGTTTTTGCATGTCTTTGTGCTGTGAGCATTTTGGCAACCATACCTTCCTTTCCTTCATCCATGTCATTTTTATGAATTTTAAGCAGTTGAAACTCTACGACTGAACCCTGTGGCAAACCACTCATTACCGCCCGCAGACCAGAAAATGACCATTTTGCTTATTCTCTGCTGCTTCCTTCTAGTCATCCGTACCCATCTGCTACTCCCTACATCTTGAGCTTTAATTTTCTGCAAAAAAACTTCATTACAGCACCTTATCAAATGCCTTCTGGAAATGCAAGTATAGGTCATCCACCTTTAATCTGCAGCACATCACATCCTCAAAGAAATCCAACAGATTGACTAAAAATGATTTTCCATGTGACTCTGCCTGATAACCTTGCAGTCATCTACGTTTTCATAATCTTTCACAGATGAGGGTTTCACTGGCTAGGCAGCATTTATTGTCCATCCTTAATTGCCCAGAGGGCAGTTAAGAGTCAACCACATTGCTGTGGGTCTGGTATCACATGTAGTTCAGACCAGGTAAGGATGCCAGTTTCCTTCCCTAAAAGACATTAGTGAACCAGATGGGTTGTTCCTGACAATCAACAATGATTTCATGGTCCTCATGAGACTTTTAATTACAGACTATCATTGAAATCAAATTCCATCATTATCTCTGTTGGGATTCAAACACAGGTCCCCAAAATATTACCTGCGTTGCTAGAATAACAGTCCAGTGATAATAACACGAGACCATCACCTCCCCTAAACTCTGCCGTTTGAAAAATATCTAAATGTCCAGCTATAGCTTCTTTAATAATAGCTTCAAACATTTTACGATATCTGGCCTGTTGTTTCCTGATTTTCTCATTTTTTGAGTAAAGGAGTTACATTTACTAATTTACGAAGTAATGGGATCTTTCTTAAATCAAGGTACTGTGGAAAATTAAATCCAACATTTCAAAGTTGCCGAAACATTAACTCTGTTTTTTCCTTCACAGATGCTGCCAGACCTGCTGAGCTTTTCTAGCAACTTCTGTTTTTGTTTCAAAGATCTCACTTGCTTGTTTTTTTAAAGCCCAGGATGAATTCCATCAAGTCAATTGCTCAATTCATTTGCCATCTTCTTTTTCTATTATTATTTCTTCAGATTTATTCGGGACAGACTGGGACAAATTAGGATTGTTTTCACCTACAACTGCGGAGGCTAAGGGGAGACCTGATAGAAGTCTATATAATTATGAGATGCGTAGATAGTTTTGATGGTCTAATACTAGGGGGCATGCATTGAAGGTGAGGGGAAGAGCTCAAAGGAGATATGAGGGGCAGGTTTTTTACACAGAGAGTGGTAGGAGTCTGGAACACGCTGCCAGGGGTGGTGGTGGAGGCAGATGTGATAGGGGTGTTTCAGGGGCTTTTAGATAGCCACATGAATAAGCGAGAATGGAGGGATATGAACCATGGGCAGGCAGAAGGGCTTAATTAAATTTGGCATCTTGTTCAGCACAACATTGTGGGCCGAAAGGCCTGTTCCTATACTGTACTGTTCTATGCAAAAACCAAAAAAACTATGGACGCTATAAATTAGAAACAAAAACAGAAATTGCTGGAAAAGTTCAGCAGGTCTGGCAGCATCTGTGGAGAGAAATCAACGTTAATATTTCGGGTTGAGTGACCCTTCCTCAGAACAGTTCTGAAACTTAAACTCTGATTACTCTCCACAGATGCTGCCAGACCTGCTGGGCTTTTCCAGCAATTTCTGTTTTTATTTGTGATTTACAGCTTCTGCAGTTTCTTTTGGTTCTTACTGATTTTAAGATTTTCATTTTTTAATAATTTCTAGAAAACTGTCTGTTTTCATATTTCTGTTTAGATTTTTCTTGTATTCAGTTTTTTCCTCCTTGTTAATTATTTAGTCATACTTTGCTTTTATTTATGTTCTATCTAATCTTCTGATGGGCTACCTGTCTGTACAATGATGTGAATTTTTTAGAAGCTTGATTCTCCTTTAACTTCTCTCGTTAACCACCAATGGTGGGTGTCTCCCTTGCAATTTTTCTTATACATTGGAATGTACCTATTCTGCGCATTCTGATATATCCTCTTAAATGTCTGTTACTGCATCTCTATTGATTGTTCCTTGATCTAATTTGTTAATTCACATTAACCAGTGCTGCTTCCATGCCCTTACAATTGCCCTTAGATAAGTTTGCAGGATAGCTTTGGACCCATACCTCTCTCAGACAAACTGAATTTCAAATGTAATCATTTTATGGTCACTGTTGCCCTGGGTGTGTCTTCACTCTAAGATCATTAACTGATCTTATCACATTGCTTCGTACCAAATCTTGTATAGTTTGCTCTGTAGTTGGCTCCAGAATGTGTTGTTCCAAGAAACTCCGCAGGTATCCAAGAGTTCCCGCTTATTGCAGCTGTGACACATCACCTATCCTTATGTAAAAACCAAAAGAACTGCGGATGCTGTAAATCAGGAATGGAAACAAAATTTGCTGGAAAACCTCAGCAGGTCCGGCAGCATCTGTGAAGAAAAGATCAGAGTTAACATTTTGGGTCTGGTGACCCTTCCTCAGAACTGATGGTATTTGGGAAAACGTCAGTTTATATACAGAAATTAGGGAGGGGTGTGGGGTAGGGAGCAAACAATAGGATAAAGGATAGAGCCTGAAGGGAGACAAGAGCAATTGGATAGATGAAGGAGAGATAGTAGGAACTGCAGATGCTGGAGAATCCGCGACAACAAGGTGCAGAGCTGGATGAACACAGCAGGCCAAGCAGCATCATAGGAGCAGAAAGGCTGACGTTTCGGGCCTAGACCCTTTATCCTGCCTGGGAGGGTGAATAGTTGTTAATGGGAACAAAAACAAAGTTGCTGGAAAAGCTCAGTAGGTTTGGCAGCATCTGTGAAGGAGAAAACAGAGTTAACGTTTTGGGTCCAGTGATCCTTCCTCAGAACTTTCTCATTTGTTAATGGGACTGTTAGTGACTAACAATAGGTAGTGTGTAATGGGAGGCTATGTTTTCTAAGTAACGATATAATTATTTTGTTCAAATAAACATTTACTCATGTTTTTACATATTATTTACTTTACCACTGGTTGCTATGTTATTTTCAACCTCAAGATGGGAGTAAACCCTAGTCATTTATTGGATACACAACAAATTACTAGTTATTTCCAATTCCTGGAGGCTGAAAACTTTAGAAAACAGAAAAATGTAAACGAAGAAACATCTATTTCCGTTTGTCTCCCACCCCCTTAATCAGAGATATCTATTGTAAGTTGCACTCATGTTCAAAACCACACTATGATAAATAGTTTTACACATTCCTAAGCCAAAAGAGCTTTTCTGACACTCCTAATTGTTGTTTCACTGCAGAACTCTAATGAAACTTTGCTTCAGACTGGCAACTTTAACGTTTAAATTGTAAAGTTCATCTTAATGTTACCAAGAGTAAACAAGTTAGATCTGCCTGAAAATATTTAGATCTCTCACTCTCCAACCGCTCCCATTTGATCTTTGGTCATCCATTTAATTGATACACATTCCTACCACATTCACCCATAAATGGTGATGGAAAATTAACAACTCACTGGAAGAGGGAGCTCCATAATTATCCGACCCTCATTACCACTCAGCTTGGGTTCAATCAGGCCAACTCAGCTCCTGACCCAAGCATGGACAAAAGAACTCTGGAAGTGAAGGTGACAGACATTGACATCAAGCCAACATTTAACAAGTGTAGCTTCAAAGAGCCCTATCAAACTGAGGTCAACCCAAATCAGGTGGAAAACCCTTTATTTGCTACAGTCATACCTGGCACAAAAGAAAAATATTGCTGTCCAAGGTCAGTCATCTCAGCTGTAGGATATCTCAGCAGGAGTTCCTCAGGGTAGTGTCCCACACCCAATGATCTTCAACTGCTACACTGATGACCTTCCCTTATCATAAAATCATTGTTCGTTAATAATTTCACAACATTCAGCGACATTCACAATACCTCACATACTGAAGCAAATGTGTGCCCAATACTTCTTTTGGACTGTGTCCAAATGTCACAAGACTCAGACAACATTTGTGCTTGGCGCTGATAAGCAGCAAACAGTGCTCTGACCGCAACTGACAGGCAATGACCATCTCCACCACGAGAGAATGCAGCCATCACCTCTTGATGGTTAATAGAATTGTTACCACAACATTTTTTAATTTACTCATAGGATGAGGACGTCGCTGGCTGGGCCAGTATTTATTGGCCATCCCTAATTGCCCAGAGGGCAGTTAAGAGTCAACCACATTGTTGTGGGTTTGGGGTCACATGTAGTCCAGACCAGGTAAGGGTGGCAGTTTCCTTCCTTAAAGGGAATCAGATGGGCTTTTCACGACAATTGGTAATGAAGTTATGGTCATCCTTAGACTCTTAATGCCAGATTTTTTAAAATTGAATTCAAATTCCACCATCTGCTGTAGCAGGATTTGAACCCCAGTTCCCAAAACATTAGCTGAGTTTCTGGATTAATGCTCTGGTGATGATACCTCCAGGCAATCTCCTCCCCAACTGAATTGCACACGAGCAACATCCTGGGGATTATCATTGACCAGAAACTGAACTGGCAGCTCAGATGTTTCTGGACCAATGAAAGGAGTTAATGCTTAATGCAATCAATGAATAAAAAAAATCTGGCACTAACTAATTGTCAATGAATAGAATGAAAGATTTACACTTATATGGCTCCATTTACAGTATTGATTGAGAGTAAATATTGGCCAGGGCTGACACATCTGTTTTCCTATGAAGTATTATCGGAGAAAGAAGTTCATTTACAAACTTCATCCAAATGGCAGCGCCTCCTTCAGTATTGCGTATAGTTATTATCTTTATTCTTAATTCTCTGAGATGGCAGAAAACACATTAACTTGTGAGGCAGAAGTAGGCAGCACAGCTACATGAACCACAACTCACACAAGCATTGTCATGGGGTTGAATACTCCCTAAGCCTGCGTTGCTTGTGACCTGAGAGCATGATGATGGGGATTTTGCAAAGCAGGTCCGACAGAGATACAGTGTGAAGAGATAGAACAAAATCATTAAAGAAGCCAGTGGGAATGTTGGGAGTCTGAGAGTGAAGTAGAAAGGAAAGGAGCTCCTGAAGACCTTTTCTTTGGCAAGAGTTAATATTTCACTATGTAATTATCTGATAATCAAATTGGGAAAAAAAAACCTTCGTTATTCTCGGGTTAAAGTCCTGGAATTCCTTAGGTAACAACATTTTAGGGGAATCTTCACCACGTGGACAGTATAGCTTCAAGAAGAAGGTCTATGTAGAAAGAAATCTGTTTTCCTTACCTGCTCTGCCTGACACATGACTTATAGAAGTATCGAGACACAGCGTTGTACGGCACAGAAACAGTCCCTTTGGTCCAACTTGTCCATGCTGATCAGATATCCTAAATAAATCTAGTCCGAATTTGCCAGCATTGATCCCATATTCCTCTAAACATTTCCTATTCATGAACCTAGTCCAGATGCCTTTTAAATGTTGTAAAGCTACCAGCCTCCACCATTTCCTTTGGCATCTCATTCCATACACGCACCACCCTCTGCATGAAAAAGTTACCCCTCAGGTCCTTCTTAAATCTTTCCCCTTTCACCCTAAACCTATGACCTCTAGTATTGGACTCCTCTACCCTGGGGATAAGACCTTGTCTATTAATCTTATCCATGCCTGTCATGATTTTATAAACCATTGTAAAGTCAACCCTTAACTTCCGACGCTCCTGGGAAAATATCCCGAGCCTATTCAGCCTCTCCCTTTAGCTCAAACTCTCCAATGCTGACATCATCCTTGTAAATCTTTTCTGAACCCTTTCAAGTTTAACATCTTTCCAATAGCAGGGAGACCAAAATTGAATGCAGTAGGTCAAAAGTGGCCTAACCAATGTCCTGTACAGCCACAATATAACCTCCTAACTCCTACTCTCAATGCACTGACCAATAAAGGCAAGCATACCAAATGTCTTTTTCACTATCCTGTCTACCTGTGACTCCAATTTCAAGGAAATGTGAACCTGCACTCCAAGGTCTCTTTGTTCAGCAACAGTCCCCAGGACCTTATCATTTAAGTCCTGCCCTGATTTATCTTACCAAACTGCAGCCCCTCGCATTTATCTAAATTAAATTCCATCTGCCACTCCTTGGCCCATCAGCCCATCTGATCGGACCTGATCAGATTCCAGACCTATACAATGTGGTTGACTGTTGACTACCCTCTGAAATGGGTGACTTGGTTTGAGGCCAATTAGGGACGGGCAATAAATGTTGTTCTTGACATGAAAAGAAAGGATAAAAATAAACTGGAATGGACAAATGTTGCTGCTTGCCAATGATAGCCATCTCCCCAGAATTGAAAATTGTAAATATGAAAGCTTGCCACTGTCTGGAATTTCACTCGCGTTTTAAGTAGATCTCTTTTGATTTGCTTGTGCTGAATTGAGGTTGAACACTTGCAAGCTGCATTGCTCCCTGTCACAAAATGATTAGAATTTGCCAGTTTGGTTTCAAAGAATGTTGTATCTCATGCTTTAGCAAAATAGCATACCCGCAGGTAAAACTCACATGCTGAGCAATGTACAGTAAAAATTTCAGCACTTGCTGTTAATTTATAAAAGCAATGATGTTTGAAGATGTGTACGGTTTAAAAGCCAATTTTTTGGCACAGCAGGACAAATAGCGACACAAGGTGAAAGAAATTGCAAAAATAAGATGGAAGAGCAAACATTTGAAGGAATAATAAGTGAGCCCTTTTTAAGAAATTAACCATTATTTTATTTCAGACAGCAATGGTATTATTGGGGGATGGCTATAGCAGAATTACTGTAAGTGGAGGGGGTGCAGACTGATTCCTTTGAGATCACATGGTCAATGGGTGGCTTTGCGTCTCTGGGAGATTTCATCAGTCACATTCCCAAACCTTCTTCTTTGCCACTTTTCCAATTTTCACCTTTCCCCATCCTCTGTACTTATATCTCCTCATTATTCTACTTTGAGGAGAACAGGTTTGAGGGGTTGAATGGCCTGCTCCTGTTCCTATGTGCCTGTGTTCTTTACTTGACCCGTTGCCACTCCCAATTGCATTGTAGCATCATTTCTTTGATCATTCCATAGCCTGAACAGCCCCTTGTTCTTGCTCTGTGCTCTGGGTCTATTCTTTTATAAGTTTAACTTCTTCCAGTGCAATGAAAGGTCGTTGCTAGCCATGCAATTTCCAGCATCCACAGAATTATGCTTTTGTTCTCTTCTTTCATCTTCTTGACTGATCAACTTGTCCATCACTGCTGCAGACCTGCGAGCCAGACAGAGTTATTCGCTCTGCCCCTTTGCCAAAAATGATAACTGCATTTAGTGATGACTTGACTCGATTATCTTTGAGCACTCAGGAGAGGTACAGCACTTTCTGTGAAAACAGATGCTGCAACTACAAGGCACTAAGTGCCTTTTGATTGTTTCAGGGCCCTGCTTCACATTATGAGTGCGTGCCTAGCTCGGATACACTGAAAGAACTTCTTTAGCGCCTTTCATTTCTCAGAGCCCTTTATGGCTAATGAAGCACTTTTGAAATGTAATTGTTGTCGTGAAGTGGGAGATGATCCATTCAGATTGTGTACAGCAAGGCATTACAATGAACAACACGATAATAGCCAGATAATCTGTTTTTCATCTGTAACCTGGCTAATCTGTAGTGTTTAGCACTGCTGCCTTACAGTGCCAGGAACCCGTATTTGATCCCAGCCTCAGGTGACTGTCTGTGTGGAGTTTGCACATTCTCCCCGCGTCTGTGTGGGTTTCCTCCGGGTGCTCCAGTTTCCTCCCACAGTCCAAAGATGTTCAGGTTAAGTTGGCCATGGGAAATGCAGGGCTACAGTGATAGGGTAGGTGTGGGAGGGATGCTCTTCAAAGAGTCAGTGGGGAGTCCATGGGGATTCTATGATTCTATTGCCCAGTGAAGTAGTTGACGCTACTTCAGTAAACGCTTTTTAAAAAAAGGTAGATTTTTTTTGAACAATAAAGGAATTAAGGGATACGGTGAGAACGCGGGTAAGTGGATCTGAGTCCATGAAAAGATCAGCCATGATCTTATTGAATGGCGGAGCAGGCTCGAAGGGCCAGACGGCCTACTCCTCTCCTAGTTCTTGTGTGTTTCAATGAAGGATAAATTGTAAGACAAATAAGATCTGCTGTGGAGAGCTCGCCATGCTTAGGCCCCATCTTTCAACTGTTATATTGTAAATTATTACTAGAATTCTGAATGGACCTTTTACATTTTAAATTTAAATGTTGATCCCGCTGTTTGTGCACCTTTTCTGCATCCGTAACATTGTGTTCTTCGCTCTGTTCTATTACCCTGATGCACTTTGTATCGTATGATCTGCCTGGACTGCACGCAAAACAAAACTTTTCACTGTACCTGGGTACACGTGACAATAATAAATCAAATAACAAAAAAAGATATTGATCAGAACACTAGGGAGTATCAGCAGCTTTGTTTCTAATTGTTATAGTGCAGCGAGATCTTGTATGTCCATCAAATAAACTCTAGTTTAAAGTCTTATCCAAACAGCATTTCCAGCAGCGCAATTCAGTGCTTCGTTATGGTGTCAGCCGAAATATTTGATGCTTAGGTCTCTGAATAGACTGGAAGCAGTCACAATCTTTTGGTTCAAAGAGGTTTTGACTTTGTGACAGCTCAGAATTGCAGAGTTTTATAACGGACCAAAATATTCACTGATAATTGATGTAGAAGCAGCCAGCATTCATCATGAATACTCATCTGAAATGGTCAATAATTTGAGAAGGCTGCATGTGTGTGTGACTGAGAGCAGAAATCTAGAAGTTGCTGCCTCTTCAAAACAGGGTAAGCTGTTCAAGTCCCCACAAATTGTAATCAAGAGAATAACGCTGAACTGATTAAACTTCTCCTCTCACTCTGTTGTACAGCTATTTCAAATCCATCCAAGAACATTATGCCTTATTAGTGAGGTGTGACTAGCTTCTTAACAGTACGAGGAGAGAGATACTGCCGAAGCTATTCCTCTCGCATTCAGAAGGACAAACGCAGGAATACCAACTTTCACACCATCACAGCACTTTAGAGTCGTAGAGCCATGCAGCACAGAAGTGTCCCTTCAGCCCATCAAGTCTGTGCTAACTTATTGACACTAGACTCCATTCCAACACTTGGTCCATAGCCTTGAATGTTATGACACTTCAAGTGCTCTTCCAGGTACTTTTAAAAGGTTGTGAGGATTCCTGCCTCAACCACCATCCTAGAGAGTACATTGCAGATTCCCACCACCCTCTGGGTGAAACATTGTTCCTCAGATTCCATCTAAACCTTCTGCCCTTCACCTTAAGATTACACCCCTTTTGTTACTGACCATTAAACAAAGGGGAACAGCTGGTTCTTATCTACCCTATCCATGCCATCTCAATCAGGTCCCCTCTTAACCTGCTCTTCTCCAAAGAAAACAACCCAAGCATATCTAGCCCCTCCCCATAGCTAAAATACTCCATCCCAGGCAAGATCTGGGTGAATCTTCTCTGCACTCCCTCCAATGCAATCACACCCTTCCTATAGTGTGGTGACCAGAACTGCACACAGTACTCTGGCTGTGGCCAAACCAAAGTCCTGTCCAGCTCCATCATAACCTCCATATTCTCGTAAACAATGCTTCAATTGATAAAATCAAGTGTTCCTTATGCCTTAATAAACTGTCCTGCCAAATCTGTGGACAGGCATCCTAAGATCCCTCGATACCTTTGAGTTTTCTGGTGTCCTGCCTTTCATGAAGAACTTGCTTGTCTTGTTACCTCTTCCAAAGTGCATCATATCACACTCTTCAGGATCAAATTCGATCTGCCACTGATCTGCTCATCTGACCAATCCAATTATATCTTTGACTCAATTTATACCACTGGGGGAGAAGGACATTGATTAGCTGGTAAGTCAACTCTGATTGATCAAGGTATTGCCATGCAGAAATGAAAAATCGACAATAGTCGCAGAAGATTGTTTTCGCTTAGAGAGAGATGACTGGTGATCGGGTTTGGCCAGAAAGTCACCACACCTCAAGCAAGGGGTGATGTCAAGAAAGGGCACTCTTTACAGTGACCTCGCTGGTATAGGAATTGAACAACTGCTGTTACAAAATAAATGTCCAGCCAACTGAGATAACCAATCCCATGGAGAAAGCAATCATGGATTACAGGCTTCCCAAACTACTGGGCAATTGAAGACATATGGCTAGACCATATTGTTTTTGCTTCCTGAGGACAGGTTCATTTCTTGTAGAGGCATCTGGAAACACTGCCGAAAGAACTAAAAAGCCTTATTGTTAGAATGTACACGAGGAGAATTATTTTCTCTTGGAGGGTATTTTGGCTGTGCAGTTCCTTTCCTCAGAAAAAGTAGAGGTTAAGTTATTGGAGTTCTTCAAGGCTAGAGTAGTACAGATTTTTTATAGACAAGGGAGAAAAGGCTATTTGGGGAGGGGAGACAGAAACTGAGATCACAACCAGATCGATCATGATCTTATTGAAGGGTGGGGCAGGCTGGAAGGACAAAACATCCCATCGAAGGGTCCCGACCCGAAACGTCAGGTTTCCTGCTCCTCTGATGCTGCCTGGCCTGCTGTGTTCATCCAGCTCTACACCTTGTTATCTCTGACTCCAGCATCTGCAGTTCCTACTATCTCTGAGTGAGTTATACTCCTCAGTTGTATTTTTCTCTGTTCCTGCATATGAATACATGTAGCTTCAAGCAGATGTAAATGAGACACATTACAAGCTTGATTGATTACCATAAATTGGTTGTTAGTGTAACCATCAGCATACTCAGGATCTTTAAGAAAATGCTGCTCAATCAAGGAGTTACATCTAACAGCAGAAACTTTGGTTCCTCATGTGTTGGCAGGTTGTGTGGCCTCGCTTTCAGTTGACTTGCCCCTAAATCCTGGAATTGCCTGTCTAAACCTCTCCATCTCACTTCCCCTTTCTCTTCCATCAAGGCTTCCTTGACTATGAGACAACAAGGTGCAGAGCTGGATGAACACAACAGGCCAAGTAGCATCATAGGAGCAGAAAGGCTGACGTTGCGGGCCTAGACCATTCATCAGACTGTGATGTTGAATGTCATGACACTAATAATTTCACAATGTGGTTCAGTGCCAAATTCCATCTGGAAACACTCCATCAAAGCTCTTCACAACATTTTACCATTGGAAAAGGGTCTATATGAATGCAAGATATTGTTGCTGTGTGAATTCTAGATTTTGGACAGGAATAGAAACAGCAACTCTATGAGCACGGTGACAGATATTTCCACAAAAATGCCTATGGACACGTAAAGCGTAGATAAAGGAGCAGGAGTCGGGCACTCAGTTCCTGCAGCCTGCTTCACTATTCATTCAAATCATCACTGATCTAGTTACTTCACATTCCTGTATATTCTTGATAACCTTTCACCTTCTTGCTTCTCACCCTTGCATGAATGGTTAAAATGTTACATTAAATTACATGTAATATTCATAAAGTTAATGTAATATGTAATGAATCTTCTGTTGTGTGACGACATTGACTGAACCTTCTTCCTCAGGGCTGTACTCTTCAGGCTCAAATATTATTCAGCAGGGCATTTTATGATAGATCCTGCTGTCTCACTGTTGCAATATTGACCAGCGCCACTTTGGATTCAATGGTTAACACTTAGACCTCAAAAGCTTTAAGTGAGGGCCTCAATTCCTGCTCCAGGGATGGAAGCATAAAGTGGTTGCAGTTGTTGGAGGTCAGTCATCTCAGATCCAGGGCATCTCTGCAACAGTTCCTCAGAGTAGTGACCTATGCCCCACTGTCTTCAGCTGCTTCATCAATGACCTTCCCTCCATCATAAGGTCAGAAGTGGGAATGTTTGCTGATGATTGCATAATGTTCAGCACCATTCACGACTCCACAGATAGGATGCAGTCTATGTCAAAATGCAGCCAGGCCTGAATAGTATTGAAGCTTGAGCTGCCGAGTAGCAAGTAACATTCACTCCACACGCGGCACGATGGCTCAGTGGTTAGCACTGCTGCCTCACAGCAGCAGGGACCCGAGTTTGTTTCCAGCCTTGGGCCACAGTCTGTGTGGAGTTTGCACATTCAGCCCGTATCTGTGTGGATTTCCTCCGGGTGCTCCGGTTTCCTCCCACAGTCCAAAGATGTGCAGGTTAGGGCGATTGGCCATGTTAACTTGCCCATAGTGTCTGTGGTGGGAAATGCAGGGATAGGGTAGGGGGTGGGTCTGGGTGGGATGCTCTTCGGAGGGTTGGTGAGGGCTTGACGGGCCGAATGGCCTGCTTCCACACTGTAGGGGTTCTATGAAATGCCACGCAAGACTGACTCCAATAAGAGGCAATCTAACTGTTGCCCTTTTACATTCAATGGTGTTAATACTGAATTCCCCCACAATAACAACCTGGGGATTACCATTGACCAGAAATTGAACTGTGCTAGCCATAGAAATGCCACGGATACAAGACAAGTTCATAGGCTAGGCATACTACACCGAGTAACCCTCCTCCTGGCTCCCCAAAGCCTGTTCATCATCTAACAAGGCACAAGTCAGGAGTGTGATGGAATTCTCCCCACTTGACTGGATGAGTGCAGCTCCAACAATATTCAAGAAACTTGACACTCTCCAGGACAAAGCAGCCCGCTTGATTGGCACCACATCCACAAGCATCCACTCCCTCCACCACCGACGCTCAGTCGCAGCAGTGTGTACTATCTACAAGGTGCACTGCAGAAATTCACCAAAGATCCTCAGACAGCACCTTCCAAACCTACAACCATTTCCATCTAGAAGGACAAGGACAGCAGATACATGGGAACGCCACCACCTTCAAGTTCCCCTCCCAGCCACTTCCCATCCTGACTTGGAAATATATTGCCGTTCCTTCACTGCCACTGGGTCCAAATCATGGAATTCCCTCACTAACAACATTGTGGGCCTATCTACAGGATAGGGACTGCAGCATTGCAAAAGGCAGTTCCTTACCACCTTCTCAAGGGCAACTAGGGATGGGCGATGAATGTAGGTATTGCTAGCCCGAACCCCATGAGTGAATGAAAGAAAAATGCATTTAAGAGTCAACTGCATTGCTGTGGGTCTGGAGTCATGTATAGGTCTGACCAGGTACAGATGGCAAATTTCCTTCCCTAAAGTAGATTAGTGAGCCAGCTAGGGATTTGATGCCAATGATAATAGATCCAATGGTGAGGTGACCATCACTGAGGTTAGTTTTCAATTTCAGATTTTCCACAATTAAATTCAAATCCCACCATAGGATTTGAACCTTTGTCCTCAGAGCATTCGTCTGTAAATCTGGATTACTAACTCAGTAACATTATCATTATGCTGCTGTGTCTCCCAAGCTGAATGCAGTGCAGGATTGATAAATTCATTCTCTATTCAAAAGGAGGCAATCTGTGAGATCTATGAAATGAAATGATATTACTGCAGAAATTGTGTGTGTTGACTCAGTTCATCAGCCTGCATCATGCTGATGTATATACATTACAAGCTGAAGTTGTGTCCAGTCACCATGGCAGGTTAAGCTTTAATTGGTAACTGCCCGGTTGGCCATGAATAAAATATTCTTAGTGTGAATGAAGCAAGGTTAAGAGAAGTATTAGGCAGTATAAACTGGCAGAGATAAAGTGAAAGTGGAATATTATTCCAGGCTCTAAATCTAAAGTGATGAAAAGTAAATTCAAAATGGGTTTCAGAAAGAAATATTCTCAGTCTGAAGGCAATTCAGAATGATCAACAGTTACAATAGTGGAATTAAGTACGTGAGAAAGATCATTTCCACAGGGCTTGATGAATAGTCACATTCTCCTGATGGTGATGGAGCTGGTTTCCTTGACTATATTTTGATCAATGGGTAGATTGAGGAGTGAAATTGTTTGAGGAAGCAGGTGGACTCTATGATGAGAAATAGGGATGGAACATTTACACTGAACCACACGAAATTGTTACAGAATAGAATGAGGCCATTTGGCCTCTCATGTCTGCACTAGGTTCCAAATGGCCATCATGGCTTTGTGCTAATCTCCTCATTCTCTCACACGTTGTTCCAATTTAAATAATGATCTGTAAAGGTAAAGTCGCCACATACTTACCAGACTATAGGGCTGCTCTTTCATTACAGAAAGATGACTGGTGGTGGCATAACGTGAGGGTCACCATGCCTCATGTGAGGGGAGAGGGTGAGAAGGAGTGTCCTTCATGGTAATCTCAGCTGGTGTGGGAATTAAACCCACACTGTTGGCGTTATTCTGCATCACAAACCCACCATCTGGCCCACTGAGATAACCAACTCTCAAAAATAATCCTCTCATGCCCTCTTGAATAACTGAATTGAACCTGTTTTCAGGCAGCCCATTCCAAACTTCCACTCACTATCTCCTGTAGAGTGCTGCTAGTTACCCAACCGCTGAGCCTGGGTTCAAGTCCCACCTGCTCCAGAGGTGTGTTCATTACATTGCTGAACAGATCGATTAGAAAATGTCTCCAAAACCTCCCGAGTGACGGTAGAGCCATTGGATGTCACAGTTAAACAATGCAGCAATGAATTCAGCTGAATCTAGAGGTATTGACAAAATGCAAACAGAATCCAGAGTCACAGGAACCCAGGGAGCGTGCATCTCCAACAAACTCCTCGGAACAATTCAACCAAACACATCCAGTGGAGATATAGGAATGTTACCAGAGAAGATGCCAATTTGTGATGTAGAGAAGTCTGGTTCATTAATATCCTTCAGGGAAGGAAACCACAAAGTGCTTCGCACCCCACACAGCATGTTTAACTCTGGGTTTCCTTGAGGGGAGGTGATGGCCTAGTGGTATTATTGCTGCACTGTTAATCCAGAGACCCAGATAACATTTCGGAGACCTGCGTACAAATCTCACCACGGCAGATGATGGAATCTGAATTCAATAAATATCTGGAATTAAGACTCTAATAATGACCGTGCATCCATTGTCGATTGTTAGAAAACCCCATCTGGTTCACTAATGTCCTTTAGTGACATCCTTACCTGGTCTGACCTACATGTGACTCCAGACCCACAGCAATGTGGTTGACTCTGAACTGCCCACTGGGCAATTAGGGATGGACAATAAATACTGCCCGGTCAGCAATGCTAAAGGGAAAAAAACCATTAAATATTAGCTTGTGTATTCCATTAGAAAGTAAAGTTGACTACTCTGCTGGGAATGGATGAATGCTGTGTCCTTTTATTATGATGCAGAAGAGCAACAGCATGGGTTCAATTCCCACACCAGCTGAGGATATCATGAAGGACTTTCCTTCTCAACCTCTCTCTCGCTTGAGTCACGGTGACCTTTCGGTTAAACTATCGGCAGTCATCTCTCCCTAATGAGAGAGCTGCCCAATGGTCTGGTAAGACTGTGATGACTTCACCTTTACAGATGATTATTTAAATTGAAGCAATGTGTGTGGGTGTGAGGAGATTGGCACAAAGTCACGATGGCCATTTGGAACTTGCTGTAGACATGGGAGGCTGAATGGCCTCATTTTGCTCTGTAACACTTCCGTTGTGTAAGATGATGATATGCACATATGAATCATAAACAGGCCATTCAGGCCCTCCAACCAGCCCTGCCATTCAATCAGATTATCACTAATCTGATTGTAACCTTAAGCTCACATTCATGACTATCCTTTTCAACTCCTTGCTTATCTGTTTATCTTTTATCTACATCTGCTTTAAAAATATTCAAGGACTCTGTTTCCAACATGTTTCCAGGAAGACAATTCCAAAGACTGATAATCCTCTAAGAGAATTTTTTTTTGTCTATTCTCCATTTGAAATGAGTGACTCCATGGTAGTCAACACTGTGTCAGGAGCACCAACCCTACACACACGCACACACACACACACACACACACATACACACACACGCACGCACGCACACACACACGCACACACACACGCACGCACGCACACACACACGCACGCACACACGCATGCACACACACACAAACTTACGCACACACACACAAACTTACACACACACACACAGACAGACAGACACACACATAAACACACACACACACACACACACACACACACACTCTCACACACTACCCACCACACACACGCAAACAGATATAGGCTACCACAGACACACACACGCACACACACACACACACACACACACACACACACACACACACAACCCACCACATACACACACAAGCACATATATGCTACCACAGACACACACACGCACACGCACACACACACACACAGATATATGCTACCACAGACATACATACAGACACTTGCTACCACACACACACAAACACGCAAAAACACACACACACATGCACGCGCACACACACACACAAACACACGCGCGCGCACACACACACACACACACACACACACACACACACACACACACACACACACACACACACACACACAAGTCTCTGCCACATTTGCTGCAGAGAAGATTCAAGATTTGAAGAACGCCAGTGCTGAAAAAGAGTCATGTGGGACTTAAAACATTAACCCTGCTTCCCTCTCAACAGACGCTGCCTGAGTTTCTCCAGCATTCTCTGTGCCTGTTCCAGCATCTACAGCATTGTGCTTTTAGTCATCTTACTTGGATCTGTCTTGTTATTTTTTGTGTGATCTTGACTATAATTTACCCTGCCAACTGTGCAAAAGTCTGCAGATCGGATTCCAATCAAACTTTGATTAAATCAGATCTCTCCTGAAGAGATTGTAAAAGAAACAAGCACATTTTTTGAATAAAAAAGATTCGTTCACATAATGTGCCGCCAAGGCCAGCATTTACTGTCTGTTCAGAAGATAGTGCCTTGCAGGCAACAGAGTGACTTGCTTGGCCATTTCAGGGCACAGTTCAGAGTCAACCACATTGTTGTGGACCTGGAAGGATATGTTGACCTGTCCAAGTGAGGGCAGGCAGAATTTATTCTTGAAAGATCTTTAAGGAATCAAAAGGACTTTTTATGACAATCCAGTAGATACATAGTCACAATTATTAACACTAACTTTTTACTCCAGCTTTATTTAGTTAGTAGATCCTACGGAGCTGCTGCGTCAGGATTTAAAAGCACACCACCAGATCATTCTGAATGACCACTTCAGCGACATCAAAAATGTCCATCGGAGAGAAATAGGAATGGGTTGTAGAGATTGAACTCCTGCCTGGTGGAGGGGAATACACATTTCTAAGACCAGATGACTTCTCAGAATGCTCTGCAGCTGGTGATGTGCCTCTACGCTGCTTTAATGAAAGAGAAGTCGCAGCCAATTTACATACTGCAAGATCCCTCAAACAGCAATGCGACAAATCATAAGATCTTCTGTTGTAGGCCTTGTTTGTGGGATACATTTTAGATTTAGACACGATATGTTTGTTTCTTTCGTAATCTCTTTGGTCTCTATATAATTGCACTGACATTAATTTCTCTGTGAAGAAATGAGTTGTGAAAAAAATATATACTTGCCAAGTGATCCATTAAAAAGCTTTTAGAACTATTTACAATATAAAGTATTAGACTCTGCACACTCTCTCCTGTGGTCATGATGGATGAGAATTGTACGCGTAATTATCTGAATTTGTTAGAAGTGGAGATCAAATAAATGAATCATTATTGTTGGAACTAATAACTATCTAATCTCAAGTGACTGTTAAAATTGCCTATTCAAATACGTTTAAACAGAAAATAACATGTCTTGTTCAGTAAAAGGTGTCCCATTTTAATAATCCCAGACTTTATTAAAGACTTCATAATTTTGGCACATTGACAGATTGTTATAATAAAATGTTGCATTGTCAGGTTGCCTCCATGCACTAAGGAATTTTGCAGAGAGCCAGTGCACTAGTCAGTTCCTAGAACTGACACCCCATCTTAGCTAGTTCTAAGATAACTCAATATGAGGTTTGTTAAGGATATACTGAGTGCACCCAGAGCTGGTAACGAAAATGGCTGAGGTGATTATCACTACTGGGCTATGAGCTTTAGGCGTGGGAAAGGACTGGGATGCTAACATTTTGGAGACCGGAATAGAATCACTGCTCAAACTGGCCTTGCAATTAACTGCAATGAGATATTCCACTTATTTGGATGGAAGCAGCTGCAAACACGTTCGAGGGAGGTGATGGCCTAGTGGTATTATCGCTGGACTATTAATCCAGAGACTCAGATAATGTTCTGGGGACCCGGGGTTGAATCCTGGCATGGAATTTGAATTCAATTCAAATCTGGAATTAAGAATCTAATGATGACCATGTCAATTGTTGGAAAAATCCACCTGGTTCACTAATGCCCTCTGAGAAGCCTACCTGTGACTCCAGACCCAGTGCAATGTGGTTAAATCTTAACTGGTCTCTGGGCACTTTTAGGATGGGTAATAAATGCTGGCCTTGCTAGTGATGCCCTCATCCCATGAATGAATATACAAGAAAAAGGGCTAAATAAACATTTGATTGGCATCCCAGCAGCCACATGAATCATTCACGCCCTTCATCATAGGTGCACTATAGATACAGTATGTGTCTTTTTTAAAAATGTTTTTACAGGCTATTAGCATCACTGGAAGTCTCGATTGGTGCCTGGTTCTTTTGGAACTGCATCTTAGCACAACAGCAGTGCTTTAATCCGAACGCAAAGTTGGGGAAATTGGAAATCATCCTTGCATTCTTGAATGAGTGATGGTGTTACAAACCTAGAAAGGTCAGGACACCAGTTGCATCTCTATCACTGCTCAGAAATTAATCTTGATTGTGACATGGCTCCACAAACATGAAATGATTGTCAGCAATTTGCAGACTGCAGTGCCACAGAATGGTTTCAACAGATGCACATTCCCTCCTTTCCCTGCCAGCGATCCTACCCTCTAGATTGCAGGTATTCCCAGCTGCCCCCCCAAATCTCATGTGCTTCACAAAGTGCTTCACGGCAAACTCGGTGCATTTTCCTTTGGTGCTGTTGTAATTCAGGGAAACACAGCAGGCAATTTTCACACAGCACATTTCCGCAGATGGCAAAGTGATGATGACCAGATAAGCCAACTCTGGCCATGCTGGGGCAAGGGATAAATGTCGTGGTGGATAGAACTCCATCTGGTCTTTGTAAAACATTTTGCATCCACAGGGATCTCACAGAGTCATAGAGCACAGAAACAGACCCTCCAGTCCAACTCGTGCATAGCGACCAGATATCCTAAATTAATCTAATCCCATTTGCCAGCATTTGGCCCATATCCCTCAACTTTCCTTAGTTTAATGTTGCAACCGTGAGAGGTCGGTTGTCACTCCAGTGAGTGGAAAATTTGCATGTAAGACGTAGACAACAGCGGTTCAAGAAGGCAGCTCACCACCACCTTCTCAAGGGCAACTAGGGATGGGCAACAAATGCTGGCACAGACAGCGATGCCAATTCTCCATGAGTGAATAAGAAAGAAACAAAGTCATTCAACATATGCTCCCATCAAATGAGGTTCTTAGCCCACAGCCCTTATTCGTAAAATGTGTCTTTTCATACATTTACTAGTCTCCTGAGCTAAACGATTGTTTTTCTCTTGCACATGCAGTATAACATTGTATTGAGATGAGAAAGACAATCGAATGCACTGTTAGGAATATCACCGGTATAAAAAGAACCACGTCTGTCTGGTTATTGCCAAAAATACATATACAACTTATGTGAATATTCAAATTCAAGTCATCAGCAACAGGATGGGAGGGACCTGTTTGCAAAAGGAGGCATCAATGCACAAAATGGTCATTTGATTTGATTTGATTTGTTGTAGTCACATGTGCCTAAGTGCATTGAAAAGTTTTGTTTTGCAAGCAGTACAGGCAGGTCATAACAAACAAGGACATACAGATCATTAGGGTGCTTAGGCAGAGAAAGGCATACAAGGTTATGGCTGCACAGGAGGTGCGTAAAGCAAGTTCAACATTTGCAAGACCGACATTAGGTTTGAAATTAGTGAGATCCAGGATAATGACAGCAGGGAAGAAGCTGTCCTTGAACCTGCCGGCGCATGTGTTCAAGCTTCTGTATCTTCTGCCTGATGGAAGAGGTTGGAAGAAAGTCTTTTCTTCAACAAATTTTCCAAATGAAAGACCAACCCAGCAAACATTTTGTTTACTGGTAAACCTCACATTTCACCTTGCTGTCCTTCTTTTGTTTGAAGTCCTGTGAGGGTTTAATTTCAATCCTTTACTTCCTCCTATTGGACATCAACTCACCCAGTGGTAGTTGGGCTGGTTAGGGCAAGGGAAGGGAAGGAAATGGTACCAGGGAATAAAATGTTTCTTCTTCTTGTTAGTTAATGACAGCGCTGTGATTCCATGTTGCTCACTGATCTGTCAAACTATCTTCCTCAGCTGTAAACTCAAAAGTGTGTCTTTTTTTGTGAGGTGGAGGAGAGATGGTTTGGCAAGTCAGACATTTTCACTCACACAGTTGACGTTTAGGACCAGGATTTGTTGAATTAGTGTCACATATTAAGGAATTGTCTGCCATTGTGCTCTATATCCAGTGGGAATTGGGATATGGCAGCTCCAGCCTTGATCTCCGAGGATAAGGCGAAGAGAATGTTTACCCTGAGGCAACAGGTTTGTTCTGAATACCCAATTGCGTTTCTTGGTCACTGTCATAGCCTCGAGTTATACTCTTCCCCACAAATAAAAACATCCTCTCTGTAATAACTCTTTCAAAGATTTTAATCATTTTAAAGGCCTCTATTAATTCACCCTCAGCAATCTTTTTCCAGAAAGAGTAGCGTTGCCTGTTCATCCTTTTCTGGCAGTATATCTCACCTTTCTGGTATTATTTTGGCAAATCCTTTCTTGAACTCTGTCCGGTGTCTCTGTCTCCTTTTTTATAATATGTGGTAACTAGATCCACAGTAAGTACACCAAAAGTTATTATAAGTTTAACATAACCTCCCAAATGTATCCATCTAGAAGTAACCCTCAGAAACGATTCTGAAGGAGGGTGACTCAGCTGGGGAAGCATGAACTCTGACTTCTCTCCACAGATGCTGCGAGACCTGCTGAGTGCTTCTGGCAATTTCTGTTTTGTTTTTAGAAGTAAACAAAACTGCTGTAGATGCAGCATTCGATTGGGACAACAGCACTGAATATAGAGCCTAGTCTCTGGTGTGGGATTTGAACCTATGACTTTCTGACTCAGAGTGTGATTAGCTGGCAGCATAAACAGCCCCAGAAATTGTTGGTTTGTTGTGAAGAGTTGTCTCCTCCTGTCCCTGCATGTGACTCCATTCTCACACCATTGGCAGGGAATCACTGATGGGTTTCGAACTCGATGAGATTCGATTTTGCGAACCTGCATACTCTTTGAGATTGTGAAACATCATCCCTTGGTTCGCTGGTCCAGCTGTATAAGCACAATGCTGTTGTACTCAACACAGTTTGTGCTTACTGAGCTATGAGTGAAGCACTCAGTAGCACATATAACTATTAAAGTGAAGGTCCACTCTCTTTGCAGGGCAGTGAAGGATGGCCAATAAATGCCTTCACAATAACATTCACATCCCAAAAAATTATTTAAAAAAAGCAGCATGAATCGAAATGAATTAAGAAAAAGATAGTTTACTCAAAAGCTGAAAAGTGTAATAATAGAGACCAAAACACTTGGGGTTATTTAAAGTACAGTATGATAGCATAATAGGAGAGTTAATGTAGTGCAGAGATGTGTTATCTCATCCCTGACTGTTCTTATTATCAGATATTTAAAAGAATGTCTCAATGTTTTGTCCAACCTTTCCCCTTTTGCTCAGCACCATCCCACCCTGAACCCCTTATGGAGTCAAACAGACTCTTCGATCCAACCAGTCCATGCCGACCATAATCCCAAACTGAACTAGTCCCACCTGCCTATGCTTGGTTCATATCCTTCCAAATATTTCTTATTCAGGTACTTACGTAAATGTCTTTTAAACATTGTAACCGTACCTGCATCCACCACTTCCTCTGGAAGTTCATTACACGGCACGAACTACTCTCTGTATAAAACATTTACCCCTTGTGCCTTTTTAAAATCTTTCTCCTCTCACCTTGAAAATATGCCCCCTAGTCTTGAAATCCCACACCCTAGGGAAAAGACACCTGCCATTCACCTTTATCTATATCCCTCGTGATTTTATAAACCTCTAGAAGGTCACCTCTCATTTCTCCAGCGAAAAGAGTCCCAGCCTATCCAGCCTCTCCTTATAACTCAAACCCTCCATTCACAGCAACATCATGAAGAGAGGTGACCAGAGATGATGGGACTTGTTATTGCATAAAAAAAAGACCTATTGCTACAATATGATACTGGAAAGAGTCTGTGTCTACAGAGCTTTTTCACGGCATTATTTGATTTGATTTATTGTTATCACGTGTACTTATGTACAGTGTAAAGTTTTGTTTTGCGAGCAGTACAGGCAGATCATAGCAAACAAGGACATACAGATCAGAGGATGCTTAGACAAAGCAAGGCATACAAGGTTATGGCTGCACAGGAAGTGCACAAAGCAAGGCCAACATTAGATTTGAAATTTGAGAGGTCCATTCAACAGTCTAATAACCATGGGGAAGAAGTTGTTCTTAAACCTGTTCAAGCTTCTGCATCTTCTGCCTAATGGAAGAGGTTGGAAGAGAGTATTTCCCAGGCGAGAGGGGTCTTTGATGATATTGGCAGGCTTTCTGTGATGAGGATGTTGGCTTTTGTGATGGTCTGGGCTGTGCACACAACTTTCTGTAGTTCCTTACGGTCCTGGGCAGCTGTAAACAAGCCGTTATGCACGCGGATTGAATGCTTTCAATGGTGCATTTGTAGAAGTTGGTGAGGGTCCTTATGGACATGCCAAATTTCCTGAGCTGCCTGAGGAAGAAGAGATGTTGTTGAGCCTTCTTGACGGTCGCATCTACGTGGGAAGTCCAATATAGGTCGTCAGTTATCATCACTCCAAGGAACTTGATGCTCTTGACCCTACAACTTCAGCTCCGTTGATGTAGATGGGGGCGTGTCCTCTCCGCTTCTTCCTGAAGTCAATGATCAGATCTTTTGTTTTGCTGACATCGAAAGAGACATTGACACCAAGCACTCCATCTCTTCCCTGTATTCTGACTCATCGTTATTTGATGGTGTCATCAGCAAACTTGTGGATGGCATTCGTACAATGGAATATCCCAAGCTACTCCAGAGTCAATCAACTGCTTTTGAGATGCAGTCACTATCATTATTTAGGCAACTGCTCGATCAGTGGGCAACACTCTCACCGAAAAATCATAAGGTTGTGCATTTAAATCCCGCTCCATAAACCTGGACACAGTTTAGCTGATGTTCCAGTGCGGTTCTGAGGGAGTGTTGCTCTGGCTGAGCTGCCCACTTTTGAGTGTGTCAAGAAATTGTCATCTTGTTTGCCCTGTCAGGCAGACGTAAGAAATGCTGTGGTACAATTTGAAGAAGAGCAGGGGATTTCTCCTCACAGTTCCTGCCCATAATTACCCCTCAAACAACTTCGCTGAAACATAGCATCCATTAATTATTTAGATCATAGAATCCCTTTCAGTGTGAAAACAGGTCCTGCAGCCCAACAAGTCCACACTGACCCTCAGAGCATTCCACCCCCTGAAAAAGCACCTGACCTTCCCATCCCTGAACACTATGGGCAATTTGACATGGCCAATCCACGTAGCCTGCACATCCTTGGACTGTGGGAGGAAACCAGAGCACCCAGAGGAAACCCATGCAGACACAGGGAGAATGTACAAACTCCACACAGACAGTCGCCCGAGGGTGGAATCGAACCTGGGTCCCTGGCGCTGTGAGGCAGCAGTGCTAACCGCTGAGCCACCGTGCCACCAATTGCTGTTTGTGAGAGCTTGCTATGCAGCAATTGGCTGGCATATGCCTTGTATTACTGCAGTGAATAAATTTCCAAAACCCTTTAATGGCTGGAAAGCACTTTATGATAGTCACTTTAAGATGGTATGCAAATTTGATTTGATTTGATTTGATTTATTGTTGTCACATGTACCTAGGTACAGTGAAAAGTTTTGTTTTGTGTGAAGTCCAGGCAGATCATGCCATACAAAGTGCATCAGGGTAATAGAACAGAGCGTGGAATACAAAGTTACAGCTGCAGGGAAGGTGCATAAAGAGCGAGGTCAACATTAAATTTAAAATTTGAGAGGTCCATTCAGAAGTCTAATAACGGCGTTGGGGGGGAAGAAGCTGTTCTTGAATCTATTTGTACGTGTATACAAACGTTTATCTTCTGCCTGACGGGAGAGGGTAGAAGTGAGTATAACTGGGTTGGGAGGCGTCTTTATGTTGGCTGCTTTCCCAAGGCAGTGGGAAGTGTAGATGCAGTCAATGGATGGACTGGGCTGTGTTCACAACTCTCTGTAGTTTCTTACTGTCTTGGGAACAGCAAGACCATGCTCTGATGTGTCCAGAATCAATGGTGCGGTGTTACCTTTCCTTTGACTAGACTCATGTTACTACCTTAAATGTACTACATAGATGTAGGTGCTGTGGTTACAATTTATTGCCCTGTTGAAGACTATGAGAGATTTTGCCTCCTTGTACGTTTTTCATTGACTGAAAACTGTAAGCGATTATAACCAATGTGCCCCTTCCCGGGACTTTGATTCTCTGCCCAGTCGCAACTGCTGAGCGCATCTTTCAGTTTTACATACTGAGTGAGTGCTGTTCTTCAAATATGATATTCAAACAAGAGCAGGTGGACATTGAAAGTCCGATGGTAAAACCGAAGGATGCGCAGGGAGCTTGCTCGCTATCCTGGCCCAATTGTCCATCCTCAACCAACACCCACCAATACAAAAGAACTGACCATTTCCTGCTTCCAGGATCTTTCTATGCACAAAATGGCTGCCTCAGTTACCTTCAAGTGTTACACCAAATAGAATTGTCTGTCTGAGATTCTTTGTGGAATTTTATCAACATTTATATTTTACTGTTCTTTTCATCATTGGTTTCTGCATGTATACTCCTCTAATTCAGCGTCGGGAATGGTGAGAGCACGAGTCAGGGGGCAGCTGGGAAGTGAAGTATTATATTCGGGCATTGGCTAAACCCGAAACACTAATGTGCAGTGTCTCCCACCCATCCTCCTCCTCTAACCAATAAAAACGACTGTGTGGAGGGTCGGAAATGAAAGCTATTTTTTCTTTATACTTTTGGCAATCTAGAGTAGAGGGAATTGAAGCTAGGACAGTTGCGTGCTCCTCTTGTAGGATGTGGGAGGTAAGGGTCACTGCTGGTGTCCCCTCTGACTTCACCTGCAAGAAGTGCACCCAACTCCAGCTCCTCACAAACCGCGTTTTAGGGAACTGGAGCTGGATGAACTCCGGATCTTTCGGGAGGCTGAGGGGGTGATAGAGAGTAGTTATAGGGAGGTAATCACACCCAAGTTACAGGATAAAGGTAGCTGGGTGACCGTCAGGAGGGGGAAAGGGAATAGGCAGACAGTGCAGGGATCCCCTGCGGCCATTCCCCTCAATAATAAGTATACCGTTTTGGATACTGTTGGGGGGGACAACCTACGAGGGGAAAGCCATAGCGGCCAGGTCTCTGGCACTGAGCCTGGCTCTGTGGCTCAGAAGGGAATGGGGGAGAATAGGAGAGCGATAGTGATAGGAGATTCAATGGTTTGGGGAACAGACAGGAGATTCTGTGGTCGCGAACGAGACTCCCGAATGGTATGTTGCCTCCCGGGTACCAGGGTCAGGGATGTCTTGGATCGAGTCTACAGGATTCTTAAGGGGGGAAGGTGAGCAGCCAGAAGTCGTGGTACACATCAGTACCAATGACATAGTTAGGAAAAGGGATGAGGACCTGAAAAGTGAATATAGGGAGTTAGGTTGAAAGCCAAAAGGCAGGATGAGCGATTAGTAATCTCAGGATTGCTACTGGTGCCACAGGCTAGTGAGGCTAGGAATAGAGAGCGAGTGCAGTTGAGCACGTGGCTACAGAGCTGGTGTAGGAGGGAGGGCTTCAGGTTTGTGGATCATCGGGATACCTTCTGGGGAATGTGGGAGTTGTTCAAGAAGGATGGTTTGCACTTGAACTGGAGGGGCACCAATATCCTGGGAGGGAGGTTTGCTAGTGCTCTTTGGGAGCGTTTAAACTAGTTTGGCAGGGTGATGGGAACCAGAGCTAGGATCAGAGGATGGGATAGCTGGTGTACAGTCAGATACAGCATGCAGAGAGTCTGTGAGGAAGGATAAAAGTTGATAGGGCAAAGTTGCAGTCAGTGCGACGGGTTGAAATGTGTCTACTTTAATGCAAGAAGCGTCAGGAATAAGAGTGATGAACTTAGAGCATGGATCAGTACTTGGAGCTACGATGTTGTGGCCATAACGGAGACTTTGATAACACAGGGGCAGGAATGGTTGTTGGATGTTCCGGGGTTTAGATGTTTCAAAAGAAATAGGGAGGGAGGTAAAAGAGGTGGGGGAGTGGCATTGCTAAGCAGGGATGGTATCACAGCTGCAGAAAGGGAAGATGTGGAGGAGGATTTCTCCACTGAGTCAGTATGGGTGGAAATCAGAAACAGGAAAGGAGCAGTCACTTTACTGGGAGTTTTCTATAGACCCCCCCAACAGCAACAGAGACACCGAGGAACAGATTGGGAGGCAGATTTTGGAAAGGTGCTGAAGTAATAGGGTTGTTGTCATGAGTGACTTCAACTTCCCTATTATCGACTGGATCCTCCTAAGTGCAAATAGTTTGGATGGAACAGATTTTGTCAGGTGTGTCCAGGAAGGATTTCTGACTCAATATGTAGATAGTCCGACTAGAGGGGAGGTTATATTGAATTTGGTGCTTGGCAACGAACCAGGCCAGGTGTCAGAACTCTCGGTGGGAGAGCATTTCGGTGGTAGTGATCACAACTCCCTGACCTTTACTACAGTCATGGAGAGGGATAGGAGCAGACGGTATGGGAAAGTATTTAATTGGGGGAGGAGGAATTACAATGCTATTAGGCAAGAACTGCAGAGCATAAAGTGGGATCAGATGTTCTCAGGGAAATGCACGACAGAAAAGTAGAAGTTGTTTAGGGACCACTTGCTACAAGTACTGGACAGGTCTGTCCCACTGAGGCAAGGAAGGGATGGTAAGGTGAAGGAACCTTGAATGACAAGACATGTGGAACATCTAGTCAAAAGGAAGAAGCAAGGATCAGGCAGGGCTCTAGAGGGATACAAGGTAGCCAGGAAGGAATTGAAGAATGGGCTTAGGAGAGCTAGAAGGGAGTATGTAAAAGCCTTGGTGGGTAGAATTAAGGAAAACCCCAAGGTGTTCGATACTTGCGTGAGGAACAAGAGGATGGCCAGAATGAGGGTAGAGCCGATCAGGGATAGTGGAGGGAACTTGTGTGCGGAGTCAGAGGAGGTAGGGGAGGTACTTAAAAAATACTTTGCTTCAGTATTCACCACTGAGAGGGACCGTGATGTTTGTGAGGACAATGTGAAACAGGCTGATATGCTTGAACAGGTTGATGTTAGGAAGGAGGATGTGCTAGAAATTTTGAAAAACATGAGGATAGATAAGTCCTCTGGGCCAGACGGGATATATCCAAGGTTACTATGGGAAGTGAGGGAAGAGATTGCTGCCTTTTGGCAATGATCTTTGCGTCCTCACTGTCCACTGGAGGAGTACCAGAAGATTGGAGAGTGGCAAATATTATTCCCTTGTTCAAGAAAGGGAATAGGGATAATTTGGGGAATTACAGACCAGTGAATCTTTCTTCTGTAGTTGGCAAATTATTGCAGAGGATTCCGAGACATTGTATTTACGATTATTTGGAAAAGCACAGTTTGATTAGAAATAGTCAGCATGGCTCTGTGAGGAGCAGGTCATGCCTCACAAACCTTATTAACTTCTTTGAGGATGTGGACCAAACACATTGATGAAGGTAGAGCAGTGTATATAGATTTTAGGAAGACATTTGATAAGGTTCCCCATGGTAGGCTCATTCATAAAGTGAGAAGGCATGGGATTCAGAGAAATTTGGATGTCTGGGTATAGAATTGGCTGTCCAATAGAAGATAGAGGGAGGTAGTAGTTGGAAAGTTTGCCGATGACACGAAGGTTGATGGAGTTGTGGCTAGTGTGGGGGGCTGTTGTGGTTGCACCGGCACATTGACAGGATGCAGAGCTGGGCAAAGAAATGGCAGATGGAATTCAACCTAGAAAAGTGTGAAGTGATTCATGTTGGAATGTCAAATTTGAATGCAGAATACAGGGTTAATGGCAGGATTCATGGCAGTGTGGAGGAACAGAGGGATCTTGGGGTCTACATCCATAGATCCCTCAAAGTTGCTACACAGGTTGATAGGGTTGTAAAGAAGGATTATGGTGTGTTGGCTTTCATTGGCAGGGGAATTGAGTTTAAGAGCCGTGAGGTTATGCTGCAGCTCTATAAAACCCTGGTTACACCACACTTGGAATATTGTGTTCAGTTCTGGTCGCTTTATTAAAAGAAGGACATGGAAGCTTTAGAGAGGGTGCAGAGGAGATTTACCAGGATGCTGCCTGGACTGGAGGGCAGGCCTTATGAGGGAAGGTTGAGAGAGCTAGGGCTTTTTTCATTGGAGCGAAGAAGGATGAGAAGTGACTTGATAGAGGTGTACAAGATGATGAGAGGCATAGATAGAGTGGATAGTCAGAGACCTTTTCCCAGTGTGGAAATGACTATTATGAGGGGGCATAATTTTAAGGTGATTGGAGGAAGGTACAGGGGAGATGTCAGAGGTAGGTTCTTTACACAGAGAGTGGTGGGTGCGTGGAATGCACTGCCAGTGGTGGTAGTGGAGTCAGATACATTAGGAACATTTAAGCGACTCTTGGGTAGGCACATGGAAGATAGTAAAAGGTAGGGTAGATTGATCTTAGTGTAGGATAATAGGTCGGCACAACATTGTGGGCCGAAGGGCCTGTACTGTGCTGTACTGTTCTATGTTCTTTTTCTATGTATACAAATGTATGTGACAGCAGTTATTTATATTTGTAACAATTTAGGTTTTTACAAACATTGTACGAGTTTTTATATGGAGAGTTTTTCCTTCACTAAATGTATATCTGCCTATGCATAATGAAAGCCATCCCTAAACACTCAGGCCTGTGGCTTGTAAGTAGAAGTAAAAGTTTTTCAACCTTTTTCTGATTTAAGTCTTTCAATGGAAATAAATTCTGGAGAATTTGCCCCTGATCTGACGGCCTCAATTTTGAAAGGTAAATTCATACAGCACTATACACTCACCTCCTAATGTCCAATGTTCAGAATAAAATATAATACCATGTTCCAAACCTGTGCTGCAGTAACTAATTCAATTATTGCTGGCTGAAATCTCTACTGAGAAAGAAGAATAAACATTTGTATTGAACTGAAGTTGTCCCCAGTGTTTTGTAACCGATAAAGCACTCTATGAAGCAAAGTCATCGTTGTAATTTTGGAAAAGCAGAAACCAATTTGCACTCAACAATCTTCCACAAATATCATTGAAGTAATGACATGATCATGGGTTTTGTTGCAAACATTGGTCGGGGGTCTAAGAGGGAGACTCCTGCTTTTCTTTAAAATAGTACAAAGTGATCTTCATCATCGACCTGTGAGGTTCAAATTTACCCAAAAAACAAACAGCACCCCCAACTGAGCTGCACCCAGTTTGGAATTGAGTGGCAGCCTGGAATTGTGCTCACGTCTTTGAAATCCATTATCTTCTGATTCTGAAACCACGCGTGCTAACTATTGAGGAAAGGCTATTACCTAATGCGAATGGCAAATACCTAAACTGCTGTGAGAGCAATTTATATTTAATTTATAAAGGGCACTGCTTTGTTCTATTGGACTCCTTCCATCACAAGGATATTCCAATTCATTTTCAGAACTTGCATGATGAAGGGGGGAGTCTTGGGTCCCTCACTACCTTATCCTGGTCATGAGTAAAGATTAGGTAGACCAGGAGTGTTTACTTTGGAATGGAGGAAGTTGATTTGTTAAGACTTGATTCTTTTAGTCCTGTGTGGGGCAATGAGCAGCAAGATTCCTCTACTGGCCCCTAAGCAATTGCAATTTGTTTTGCTCCAGCGAAAGTGGTTTCTCACTCTAGGACGTGCTGCTTAAACATACTTTATCAGGTGTTCCTTAGATAATGCATCTTCCTTTCCCATATGGTGGTGCCCATACTGTCATGCATGTACCGTGCATCACTGTCATAGTGCCTCCAACCAGTCCTGCGTAACACTTCTTCATTGTTGTCATTCCGAGAAATGTCCAGGATCATATGTCCAGGCAGCACCTGCTGGAAGGCATTCAGTCTACATGACCCTTATGCTGTTCTTGTCCATGTCTTGTTGCATAATTTTAAGCTGGTACGAAAATGGACATGTACTGGTACCACTTCATGGCTGTGTTTATGGGGTTGGAGGTCCACACTGAAGACTGATATTGCTTTGTTGGTTCTTGCATGGATATCAATCTTGAGGTCAAAAGTCAATGTAGAGTGGACAACCCCTTGGTCGAGGGGTCTATCAACAGGGGCATAGATTTAGGCTAAGAGGTAAGCAGTTGAGGGAAACCTGAGGGGAAAGTGTTTCACACAGAGGCTGGTGGTGCTTTAGGAAGGATGCTTAAGCCAGAAACCCTCAGGCAGACTTGAAATACATTGTGCGTAACCAAGAATCTGAAAGTTGGATAACGTGGGATTGCCACTTCTTAGCTGGCTCAGGCATTTTGCCTTTCATAAGACAGAGGAGCAGAAATAGGCCATTCAGCCCATCAAGTCTGCTTTGCCATTCAATCAGATCATGGCTGATGTGGTAAACCTGAACTCGATAGTGCTGCATTTTCCCCATAACTATTGATTCCCTTACTGACTAAAAATGTCTACCTCAGACTTGAATATCCTTAATGACCCAGTCTCAATAGCCCCTTTTAATAAAGAATTCCAAAGACTCACCACCCCGTGAGAGAAGAATGCCTCCTCATCTCTGTCTTTAATATGTGTACTTTTGTTCTGAGATTATGTCCTCTGGTCCTATACAGTCTGGTCCTATACAGGGGAAACAACCTTCTGCATCTACCCACCAAGTTCCCTTCGAATTTTCATTGTTTTTCTCTCTACAAATCTTGCATGCTTTAATATGGTCACCTTTTATTTTATGATATTCCAATGAGTACAGTCCCAACTTATTCAACCTCTCCTAAGACAGGTCCTTCAAACCCAGACCATCCTATTGAATCTTCCCTAGTTTACCTGTAATGCCAGTCTATCTTTCTTTAGATAAGGGGCCCAAAACTGTTTACAATATTCCAGCAGTGGTCTGACTGGTGCCCTGTATTGTTTTAACAAAACCTCCCTATTTTTATACTCCTTTCCCTTTGAAATAAAGGTCAACAGTCTATTTGTCTTCCTTATTGCCTGCTGAACTTGGATGTGTTTTAATCAACCTGCTCAGACAATTGATGATACACCTCTGAAGCAGATAGGACTTGAATCTGGACCTCCTGGTTTGGAGGTTGGACACTACAACTGCACCACACTGCTGAATGTGGACGCCAGTGCTTTCTGTTGTGATTTTATTTGATTCTACAAGGAGCCTTCAATGACACAGACATGATTTCCTAAACTGGCAATACTTGACACTGATCCATGGAGCTACAGAATCATAGAATTGTACAGCATGGAAACAAACCCTTCAGTCATTTCTGAAGAAGGGTCCAGACCCAAAACATTAGCTTTCCTGCTCCTCTGATGCTGCTTGGCCTGCTGTGTTCATCCAGCTCTACACCTTGTTGACTTCAGTCCAACTTGTCCATTCTGACTGGATATCCTAAACTAACCTAGTCCCATTTGCCGGTATTTGTCTCATATCGCTCTAAACCTTTCATATTCATGTATTGTATGTTTCGACAAGTGGCAGTCATAGAGTCATAGAGAAACATGTCCTTGGCAAAATCAAACAGAGTGGCTCTTGTTGGCCCATGGATACCGCAACTGGAAGTCTTTTTCCTTGGTGTTTATTCCCAAAGTTTCATTCTCTCTTCTCTCTGAGATAGCTGTGGTGAGCCACCATCTTGAACCGCTTGTCCTATTGATAAAGATCCACCGACAGCACTGTCAACTAGGAAGTTCTAGGATTCTGATCTGCCAACAATGAAGATTTGAAAAACAGGCAAGCTGCACGGCAGTCTTGAAGTGACTATTGTCTCTGAGCTCACCAAACCTGGGCTGACATCAACGAAAAATTTGGATTCGCCATCAACTCTGCAATTCAGCAACCGCGGTGAAAGGAACAAACTATGCAAAGCAGTTTTTTTGCTGTTGTATATTTACATGAATCACCCAAGAAACCAACTTAATATCTTTAATTAGAAAGCACAAATGCAAATGAGCCTGGTCTTACTTTTTGCCAACAATTCCTATTTCCAGATAAGTATATTTATGTTATAAAACCCTTCAACAATGTTTTGAACCTCTTCATGACAAAACCTAGTCCTCAAATCTCTCATTAAACTGTAGCCTTTTCCCTCACCTGACTTCTTGGTAAGAAGGTCGATCTGTTGAATCACAAGGTACAATCATTGTTTAGTTACAAGTTGAAAGAATAAATTTGTTTGATATTTAACACTGGTGTTATATTCACCAAAGAAAGTTTTCAAATTAAAGTTATGAAATTTTTATTTGATTATGAATATCAAAACATGTCTTGAAATGGATTACATCTTTAATTAAAATTCACTGGGAATTATATTAAAGAAACAGATTGAAGCATCCAGCTATAGTATTCTGATTGTCATGCACAATGGACTAGTTGACTCCACAATGGGTAACACAAATGGGCCCATATTGTAACATTATCAACTTATTGCTGCATTCCAACTTGGCTCAGTTAGAAACACAACTGGCTTTTGAATTGCTGGATAGAGGGTGCAAAGTTAATGCTGTAGTCTGGTCCTACACCTGACAGCAGGAAAGATTTTCCTAATATCCTTTGGTAGAGACTGAGGCTTCATTTGCTTATGCAGGCAGAAATTAATTTGTTTTATGACACCTTAAGAGAAATGGGTTGCACTCGAGACCTTGTCCCTCAAACAATGTTGACCAAACATTAAGGCCGTAAGATATAGGAGAAGAATTGGGCCATTTGGCCCATCAAGTTTGCTCCACCATTTGATCATGGTTGGCATGTTTCTCAGCCTCACTCTTCTGCCTTCTCCCTGTAACCCTTGATCTTCATAATCAAGAACCTATCGATCTCTGTCTTAAAGACACTCAATGAATTGGCCTCCACAGATTTCTGTGACAATAGTTTCAACAGATTCAATATCTTCCTCATCTCAGTTCTAAAGGGCTGTTGCTTAGACAGATTCCTATCTCATAGCTGGAAGGTTGCCAGTATTGAATGGCCCTTCACATTTGCCAATGAAATGATTGTCATGAAATTGCAAAATTTATCATGGTCAACACTTTGCATCAATCAAGCATCTAAAATCTGTCTCATACTTTAGCTGTGTTTATCCCTATTTCTCATGAAAGACCAGAGACCATAGTAAATCTGAAACATTTTTTGTTTTTTGTTGGACATTTTTCCACAAGATTTCTGCAGAGTTCACTAACTTGGAGGGGAAGGCATGAAGGCTAATGGTTCATTGCTCCATCACTGTCAGCTGTAGTTCATAATCAGATTGGGAGATAGTGATGAAGTAGCAATTTCACTGGGCTGATAATCTAGAGTGTCAGGCCAATGCTCTGATGACAAGGGTTCAAATCCCACCAGGGAACTGGTGGAATTTAAATTTAATGAACAAAATTGAATGATTGTTTCCATTAAACCACTGTGAATTACTGAATTACTGGAATGTGCCATTCTTACCTGGTCTACCCTACATGTGACTCTAAATTCACAGAAATATAGTAGATCCTTAAATTGCCCAGTTCAGGTCCATTAGGAATGGGCAACCAATGATGCACCTTTCCAATGATACCCATATCCCATAGAAAACAAAAGTGAGATGAGCTGATAGTGTGACAGGCAAGTCAATATTATTGGTAGTTTGGGGGATATAGGCATTTCAGTAGGACTATCATTTACTGTCCTGAAAACAACAAATGCTGGAGATCACAGTCGGTCAGGCAGCATGCATGGAAAGGGAGGAAGCTACCGTTTCAAGTCTAGATGACTCTTCATCAGAGCTGACATGAAGTGGGGGATTGAGGGGTGGAGGGCTGGGGGAGAAAGGGTGTTGATATTGCAGATCGGAATGTGAGAATGACAGAACGTTGGTGTGTCTAACTGCCAGACTGGAAAGAACAGACAGTCACAGTGACGTGGGTGGAGGGGAGAGAGGATATGATGATAGAGAATGTAACAAGTAAAGCTTAAAGAAAGGGAAGAAGTGGGAGTGAGTTCACAATCTGAAGGTGTTGAACTCAATATTAAGTCCAGAGTATTGGAGTTAGGGATCAGCTACCTTCTTGAATCGCTGCAACATTCTTATGAAGAAGTACCCACTGTGCTGGCGAGACTAATCTCACAATAAGGCTATGTAGTGCCCTGTAGATAATACCAGACAGGGATCCAGTGCAGGTTGCTTTAGGATACCAAACTACTTGATGCAATGAAGAATGTGTTAGCCTGTACCTGCCAGCCTGATAGAAAGGGGCTGCACATCTAATGATGGGCTGAGTGGCATTCCTCTGGGCTATGATGAAACCAGTTTTTATGCATCCTTCTCCGCATTCACCCTTCCTTTGTATTAATTCTATTATTCACCAAGAGATGATTCATTTCCTCTCCATTTTTTTTGATAAGAAGAACTGCGCTAGGTTGGAGAGAGAAGGGGAAGAAAACCCTCATTTAATGAAAGCGGGGAGAAGGTCTGATTTTATTCCATAATTATCAGGTCACACTCTCAAAAAACTGTGAACTTCAGAGATTTCCCTTCCCCAGTGGCCACAGCGAGCAACAGGCAATTGACTGCTTTTTCATTACAAGAGGAATCGTTTTACTGCAAGTATTAAAATGTAAACTTAAAGGTTATAATTGTCTGTCCTGGTGGATGTAGCTTTGTGCATTTAAGATGACATTCCTCTACACTGTTGACTGGTTGTTTTGATGGTGTAATTGTTTAAAAATCTCCGGTAAGTGAGGAACATCACAGGAAGGCTCACAGCTTTCCTTTGCTGTTTCCACAAACAATCTAAGCTATGTAAACAGATTTCAAAGCTACAGGATGAAACAAGTACATTTGGAGACATGTTGAGTTGTAAAGATTCCATGGAATACTGCACACAGTGCCCCCTCCATCCCATCTAATACCCAATTTAAAGCTTTAAATAAATTATAATCTCTTAACAAATCAACACTGCTTGTGGCTCTTCTGAAATGCATCCCTTCTTCTCTTTGTCTTCTTCCATTTCATCTTCGTCTTTCATCTTCAATCCACCTCATCTCAGGCACCCAAAGCAACAGGGCACATTTTTAAATAATCTGTAGTACTCTTTCTGGATCTGTGAAATACATTCAAAAAGAGAAATAAGTTTTGCTCGTTATTTAATTTGTGCTTTCAAGACACAAAGTATGAAACAAATAGAATTACTGAATTTAACACAATTGGTTCATTATGTCCATGTTGCCTCATTGAAAGAATTACTCAATGCCATGTTTCCTACAACATTGACTTTGTCAAGTATTTCATTGGCTGTAAAATGTTTTAGGATGTGTAGAGATCATGAAAGGTGCTGCATACATGTAACCCTGTAACGGTTTGCCTTTTCATAGAACCCCTAAAGTGTGGAAGCATGCCATTCGGCCCATTGAGTCCACACCACCTCTCTGAAGTACATCCCACCCAGATCCATGCCACTACCCTGTCCCTGCATTTCCCATGGCTAACCCACCTAACGTACACATCCCTAGACACTACAGGCCTATTAAGCATGGCCAACCCACCTAACCTGCACACCTTTGGGCTGTGGGAGGAAACTGGAGGCAACCCACGTAGACACAGGGAAAATGTGCAAACTCCATGCAGACAGTCACCTGAGGCTGGAATCAAACCTGCATCTTTAGCACTGTGAGGCAGCAGTGCTAACCACTGAGCCATATCTATTCAAATGCCACTGTCCTTTCAGGAAGTAGATTATAACAACACAGGCGGTGTCAGATTAGCTTGGATAGCTGGTTTGTGATGCAGAGCGATGCCAACAGTGTGGGTTCAATTCTCATCACTGGCTGAGGTTACTATGAAGGACTCTCCTTCTCAACCTCTCCCCTCGTCTGAGGTGTGGTGTTCCTCAGGTTAAACTACCACCAATCATCTCCCTCTCATGAAGCAGCAGCCCAATGGTCTGGTAATACTATAGTGACTTTATTTTCATGACAACATGTAGCATTGGAATAAGTCCATCACCATCCCCCCATTGACTGATTCTTTAATTATACGCTCTGGATACTGCACACATGATAGGCCTTGGAGACTTCCTGATGAAGTACTAAAAACGTGTGTTCTACTGTGTCTCATGTTGAGATAAGCTGTTCCAGTACAGCTACGGTGTTGGCATCTACCTGACAATGCAGAAAATTCCCCACTAGAAGCAGGACAAATCTAAACTGGCCCATCAGGACACTCTTGATCCTAAACTCAGTGACAGAGGGTGTCATTGACGATGCTATCAAGTGACACTCGCATAGCAATAAGTTCTGCTCACTGATGCTCAGCTTGGACTCCACCAGAACCTGGCAGTTTCTGACTTCATTGGGTTGAACTCAGGAGGAGAGGTGAAAATGATTGCCCTTCGCATCAAAGCAGCATTTGACCAAATCTGGCATCAATGAACCCTGTCGCAAAACTGAAGTCTTAATCTTGACTCTCTCAAGGTGAGATGAAGCTAGAGAATGTGAATTAATATTTGCTTTGGTCCTAGCTCCAAACTACCCCTTTCATTGAAAGAATGAGGTTAATAACTTTATCCTTTTAATTCATTCTAACTGGGATTGAAGAGCAAAGGATACAGAAATAATCAAATGTATCAATTGACAAGGCCATAGATAGCATAAGCCAAGCTCTGGCTCCTTTCCCCAACTTTAGAACTGAACAAATTTCTTCAGAACCTTGGTTACGCCATGTTTGGAGTACTGCATACAGTTTAGTCTCCATGTGATAAGAAGAGTATAGGGGCACTGGAGAAGTTGCAATGATGATTTACATGGGTGATACTACAACTGAGAGATTACTGCCATCAACAAGACTGAACAGGCTAGGGCTTGATTCTCTCGGAAATAGAAGACTGAGGAAGGTCTTTAAGAATATAAAGGGTTTTGGGTAGATTCAGATAACAAAGATGTTTCTACTTGTAGAGACAGTGAAGTTAATGGCAGCCAATAAATACAATACAGTCACTAACAAATCCAATGAAAAATTCGGGAGGAATAACATTACCTGGAGAAGGGTAGAACATGGGACTTCACAGCATTTTATTTAAAGAAGTACTGGATAGGTAATGGGCAGCACAGTGGCTCAGTGGTTAGCGCTGCTACCTCCGAGCACCAGGGACCCAGGTTTGATCCCACCCTCAGGGACTGTCTGAGTGGAGTTTACATGCCCTCCCCGGGTCTGCATGGGTTTCCTCTGGGTGCTCTGGTTTCTTCCTACAATCTAAAAATGAGCACGTTAGGTGGACTGGCCATGCTAAATTGCCCATAGTGCCCAGGGATGTGCAGGCTAGGTGGATTAGCCAGGGGAAATGCAAGGTTACAAGGACAGAGTGGGTCCAGGTGGGATGCTCCTTTGAAGGGTTGGTGTGGACTTGGTGGGCTGAATGGCTTGCTTCCACAGTGCAGGGATTCTCATGAAGAGCGATGCTGATAGGGTAAGATGAAGGTAAAGTGGGAGGAGATGCAAAGGGATCATGAATGCTAGTCTGGGCCAATGGGGCTGAATGGCATTTTTTATGCTATAGGGAGAGAAGCAGTTGCCCGAATGTGCTATTTCTGTGCTTCAGGGAGAGAAACAGTTGCCAGAATGCGTTCTTTATGTACTATGATTACCAGGAACCTCTGATAGGCATTTATATACGAGATAATGAAGTATTTTGATATTTAAGCTTCAACAGCTGAAAATCAAAGTGATGAGTGAAGTGACTCTGTTGACATGAGGAAAATGAGACCCAAAACTAAGAAGAAAATAGATAGTATCGATTAAAGGGGAAATGTCTGAAAATATTGATCAGACAGTTAACATGCCATATACTCATACACTTTGACCTTGCCTTGTGGAGATGATGGAACCTTTTGCTCACTATAATTGGTTATCTCCTCATTGCAGCATTAAGAGAAATGTTGTCAATCTCAGCTAATGTTGACACATACCTTTCCGAATCAATAAACTTTGAACAGCAGAATGTATATTGTGTGCCAGGACCCATCACGAAATCCTTGTTAAATAGGAACAATAATGAGGATAAGAACGCTACCAGAAAAGTGATTTCAAATCTGTTTGCTATTTAGTTAGATGATGACCTTTTCTGCCAAAATGATCTTGCCACAAGCTATTACTGCAAGGTTAACCTTCAGCAATTAACCTTTAAGGAGAAATAAAACAGACTATTAACACAGTCAATGGATGTGCTGGGGTTGATTGCAGAAAGCTATGAGAGAAAGCACACAGTCAGATCAGTGGTGAAGGCAATATCTAGCCAATGTTCGTGAAGACAAATGCCTTGCAATCATCTTAGTTCTGAATGTAATCATTCTGAATCGCTTCTGTCTGTTGTATTAGCAACAGTGTTTTCCTTCACTCTTCTATTCTTTAGTTACTTAGTAAAGCTGGTAGATGCTTTGAATGAGACACGAAAGATGCAATTTACCAGCACGGTATGAAGGGCAGGAACGTAACTTGTTTTTTTTTGCTAGCTTTGGTATGGATTCACACACAGATAGGTAATTCAGAAGGTAGTACTTTTGGGTATGACAAAACCCAAGCAAGCTCTAATAACTCTCAAGACTGTTCTAATGCTTTTATATTCAGTAAATAATATCGTAATTACAGCTGGGAAAGCATATTGTTATGAAAAGATGCAATCAAAGTATTATTTTCATAAAAAGGTTATGCGGACCCATGTACACAAATGTTTTGAAACATTAAGCTAGGTAGATAGGAAGGCGTATGGAATACAAGGAAGTTCAAAAGGACAGAGGGATCTTGAGGAGCTTGTCCACAGATCCCTGAAGGTGGCAAGACAGGTTAATAGAGTGATTAAGAAGCCAAACAGAACAACTGCATTTATCAGTCAAGGCAGAGATGATAAGAACAGGGAGGATATATTGGAGCTGTACAGCACTTTAGTTAGGGTAGGTGATGTGTAATGAGACAGACTTGATGAGGAAGCTTAAGGTGAAGGAGCCCTTAGGGGGCAGTGACCATAATATAATAGAATTGACCCTGCAGTTTCAGAGGGAGAAGCTGGAATCAGATGTAACGGTATTACAATTGAGTAAATGGAACTGCAAAGACATGAGGGAGGAGTTGGCCAGAGTTGATTGGAAAGGGAGCCTTTTTCTGAAGAAGGGTCCTGACCTGAAACGTCAACTTTCCTGCTCCTCTGATGCTGCCTGGCCCGCTGCATTCCTCTAGCTCTGCACTGTGTTATCTCAGACTCCAGCACCTGCAATTCTTGCTGTCCGTGGGCAATAAAATGCCGGCCACCTCGTGATGCCCATGTCCCATGAGTGAAAAACAAAACGATGCCTGGTCATTTATTTAATTGCTGTATGTTGGGTTTGCTGTGGCAAATTAACTCCAATATTTCCCACGTTGCCTATTCCGCAAATGTTTTTCATTGGCTGTAGAATACTTTGGTATATCCTGAGTTTATAAAAGGTGCTGTATGTGTTGCTTCATCTCCCTTTTGCTTTGAATTGCAATTAGTGTTATAATGTTGACGCCCCCACTCTCTCATCCGTGAAAAAGATTCATCCCCTTTCACATTTGTGGGAGGATTATCGTTTTGTTGAGAAGTAACACTTACTTTCTTTGATAGGATGCAGAGAAATACAAAGATGAACATCCCTTGGAATACATTAGAGATAGTGAACAGATACGCCGTCACCATGGATCCCTTGATAATGTGCAAAACACCGAAGGTCCAGGTGGCTCCAAGGAGGAAGAGCAATGCCATGGCACCACGGGCACATGATCTGCCAACACAATGAGTTTGTTTGTGAGATCTCATTCATCACCAATTAAGACTGGCCATTCAATCACCATCAAGGGTTCACTGAACAGTAGCATTATAGAATCCCTACAGTGTGGAAAGAGGGCATTCAGCCCATTGAGTTCACACCAACCCTCTGAAGAGTATCCCACTCAGACACACCCCCTACTGTACTCTTGTAACGCTGCATTTCTCATGGCTAATCCACCCAACCTACACATCCCTGGATGCTACGGACAATTTTCCACGGTAAATCCATCTAAACGGCACATCTTTAGACTGTGGGAGGAAACCCAGACACAGACACAGGGAGAATGTGCAAACTCCACACAGACAGTCACTTGAGGGTGGAATTGAACCTGGGTCCCTGGCGCTGTGAAGCAGCAGTGCTAACCACTAGGCCACCGTGCTGCCCTGTCTTCACTTTCAGGAGACAGCTTCCTTGCTGTCTGCCTTTTCAGGTGGGTGTAAATGATCCTGTGGCACTATTCACCTGAAGTGCATGAAAGTCCTCGCTGATCTCAGAATCACCGAATTGCTGTGATGCAGAAGGAGGCCATTCGGCCCATTGTGCCTGCACCAATTCATTAAACGAGCATCAATGCCAAGTGCCAATCTCCTGCTTCCCCCCCTAGCTTCATGAACTATTTTTGTCCAAGTAATCATGCTATGCCCTTTTGATCTCCTGGTATGGATGTGTCACCACCCAACACTAAAAAACACATTACGATTTGTGGGATCTTTGTGTGCACAATTCTATCCTGTGACTACGTTTCTACAGTATTTTGGATGATCCCAAGGATGTGAAAGGTGCTATCTAAATACAAGCGCTTCACTGGTTCTTGATCACTGCTCCACAATGCTGATGGGAAACACCATGAGCAGGTTGGATACAGTGGACAGGGAGAAACTGTTAATGCTCTTTAAAGAGAAAAGGAGAGGGTGTAAACTGAAAATGATGCACGAAGAAAATGAGGGATTATGTGAGAAAACTCTTTCTCACCCAGCGAGTAGTTCGGGCTTTGAATGCACTGCCTGGAAGTGTGGTGGAGGCAGGTTCAATTGGGCCATTTAAGAGGGACAGTAGATGACTACTTGTTCAGAAACTGTGTGTGAGACATTGGCAATGATGTTCGTTTGAAGAGCCAGTGCAGGAAAGATGGGATGAATGGCCTCTTTTTGCACCTTAACAATTCTGTGAGAAAAGCAAAAGTTGTTGACTTATATGAGCTAACCGATTGTGTTCCTGATCCATTCAATCAATGACAAATTGAGTCATGCTATGTGCTGTGCTATTCGGGATCCTGTCCTCCCTATCCATTGTGACCACTGAGGGGGTTTGTGCCTAAATAGAATTATACAATCCCTACAGTGTGAAAGCAGGACATTCAGCCCATCGAGTCCACACCAACCCTTCGAAGAACATCCCATCTAGCCCACCCCCTACCCTATCCCTGTAACCCTGCATTTACCATGGCTAACCCATCTAGCTTACATATTCCCGGACACTTGGGCCATTCAGCATGGCCAATCCACCCTAACCGGCACATCTTTGTATTCCATAGATCCATAAATCCCTACAGTGTGGGGACAAGCCCTTTGGCCCAACAAGTCCACATTGGTCCACAGAGTACCCCACCCAGACCCATCCCCTATAACCCACCTAACCTACACATCCCTGAACACTACAGGTAATTTAGCATGGCTAATCCACCCTAACCTGCACATTTTTGGACTGTGTGAGGAAACCGGAGCACCTGGAGGAAACCACGCAGATATGCAAACTCCACAAAGACAGTCGCCCGAGGGTGGAATTGAACCTGGGTCCCTGGCGCTGTGAGGCAGCAGTGCTAACCACTGAGACTTGTATGAAATAACTAAGCTGCCTCAAGCTGTACTCATGAAATTGATCCTCAGTCCAAGTCAGCGAAAGGAGGAAAAAAATCCACAGAAATTTCAAATGAAAGTAAAGAGAAGCCTCCGAATGTGGTTCCTGGGTTCATTAACTGCTCCAATAGTCTGGTGATGGTTTTAGTTGAATTATACTGTTGTCACATTTGGGACAGGGGCTATTCATCACAGGGGATTAACAATCTCTCTCTGTTCGCTGGTTAGTGGAGCTTTGTCCTCAGTTGTTACTCTTGGTGGCCAGCTGATTGCTAGGTGTATCTTGCTTAGCGTGAAGGAGCAATTGAAAGCCAGGGTTTCTTCTGCAATTGTTGTTGGTATTGCATTTTCAGTCATAACCTCTATTCTATTCTTGGATACCTGAGAAACTGTCATCATCTTTTCAGTGAGAATTAAAAAAGTTATACCGCAAAAAATAAATGCACAAATCATCACAACATAGATCGAAATGAGAAAAGCAAGGTTATTTCCGACTGGAAAGGACAAACTGACTGGGTCTCTTTATAGGGAGCCATTGCGAAGTGATCATCGAAACACAGTTATATCTAAATTGTGAATTTAAATTCTCACAATGCAGCTGGGAGATTTTAGAAAAGTATCTGTAATAAAAAGCTAGTAGCAGTAATGATAGCTGTTGCATTGTTGTAAAAATCACATCTCAGAAATATACTATTTGCACTTAATCTGTCTACATGTGACTCCAGGACCACAGCAATGTTGTTAACTCTGAAGTGCCCTTGAAACTGCCCCAGCCATTGCTGAGAGGCAGTGATGCTCACATCTTATACTCTAATGAAAATGAGTAATGACTGGAAAGAAGCCTTTCAAATAATAGAAGGTTTTGATAGAGACAGAGAAAATGCTTCTTCTTGTCATGGAGTCATGGAGTCATACACATGGAAACAGACATCCCAATCTGACCTAGTCCCTAATCATAGAACCAGGCCCTTCCGTCTAACTTGTCCATGCCGACCAGATAT
Organism: Rhincodon typus; assembly: GCF_021869965.1. NCBI lineage: Eukaryota > Metazoa > Chordata > Chondrichthyes > Orectolobiformes > Rhincodontidae > Rhincodon > Rhincodon typus. Next base: position 72,169,449 of record NC_063341.1, read on the forward strand.
CCTAAATTAATCTAGTCCCATTTGCCGGCATTTGACCCATATCCCTCTAAACACTTCCTATTCATATAGCCATCCAGATGCCCTTTAAATGTTATAATTGTACTCACCCCCATCACTTGCTCTGGCAGCTAGTTCCATACATGCACTACCCCCTGCATGAACAAGTTACTCATCAGGTCCTTTTTAAATCTTTCCCCTCTCACTTACCTGCACCCTCTAGTTTTGGACTCCCCCACAATAGGAAAAAGACTGTGGCTATTTACCCTATCCATGCCCCTCATAATTTTATAAGGTCACCTCTCAGCCTCCAAAGCTCCAGGTAAAAAATCCCCAGCCTATTCAACCTCTCCCTATAATTCAAAACCTCCAGTTCTGGCAACATGCTTGTAAATCTTTTTGCACCCTCTTGAGTTTAACAACATCCTTCCGATAGAAAGATGGCCAGAACTGTACACAACGTTCTAAAAATGGCCACACCAATGTCCTATACAGCCACAACATGACATCTCAACTCTGATACTCAATGTTTTACAAAGAAACATAGGAGATAGGAGCAGGATGAGGCCATTCGGCCCTTTGACCTGCACGGCCATTCTTCACGATCATGGCTGATTGTCCAACTCAATGGCCTAATTCTGCTTTCTCCCTATAACCTTTGATCCCATTCGCTCCAGGTGCTATATCTAGTTGCTTTCTGAAAGCAGTCAATGTTTTGGCATCAACTACTTCCTGTGGTAATGAATTCCACAGACTCACCACACTTTGGATGAAAAAATGTCTCCTTATCTGCATCCTAAATGGTCTATCCTAAATTGTCATAATGTGACCTCTGATTCTGGACCCACCCACCATTGGGAAGATCCTCCCTGCATCTACCCTGTCTAGTCCTGTTAGAATTTTATAAATCTCTATGAGATACCCCCTCATTTGTCTGAATTCTAATGAAAACAATCCCAACCTAGTCAATCTCTCCTCATACGTCAGCCCCACCATCCCTGGAATCAGCCTGGCAAACCTTCGCTGCACTCCCTCGAGAGCAAGAGCATCCTTCCTCAGAAAAGGAGACCAAAACTGCACTCAATATTCCAGGGGTGGTCTCACCCAGGCCCTGTATAACTGCAACATCACATCCCTGCTCCTGTACTCGAAACCTCTCGCAATGAAGGCCAACATACCATTTGCCTTCTTTACCACCTGCTGCACCTGCATGCTTACCTTCAGCGACTGGTGCACAAGGACACCCAGATCCCACTGCACACTCCCCTCTCCCAATTTACAGCCATTCAGGTAGGAATCTGCCTTCTTGTTTTTGTTACTAAAGTGAATAACCTCACATTTATCCAAATTATGCTGCATCTACCATTGATTTGCCTGCTCACCCAACCTGTCGAGATCATGCTGAAGGATTTCTGCATCCTCGTCACAGTTCACCCTCCCACCCAACTTGGTATCATCTGCAAACTTGGAGATGTTACATATTGTTCCCTCATCCAAATCATTAATATATACTGTGAATAGCTGGCGTCCCAGCACCAATCTCTATGGCACCCCACTAGTTACTGTCTGCCAATTTGAAAAGGACCCATTAGTTTCTACTCTTTGTTTCCTCTCTGCCAACCAGTTTTCTATCCATCTCAATACACTTGCTCCAATCCCATACGCTTTAATTTTGCACATTAATCTCTTATGTGGGACTTTGTCAAACACTTTCTGAAAGTCCAAATATACTACGTTGACTGGCTCTCCCTTGTCAACTCTAGTGGTTACATCTTCATAGAATTCCAACAGGTTTGTCAAGCATGATTTCCTCTTTCATGAGGAAATCTTCATGATTTCCTGATGCTGACTTTGTTTGATCCTACCACTGCTTTCTAAGTGCTCTGCTATAAAATCCTTGACAATGGATTTGGGAATTTTTCCCACTACCGATGTTAGGCTCACTGATCTATAATTCTCTGTTTTCTCTCTACCTCCCTTTTTGAACATTGGAGTGACATTAGCCACCCTCCAAACTGAAGGGACTGTTCCAGGGTCTATAGAATCCTGGAAGATGACCACCAATGTATCCAATATTTCTATAGCCACTTCCTTAAGTACTCTGGGATGTAGATTATCAGGCCCTGGAGATTTATCTGCCTTGAATCCTAACAATTGCCCCAGCACCACTTCTCTACTAATATTGATCTCCCTCAGTTCTTCCCTCTCACTAAATCTTGCCAATAAAGGCAAGTGTACCAAATACCTTCTTCACCACTCTGTCTACCTGTGACTCCACTTTCAAGGAGCTATGTACCTGCACCCCTCGGTCTCTTTGTTTGGCAACACTCCCCATAAGAGCAAATCCAGAGGACATCAACATAAGATTGATTAGAGCTGGTAAGATTTGAAGGGTCTTGCCAGAGTAGATGTAGAGAGGATGTTTCCTCTGATGGAAGAGGTCACTGTTTAAAAATAAGCAGTTACTCATTTAAAACAAAGATGAGGCAACATACTTTCTGCCAGAGTGTTGCAAGGCTTTGGAACTCTCTTCCTGAAAAGGAGGTGGAAGCAGTCTCTCTAAATACTTTCAAGGTGGGGCGAGATAGATTTTTGTTAAGCAATGGGGGTGCAAGATTATTGGGAGTAGGTGCATTTGTGGATCTGAGAACACAAACAGATCAGCTATGCTCTTATTAAACAGTGGAGCAGCTCAGGCATCCATTCCTTGTCCATACGTTTGTAAGATCATCTCCAAAAAGAATTGAGCAGAAGCTGCCAGGATCCCTGGAGCTGGAGATCTGAAACAAATAAAATCAGAAACTGCTGAAGAAACTCAGCAGGTCTGGGAGGGTAGTTGAGGCAGGAAACCTCACAACTTTTAAATAATACCTGGCTATGCACTTGAAGTGTCATAACATTCAAGGCTATGGCTAGTGCTGGAAAGTGGGATGAGTGCAGCTATACAATAAAATTGGCAATACAGACTTGATGGGCTGAAGGGGCTCTTCTCTATTGTATGCTTCTGTGATTCTATGATCCCATAATATAACCCTATCCATGATTATGCAGAATCACACTATGTTGTGCAAATTGGTTACTCTATTGATTACACGAATATCTAACTTCATATTATAGTTACCAAAATGATCAGGTGAGTATATTTGAATATTTGGTTAAGGGGGGGCCTTATACAGGTTTGTAAAATCGAGAGGGATGTAAATAAGGTGAATGGCAAGTGTCTTTTCCCTGGGATGGGGAGGAAACAGAGGTAACATTTCGAGTCCAGTGACTAGGAGCAGCTAGGTAAAAGTGGTATTCATGCTGATGATGGGTGCTAGAATGGGGAGGGGGTGGGTGGGCAGGTGTGTCAGGCAAAGGTGTGAGCATGTATTTGAAAATGAATCCATTTCTTCAGCAAGTTACATTTTTCAATACATTTTGCACCATCTTGACAACCGTGCCATAGAGCAATCCTGTTCACTATAACCATGGCCCCATGCCGTGTATTGTGCGACTGAGATGCCCTATTCACTAGATCACTGAGGCACCCAGTCTATTGCACACTGAAGGTAGTCTTGAATGGCCCTGTTTTTGCTGTCACTGTGTCACCTTGCCCGTTACTGAGTGTACCACCCTGTCAATATGTTTTTAGCCACTCTAACAATTAGGCCTTGAATCACACTATCAAATGGTGTTATTGAGTTACCTAATTACAACTTGACCTAACCTAACTGATTTACCTATTGTGTTCTGAACCGTCCTAAGACCATTCTGTTCATACAACTCCAGAATTAGACAATTTCATTGTATCTGCAATCGATTAGGAGTACTCAATGAATGGAATGAAGCTCAAAGGAAGGGAGGGATCTTTGGATGCTTGTAGACGGAACCCTGGTGGTGGCATGGTAGGTCAATAAGATGGTTAAGAAGGCATATAGAGCACTTGAGTTTATCAGTAGTGGCATACACTAAAATTGCAAGGAGGTTTTGTTGGAGCTGTACAGGACTTTGGTTAGGCCACAACTGAAGGACGACATGAAGTTTTGATCCCTGCACTTTAGGAAGGATACGATTGCACTGGAGGGGGTGCAGAGGAGATTCATCAGGATATAAAACAAAGAACTGTGGATGCTAGAAATCTGAGACAAAAACAGCAATTCCTGGAGAAACTTTGGGTCCATTGATGTTGGACTCCAGTCATTGGACTTGGAACATTAACTCTGCTTTCTCTTCACAGTTGCTGCCAAACCTCCTGAGTTCTTCTAGCAATTTCTGCTTTTTGTTTCACATTCACCAAGATGATGCCTGGATAGCGCGTTTTAGCCAAGAAGAGAGGCTGGATAAGCTCAAGCTATTTTTTTAGGAACAGGGAAGGTTGAAGGGTGTTAAGATGTGTAAGATTCTGAGGGGCATTGACAAGGTGGATAGAAAGCAGAACTGAGGAAGGGTCACCAGACCCGAAACGTTAACTCTGATTTTTTCTTCACAGATGCTGCCAGAGCTTTTCCAGCAACTTCTGTTTTTGTTCCTGATTTACAGCATCCACCAGTTATTTTGGTTTTTATGTTCAGCGGGGATTTGAGTTTTTTTCACTCAGACGGTGGTGGGGATTCAGAATACACGGCCTGGGAGGGTTTGTTCTGGCAAAACGCCTCACAACCTTTAAAAATAATACTTGGACGAGCACTTGAAGTCTCATAACACTCAAGGCTATGGGCCTAGTGCTAGAAAGTGGGACTAGTATAGATTTAACGTAGCTTTGGCAGTACAGCCTTGATGGGCTGAAGGGCCTCCTCCATATTTTGTGATTCTATGATTCGGCGATCCCACAGAATAACCCTATCCATTATTAGATAGAATCACACTATATTTTGTAAGTTGGCTACTTTAGTGATTACACAAATATCTACCTTCATATTTTGTTTTCCTTTATTCATTAATGGGATGAGTATATCGCTGACCAGGCAGCATTTGTTGTCCATCCCTAAATGCCGACAGGGCAATTCAGAGTCAACTACATTGCTGTGGACCTGGAGTCACATTTAGACCAGACCAGGTAAGGATGGCAATTTCCTTCCCTAAAGGGCATTAGTGAAACAGATGAGTTTTTCCCGACAATTGGTAATGGATTCATGGTCATCATTAGATTCTTAATTCCAGATATTTTATTGAATTTAAATTCCACGATCTGCCATGGCTGGATTCAAACCCAGGTCCCCAGAATGTTATCTGGGTCTCTAGAATAACAGTCCAGCAATAATACCACTAGACCATTGCCTCCCCTATTATAATTCCCATAATAATCAACATAAGGATTTGGAGTGGAATGGTGGCTCAGTGGTTAGCACTGCTGCCTCAAAGCACCAGAAACCTGGGTTCAGTTCCACCTCAGATGACTGTCTGTGTGGAGTTTGCATGTTCTCCCCATGTCTGCATGGGTTTCCTCCCACAGTCCAAAGATGTGCAGGGTAGGTGGTTGACCATGCAAAATTGCTCCTAGTGTTCATGGATGTGCAGATTAGGTGGGTCATAGGGGGATGGGTCTGGGTGGGATGCTCTGAGGGTTGGTGTGGACTTGTTGGGCCAAAGGACCTGTTTCCACACTGTAGGGATCCTATGATTCAATGAGGTGAGTATATTTGAAATATTGGTTGAGTGGTTCATGTGTGGAATCAACTTCCAGAGAAAGCTTTTGAAACGGGTACAGTTACAATGTTTAAAAGACATCTAGATAAGTACATGAATAGAAAAGGTTTGCAGGGATATGGACCAAGCACAGGCAGGTCAGACTAGTTTAGTTTGGGGTTATGGATGGCATGGACTGGTTGGATTGAAGGGTCTGTTTCTGTGCTCTATGACTCTATGAAACACTTCAGAAAATATTATATTTCATTACAGAAATAAAAGAAATGGTGGCAGTGACAGAGAAGTTTTTTTAAAACCATAAGCCAAACCCAAAAGCTTGTTTTGTCAACAAATTTCATCATAAAATACTAGATGTGTCCTTGGTTTCAAACTTACCTAATATTTTCATAGCAGCTCACTTCTGGTTTCAACATGGAAGTGTGTCGGAATACTTTGTAGATAATGACTCCAAATGCCAGCAGATTAACCTGAAGATTAAGAATGGACATTATAAGGCAAACCAGACAGAAGGCAGATTGCTACATGAAAATAGCTTTAATGTGGGAGAGGGGGGTGTGCAGCGGGACCTGGGTATCCTTGTGCACCAGTTGCTGAAGGTAAGCATGCAGGGGCAGCAGGCAGTAAAGAATGTTCTGAGATACTACTACACATGAAATTGTTCTATCAAGCAAACAGGTGCCTCATCACTGCCTGTGCCACACTATTGGGTATTTTGCCAACTCAAAGGGTGACATTTACACACCAGGCATTTAGATGATGCAGGGCAGAGAGAAAACCCAAATGAAGCAGCATCACTGTTTCTAGCAAAGCCAAAGGCAGATGCTGGCTCAGTGGTTAACACTGCTGCCTCTTAGTGCCAAGGACCTGGGTTTGATTCCAGCCTTGGGCAACTGTCTGTCTAGAGTTTACATGTTCTCCCCGTGTCTGTGTGTGTTTCCTCCGGGTGCTCCAGTTTTCTCCCACAGTCCAAAGATGTGCAGGTTAGGTGGATTGGCCGTGCTAAATTATCCTTGGTGTCCAGTGCACACAACTCTCTGTAGTTTCTTACATTCCTGGGCAGAGCAGCTGTACCAAGCTGTTACGCACCCACACAGAATGCTTGGTGATTTGATAGAATTGATGTTAAATCGAGAAACGTGGCAGCCATTTTTGGGACAGCAGGCCAGGCGGGTTAGCCATAGGAAATGCAGGGCTACAGGGAAATGGTAGGGGGGGTTTGGACCTGGGTCTGGGTAGGGCTGCTCTTCATAGGATCGGTGTGGCCGAATGACCTACTTTGACACTGTAGGGATTCTATCTGGCTGAATGAATGGACCGCTCAGTGGATGTGAATGTAGGAATGGGAATAACACTCAGCACTTGCCCAGTGTGCAGCACAAGACAATTAATACATTTTCAGTGGAAAGTCACAAGGTGAACTGTGCATCAAAAGTTATCCACCACTATCTTCAAATCTGCAATTCATTGGTGCCAGGTGGCTTAATTAAAAGCTAAACGCATGTCCTTTGCAACAATTCAGGTACATTGCATGAAATATTAGGTTGGAACCGGAATAATTAAGCTCCGTAATTGTTTGCCAGGGATACTGTTCAGACTAAATGGAGTTCATTCGAATTTGTTTAAAACAGTGAAGAAACCAGGTGTGCTCAGAATAACATGAACTATCTAAAGAAAAGGTGCATTTGATGGGACAGAGCCCAGGGCAATGCACAGGTGTAATGAAGACAGGTATTCATCTGCATCACACCACAGGTGTCAAGAAAGTGTCCCTCAAATTTATTTTGGAAGGCAGCAATTTGATTTGATTTGATGTGATTTGATTCATTGTTGCCACATGTGCCTAAGTACAGTGAAAACTCTTGTTTTGCGAGCCATACAGTCAGATTATAACAATCAAGGATATATAGATCGTAGGGTGCTTACAGAGTGAGGCATACAAGGCTACGACTGCACAGGAGGTGCACAATGGCAAGGATAACATTAGTTTGAAATTAGAGAGGTCCATTGAGCAGTCTAATAACAGCAAAGAAAATGCTGCTTATGAGCCTGTTGGTGTGTGTGTTTAAACTTCTCTATCTCTGTCTGATGGAAGAGGTTGGATGAGAGCATTACGGGTGGAAGGGGTCTTTGATGATGTTGGCAGCCTTTCTGCGGCAGCGAGAAGTGTAGATGGAGTCCAAGGTGGGAGGTTGGCTTTCATGATGGTCTGGGCTGTGCACACAATTTTCTGTAGTTTCTTGCAGTCCTGGGCAGAGCAGTTGCTGTACCAAGCTGTTATGCTCCCACATAGAATGCTTGATAATTTGATTTGATAGAATTGATGCTAAGCAGAGAACATGGCAGCCACTTCTGGGACAGCAAGATCCCATAGAAATGAGAAGTAGAAGGCTGACCAAATAATTTTAAGTGAGCCCAGTCAAGTTGGTACAATGTGGAACTTTTAAGAATTCTTCATTTTCTTGAAGTGGGCTGTGAGATTAGTTGAAAATGGTAAGATCTGATTACAAAAGGTGAAGACACATTTTGCCTTCACCTTCTTTCTCATCAGGAAACAGATGCAAAAGCGTTTGATTGAGGCGTCTAATATTTGAAGCCCCAGATTCATTTGAAACACATCCTTTGTTTGGCTGTTGAGCGAGAGATTGTGATCGCAACATATTTTAAGTGGGTAAAGTATTGCTTGCAAAAATCAGCTAATTCACAACAAGGAGGCAACAACATTCAGAAATTCCTTGTGGCTATAACAACAAACAAATTGAATGAAACATCATTTAATGGAGAATTGGGCAAACATTCAAAAACAACGAACATAAGAGGAAAAAAAACAAAGTGTTGACAAAGACAAAAGAAGCTCCATGTGAAGCGATAGCAGAGGACCGTTGAATTAATTGCCCTCCTGGGCTGTTGAGGTTATGAGAACCTAATCAAACGTAAAGTTCCAAAATTATATTTTCAAAAATGCTATTATTCTGAGTAATTTGCCTCAGAACACACTGAGATCCACCTTGAATTCAGAATCTATTCTAATGATACGAGGAACAATATCAGATGTTCATTAGTTATCTGAACAAATTATAACAGAGGACATTGATTGATGGCTGTTTACATCTTAGATTAAGGGAAATGGGATGGGGGAGTTCCTGACATTTATTCAAGCTACAACACAAAGAAGTTTGAAATTGCCTAGGGTGATAAAATTACACTTTATAAATGTTTGACGTATTCGCACACCGTTCTTTTGTTCACTGTTTCGAGATATACAGGATAGAAGTATTAAACATTTATTTTGTCCCAGATAATTGCCAAAAAAGACAAGATTAGAAGTGAAAATAACTCTCAACAGAATGTTAAGTACCTTTGTCTTTATAAAAATAGGCATCATGTACACAGCCAGAGTGAAGAGTAGCCATTTCCTCCTTAGCATTTCAAAAAACCTTTCCAAGCAAAACAGCAGTAATGTAAAACAGTATAAAATGCGTGACGTTGGAACTATTCTCTAAGAAACTGATGTATCCTTAACGCCTTTAAAAAAACATGGATCACCCCAACATTTCTTTGGGTAGGTGACGGTTCAATGGTCTAATGGTA
>NC_063341.1:72179061-72254414 GCF_021869965.1 Rhincodon typus
TTGTCTCGGATTCTCCAGCATCTGCAGTTCCTACTATCTCAAATGCTCTGGGGAACTGGGTTCAAATCCTGCCATGACAGATAGTGGAATTCAATAAAACTCTGGAAGTAAGTGTCTAATGATGGCCATTAATCCATTGTCGATTGCCAGGAAAAGCCCATCTAGTTCATTATTGTCCTTTAGGGAAGGAAATCTACTGTCGTTACCTGGTCTGGCCTACGTGTGACTCCAGATCAACAGCAATGTGGTTGACACTTAACAGGCCTCTGGGCAATCAGGAGTAAGCAGTAATTGCTGGCCTAGCTAGTGATGCCCACATTCATGAATGAACTTAAAAAATGCCCTCATAAGAAAAGGAAATTTTGCATAATTTCCCACTGTGGTAGAAGAATCCAACTTTTGAATACCTTCACTCATCAGCGTGATTATCCACAATGGCCACCATAATGGTCAGCTGACTGTCACACGCCACACAAAGTGTCTCTCTGTGTGTGTGCCACTGAGGGCACCAGGCTGGGGGTGATGATGGGGATGAGTGATGGAGGCTGAAGCTAATGAAGCTGAACTTCCCCTCCCTCCAGCTTCGGGAGGGACATGAACACATTGGAGAAAGTGTTGAGAACGGAAGATGGAGTCATAGACTCATAGAGTTGCACAGCATGGAAACAGACCCTTTAGTCCAACTTGTCCACGCTGACCAGATATCCTAAACTGTTCCAGTCCCATTTGCCAGGATTTGGCCCATATCTCTCTAAACCGTTCATATTCATGTACTCATGCAGATGCCTCTTAAACATTGTACCACTTCCTCTGGCAGCTCATTCCATACACGCACCAAGACAGATTGGAGAATTTGGGATTGATTTCCTTGGAGAGGAGAAGGCTAAGAGGAGATTTGATAGAAGTTTTCAAATTCAGATAAGAAGACGATGGTTTCCATAGCTTTATGACAACAGTGAACCGATTATAACAACCCCATCCTTTTACCTTCACTAGTACTGACACCAGCTTTTCATCTCTATTTTCCTCCCAACCTCAATTCAAGATCTCATATTGCCATCATGGGATTCCAGCACCCATCCTTTCGATCGCAAGTCCAACCATTGGGATCAGGAGTCCACCAATAAGATCGCTGTTCTTGGAAGTGTGCTCAGTGGCCCAGTGTGGTCCTCATCTTGGTTCTTCAGTGTGCACTTGTAGTCAACAGGCATCAGACTGTCCACAAACTAATCCCACACTCTTTTAGCCTCAGAACAGGCTCCGTATAACTCCAGCTCAATTTGGAATTAGATGATTTTGACTGGGTTAAGCTTAAAAGCTAAAGATGCTCTTGAGCTCAGTATAGAGTAACATTTATATATTTATGTTTTTAGAACTGCTCGAGTTTAGTAAGATGTCTAAACCAACTACATCAGAGCGTCATGGATGAGAGACAAGAACTGGAGAATCGTAGAGTGCTTGGAAGGCCATAGGGCTGGAAATAAGGAGTGGGAGAGGCTATGGAAGGATTTATAAACAAAGATGAGAATCTTAACACTGAGGTATTGCTAGGCCAGGAGCCAACGTAGGTCAGTGAACATCAAGGATTAGGGTTTAATAGTAAGTGCCAATTAGGATTTGGGTAGCAAGGTTTTGCATGAACCCACATTTATAGGAGAACGAAAAGACCAGACAAACATTGAAATAGTCAAGTCTGCAAAGTAACCAAAGAATGATTGATTCAGCAACAAATGAAATGAGGCAAGGCAGAGACATTACAAGTTGGAACTTGTGATGGAAAGTATTTAGGGTTGATTGTGGTCAATTAAGGACCATCATAATCTGAGATAACAAGGTGTAAAGCTGGATGAACACAGCGGGCCAAGCAGCATCATAGGAGCAGGAAGGCTGACGTTTCGGGCCTAGACCCTTCATCAGAAAATCTGTATTAATTGATGGGAAACAACTGGTTATATATAAATTGTGAGGCAACAAAAGTGGAGTAAAGGAAGGAGACAGGCCTCCATGACTGCCACAATGGGATTGAATCCTTACCATTGGAATTTTATATTATGCTCTAGCCATCCGAACTAACCAATCAGCACTATGTATAACTATACTGGCGTTATGTCTCACATTGCAGATAGACGAGTCTATGACTCAGCTCTGAATTATCCAATCTTCCTTTGTAACTCTTCCTGTTAGATATGGATTATTGCATTTGACATTATCAGCCTGAATTGGATGTGATCACAAAGTAGCGCAGAACACCTTTGTGCTGCTCCTAAAACCTTTGGGGTATCCCTTTGTTGCACTCAATATTTTTTTTTATGATTGCCCAACTCTAGTTGCCCTGAAACTGAGAGGCTTGCTGACCGTTTCTGAGGGCAGCCTGAGTCATGCACATCACCGAAAGTCTGGAGTGACATATAGGCTAGACCGGGTAAGGATGGCTGATTTCCTTCCCCACAGGGCATGAGTGAACCAAATTAGTTTTTATGTGATAATTAATCATTGGTCAAAATTACTGAAACCAGTTTTATATTTCAGATTTATTAATTGATTTTAAATTCTACCAGCTTCCAGGATGGGTTTGAACTCATGACTTCAGAGCATTAATTTGTCTTTTACTCCCCTTTATGTGACCGTTACCTGTATATAGATCAGATTAAGGATTAACAAGAACAATCATTCCTTGATTTTGTGTTCAGGAGAATTTTCTACGGTAATATGTGTCCAGTTAAACAAGAAAGGAGACATTGCTAGACCAGGTTTTGTGGAAGAAGAGATTTCTTGGAAACGAGGTTGATAAATGTCCGTGGACAATGATTTTTGTATCATAATGCTTCAGATAATAGTAGAAAATGACTTCCGTCAGTGCATTAGATATAGGAGCCGGATGTCATGTTACGGCTATACAGGACATTGGTGAGGCCACTTCTAGAATACTGTGTACAATTCTGGTCTCCCTGCTATGGGAAAGATGTTGCTAAACTTGAGAGGGTGCAGGAAAGATTTACAAGTCTGTAGCCGGGACTGGAAGATTTCAGCTATAGGGAGAGGCTGAATAGGCTGGGGCTATTTTCCCTGCAGCGTCGGAGGCTGAGGGTGACCTTATAGAGATTAATAAAATCATGAGGGGCATGGATACAGTGAATATCCAAGGTCTTTTTCTCAGGGTACGGGAGTCCAAAATTAGAGGGCACAGTTTAAGGTGAAACAGGAAAGATTTAACAGGAACCTAAGGGGTAACTTTTTCACACAGAAGGTGGTGCGTGTATGGAATAAGCCACCAGAGGAAGTGACAGAGGTATGTTCAATTATAACATTGTTACAACACCTGGATGGGTACATGAATAGGAAGGGTTTAGAGGGATATGGGCCAAATGCTGGCAAATGGGGCTAGATAAGTTTTGGATATCTGGTCAATGCAGACGAGTTGTACCAAAAGGTTGGTTTCCATGTTGTATGACTCTATGACTCTATCTGCTTCCCTAAAGGACATTAATGAACGAGATAGCTTTTTACAATAATTGTGAAATCTTCATAGTTACCACTACTGCAAACAATAGTCAATTCAAGATCTGACTGAATTTTAATTTTACCAGCTGCCATCATGGGATTTGAACCCATGATCCAAAACAATGAACCCAGGCCAGTGGATTGCAAGCCTCCATTACCACTCCACCAAACAGTCCTATGTTCCTTCTTGCTCCCACTTGGTCTTGAGCACTCTCCAGTACTCGCCTAGAGCTGGCCATCACCTCCCCATTGTAAATGTTGGGCTGCAAGCTCAGCATGTGACCCTGTGCCAAGCTGGGAGTGCTGTATGGAAGCAAGTCCCACCAGCTCCAATCTGCAGACGACAATAGATTGTAGGATGAGAATGAAGTGGACTTGGAATATCTGCATTAAGAAGGGACATACAGTCAACATCAAGATGACCAGAGCCTAAGAGGCAGCCTTTGTTTCTCCTCAGCACCATCCCCACCCTAGGTTCAACGCAATCCACCCATGAGTCTCTGCTGCACCTATCTATTGTATGTCACCTTGTCCTGCAATAAAGAGAGGAACATTTGATGAAAATTCACACCTTACCACATAATTAGGACAGTAAAAGCAAAATATTTTAGATGCTGTAGAGCTGAAGTAAAAACTGCAAGTGCTGGAGAAACCCAGCAGGTCTGGCAGCATCTCTACAGAGTAACAGAGTTAACATTTTGAGCCTTTTTGTTTGGAAGAATATTCACATCAGACTCAAAGCATTAACTCTGTTTCCCTCCTTACAGATGCTGCCAGACCTGCTAAATTCCTGCAGCACTATCGGTTTTTATTTCATGTATCGGGAGGGTGGTCTAAGGATTGGCCGAAGAGGAGGGTTTTAAGGAGTGTCTTAAAGAAGCAGAGAAAGGGAGAGGTAGAAAGACAGAGAGGTGAAGAAGTTAAGGGAAGGAATTCCGGAGCTAAGGCTGGAATGAAGTACGAATTGTATGTGTGTGTGATCTTGGAGTACTATAAGCAAATTGTCTGGGGACCCAGTTTCAAATCCCCCCACAGAAGATGGTGGAATTTAATTCAATAAAAAGAATCTGGAATTTAGAATCTACCGCTGACCATGAAACCATTGTCGATTGTCAGGAAAAACCCATCAGGCTTGTTAATGTCCTTTAGGGAAGGAAATTGCCATCCTTACCTGGTCTGGACTACACATGACTCCAGACCCACAGCAATGTGGTTGACTCTGAACTGCCCTCTGAAAGGGCCTGGCAAACCACTCAATTCGAGGGCAGCTAGGGACGGGCAATAAATGTTGGCCAGCCAGCGACTCCCACGTCCCATGAGAGAATTAAAATAACAGTAAAAATGGAGAATATTACAGAGACATGGAAGGGCGGTAGGGCCAGGGAGGGGTTAATCATCTGATGAAGAAGCTTTGTGCACTGAGTGAAATCTGTGGGCAGGTCACAACAAATGATTCAACGGGGAATAATTAAACAAGGGCAATCTGATGATGCACTTGCGATTTCAGGCTGCAGTAGGATCAGTTTCCCCTCCAAGTCACATGTCATCTTGACACGGGAACTGCATCCTTTATTGTGGCTGGGTCAGAATCCTGGTAACCCATCCCTAACAGCGCTGTAGGTGCACTGATGTCATGTGACCACAGCGTTTCGGCAAGGCAGCTCAGCACCACCGGCTTCTCAAGGGCAACCGAGGAATGAGCAATAAATGTTGCCCCAGCCAGAGACACCCGCATCCTATGACTGAATAAGAGAATGAGGTTAGGGGTGGAAAGTCTTGATGATTTGCAGCTGTTCTAACTGTGCTAAATAAAAACCCATGGATTATTTTTAGCATCATCTCTCTGCGATAATTAGTTCTCTTTGACAAAGATAAGTGACACCTTCCCCTGATACACCCAGCGAAAAAAACCCTTGGCACTTTTGGCACCGTAATGTAGAGCCACAATTAGAGTAAGCTTTTGACATATTTCAGCTGTATCTATCCATATTAATACAAGAAAACTTATGCCTCTCGCTTTTCTCATTTTATTTTGCAGACAGCGCTGCGCTTCCATCTCATGAATATTACACCCACAGCAAAATTAATCCCCCAGCAGATGGGAAACTCGTTGAAGAATGGTGTTTACAAATCTTGCCCATTCACATTTTAGCGGAGCGCTAGGATTGGTGTTTAGTCAGGGGAAATGGTGATGGTGTGTTGGTAATGTCCCTGCGTGAGTAATCCATCACCCCAGAAATGTTACAATGCAGAAAGAGGACACTCAGTCCATTATTTCTACACTGGCTTTCCAAACTAACTTAATGCCAATCTCCTGCCTTTTCTCCACAACCCTGCATACTGCTTACAATTTAATAATTATCCAATGCCCTCTTCAATGTTTCCTTTGAAACAGCCTCCACTTCATTTTCAAACAGTGTATTCCAGACCCACCTTGTTGAGTCTTTCTCACCTCACATTTGCTTTGTTTGGAAAAACACTCTAAAAGTGTGCTGTCTGGTTCCCAATCCATTTAGGAGTGGGAATAGTTTCTCCTAATCTGTTCTATCCAGACCTTTCCTGAATTTTAAACTTCCTTCAAATCCCCTCTTAGCTTTCCCCTCCAAGTCCCAACTTCTCCAATCTTTCCTCATAATTGAAGCGCCTCATTGTAGAATTATACTTATAAATCTTTCTTGCACTCTGTCCAATGCGTTCACATCCTTCCTGTAGTGTGGCACCCAAAACTGGACACAGTACTCCAGCTGAGGTCAAACTTGTGTTCTATGCAAGTTCGACATAACCTTCTTGTTCTTGTACTCTATGCCCCTATTAATGTTGCATAGAATACTGTATGCATTGTTATCAGCTCCCTCTACCTGTCCTGCTACCTTTAAGGACTTACTAACATATAAACCAGGCTTCTGTACTCCTACAAACTCTTTGAAATAGTATTCTTTATTTTGTACTGCCTCTCCATGTTCTTTGTATCAAATTTCACCTCTCCAAATTGAATTTCATCTGTTTTCTATCCACTCTCACCAACAATGCATTAATGCCCTTTCTACACTGTCTTTCCCCCAGTTTACAATTTTCCCACATTTTGTGTCTCTACAAACTTTGAAACTGTCCCCTCCACACCTAAACCTAGATCTATTTTAACATCAGGAAAGCAAGAATCTCAATATCAATACTGGGAGCTCCACTATAAACATTCCTCCAGACAGAAAAACACCCATTTACCAGTACTCTCTGTTTCCTATTCAATTTTGCATCAAGTCTCAGCTTTTTCAATCTATCCTCATCATGGAATTTTCTTATCCCTGGAATTGTTCATATAAATTTTTCCTCTATTCATTGATGGGATGACAGCATCTCTGACTCAGCCAGCATTTATTGCCCATCCCTAATTGCCCAGAGGGCAGTTAAAAGTCAACTGCATTGCATTGGGTCTAATGTCACATGTAGGTCAGACCAGGTAAGGATGACAATTCCCTTCCTGAAGGACATTAGTGAATTAGAAGGGTTTTTCCTGACAATCAACTCACAGTCATCATTAGATTCTTAACTTGAGGTCTCTTTTTGAATTTGAATTCCACCATCTGCTGCAAGGGGATTTGAACCCAGATCCCCAGAACATTAACTGGGCCTCTAGATTAACATTCCAGCAATAATAGCACTAGGCCACCACCTCCCCCAATCCCTTCTGCATTCTTTCCTGGGTGATGCATGTATGGGATGAGCTGCCAGAGGAAGTGGTGGAGCTGGTACAATTACAACATGTAAAAGGCATCTGTATGGTATATGAATAAAGAACAAAGAAGAACAAAGAAAATTACAGAATAGGAGCAGGCCCTTCGGCCCTCCAAGCCTGCGCCGATCCAGAGCCTCTATCTAAACCTGTCGCCTATTTTCCAAGGATCTGTATCCCTCTGCTCCCTGCACATTCATGTATCTGTCTAGATACATCTTAAATGACGCTATCGTGCCTGCCTCTACCACCTCCGCTGGCAACGTGTTCCAGGCACCCACCACCCTCTGCGTAAAGAACTTTCTATGCATATCTCCCTTAAACTTTTCCCCTCTCACCTTGAAATCATGACCCCTAGTAATTGAGTCCCCGACTTGGGAAAAAGCTTCTTGCTATCCACCCTGTCTATACTTATCATGATTTTGTAGACCTCAATCAGGTCCCCCCTCAACCTCCGTCTTTCTAATGTAAATAATCCTAATCCACTCAGCCTCTCTTCATAGCTAATGCCCTCCATACCAGGCAACATCCTGGTGAACCTCCTCTGCACCCTCTCCAAAGCATCCATATCATTTTGGTAATGTGGTGACCAGAACTGTATGCAGTATTCCAAATGTGGTCGAACCAAAGTCTTATACAACTGTAACATGACCTGCCAACTCTTATACTCAATACCCCGTCCGATGAAAGAAAGTATGCCGTATGCCTTCTTGACCACTCTATCGACCTGCATTGCCACCTTCAGGGTACAATGGACCTGAACACCCAGATCTCTCTGTGCATCAATTTTCCCCAGGGCTTTTCCATTTACCCTATAGTTCGCTCTTGAATTGGATCTTCCAAAATGCATCACCTCACATTTGCGAGGGTTTAGAGGAAGGGTTTAGAGGGAAATGGGCCAAATGCTGGCAAATGGGACTAGATTTATATTGGATATCTGACCAGCATGGACGAGTTGGACCGAAGGGTCGGTTTCTGTGCTGTACATCTCTAAGACTCTATGACTCGGAGATAGCAAGAACTGCAGATGCTGGAGTCAGAGTCACAGTGTGGAGCTGGATGAACACAACAGGTCAGGCAACATCAGAGGAGCAGGAAAGTTGACGTTTTGGGTTGGGACCATTCTTCTGAAGAAGGGTCCAGACCCAAAATTTCGACTGTATGATTCTACTCCTTTAACTTGAATAGAGGTCTATTGACTGATAAAGGAAGCTGACTTGTTAAATAAATAATTTTAATATCAATGTCAGGCCTGAATATTCTCCTTGGAATGCAATATATTGCTCCATCCCTCGACATCAACTTGCTCAGCTGGAATTATTTTTTTTTTCATATTATCCAGGCAGGTATTGAAATGGTCATTTTGTCCAGAATGATTCAGCTCATCCTTGTAGAGAACTTATCTGAGGATAGCCTCCCACAGGGGAAGACCTTTCTTAAATTTTCAGTCAACAAGAATGGGGGCTAGAAAAATGAAGCTTGCACTGCAGGATTCCTTTCTTCTCTGAAGTAAAAGAAAACAGATTCCACATGGGGCAGGGTTGTAGGGGCTGGAGTTGTTGGTGGGACCACAAAAGGAAACCGACCACGAAGAAACTCAGCTTACACACACAAAAAAAGACACATTCCAGAACCATGGGTGGTATGTGAGGAGACCGGGATGGAGGGGTTTGGGGGTGGGGGAGTGGTTGCTGCTTAGGACTGAGATGAGAAATTTCTTCACCCAGAGAGTCCTCCTCAGAAAGTTTTTGAGACCAAAACATTGAATGTTTTCAAGAAGGGATTATAGGTCTCAGGGCTAAAAGGATGGAAGGGAATGGAGAGAAGATTTATTTAATTATTTAGTTGTTTATCCTTTTAACTTTATTTCTTATTTTCTAAGAATACTATGAAACGTTGTAAGGAAATGTGACTTAGTTTTTCTTTATTTCTCAGTTTTGTATCTAAGATTTGCACCTGGGTACTTTGTACCTAAAATGGCACTATACGGCAACATTGTAAAATTCTCACTGTTCTCCTGTACTTGAGTACACATGACAATAAACTTAATTTGAATTCTAATATATATTATCACTTGTACCGAGGTGCAGTGAAAAGTGGACAATGCCGCCACATTCTGGTGCCATTTTGGATTCCAGAATAAATTATTGAATAAATTGTATAAATGGTAAAATACTGAATAAATTAATAGCAAATGGTTATTACTAAAGCTGAAACAGATTCAGAAGTTCATCTTTCCCTGCCTGTAGACTTCACCCTCTCTGCTCCTTCAATAACTACTGTCTGACATTATCCTGAGCTCCTGGTAATAGGCTCCTTTTTGTTGTTGGCAGCAGCACCGTTGCTTCCATGTTCACCATCTCCGAGCTGGAGATGGTCAAGCTGTGCAGGTCCCGCACCTCCTCCAACACTAGACATCGACCAATAGGGCCCTGGCTCTGAGCTGACCAATAGGTTCCTGGCTCTGAGTTGACCAATAGGGTCCTGGCTCTGAGTTGACCAATAGGGTCCTGGCTCTAAGCTGACCAATGGAGTCCTGCCACTGAGTTGACTAATAGGGTCCTGGCTCTCAGTTGACCGATGGAGTCCTGGATCTGAGTTGACCAATAGGGTCCTGGCTTTGAGTTGACCGATAGGGTCCTGGCTCTGAGTTGACCAATGGAGTCCTAGCTCTGAGTTACCGATAGGGTCCTGTCTCTGAGTTGACCGATGGAGTCCAGGTTCTGAGTTGACCAATAGGGCCCTGGCTTTGAGTTGACCGAAAAGGTCCTGGCTCTGAGTTGACCAATGGGATCCTGGCTCTGAGTTGACCAATAGGATCCTGGCTCTCAGTTGACCAATGGGATCCTGGCTCTGAGCTGACTGATAGGGTCCTGGCTTTGAGTTGACCAAGGATCCTGGCTCTGAGCTGACTGATAGGGTCCTGGCTTTGAGTTGACCGATGGGGTCCTGGCTCATCTTCCGATGCCCCAAGATGGAGCAGGAAGAGGATACTGAGTTGAATTGTCAGCCACGATCATATTGAATGGTGAAGCAGGCTTGACAAGCTGAATGGCCTACTCCTGTTCCTATTTTCTATGCTTCTATGTTATGATATGATGCGATCAATGTTCCTAATGAGAGCCCAAACTGAAGCAAGGTTAAAATTTGATCCTGGGTTGTGGGATGGGGATCTTCACCTGTCTAAATCCAATGAGTGCTGGATGCCATGGTTAGTTGTGATGCTGAAGTCAGCAGGTGTGTATTAATGGCACTCTGCCTTGCTTTGGACTCAGAGCAGTGAGTTCAAACTCCACTCTGATGGCCTGATGAGATCAGCGAGACTGTCCCTTCCCTAGTGAGACCATGCTGCCTTGTTGGAAATGCTGTTTGTCAGGTGAGATGTTAGATGGAGACACTGTTTGCTAGACAGTCAACTGAAGTTACGGTGTCATTATGAAGACGAACATTGCAAAACACTGTTTGTGCCTTTTCTTTAAACATATATTGCATGTTCTTCATGGGTTAAAGAATAATCTCTGCTGCATCCCCATGGACAGACCAATCAGACTCTGCCTTGCTGGTTTGAAAATTAAGATTGGCAGTCAACCATCAATGATGGCCCAAACAATCAGCCCCATTTTCTTATGTTATATACATTGATGTCCCGTTTTTATCAGGTCTGCTTCTGTGGTCCCAGTGCCATTGGGTGCAAAATGAAAAGCTTTGACTTCTAGAATTATGGGAACATAGAATCCCGACAGTGCACATAGAGGCTGTTTGGCCAACAGTGTCTGCACTGACACTCCGAAGAGCATCCTGCCTCCCCCACCCTACCCCTGTAGCCCCACATTTCCCATGGCTAGCCCACCTAGCCTACACAACCCCATTACTACTGGCATGGCCAATCCACCTAACCTCCACATCTTTTAGCAACGCTTTAAGTTCTGTACTCCAGGCAATTACTTAAGTGATAGACTCACAAGTGGCACTCTCCTAATTTATCACTTTGTTCACTTGCATCGTCTCCTCAGTTTACTAAAATATTTAATCAGCCACTACCAGGGACCTCTGGTCATGGTAGGCATGGGATGGGGGCTGTTGGGTGCTGGGCAAGTATGGGATCAGCAGGGGACCAGCAACCGATGGTCCGAAAGTGAGGTGGGCCCAGCATTGAAGAGAAAGCGCCTGACGACTGCGACACTGGTGGGCCCTGTGCCTGTGGTGGAGCAGCGAGCAGCGCAGGCGTCGATGGTGAGCTGGAACTGGGCTCAGGACTCATGGCGGAAGCAGCAGAATGAAGATAGACTCTCTCTGAGCTTTATCTCTATTCTTTCTTTACTTAACCGATTCAAAATGGTGCAAGATTGTGGCAACAGTTGAAACTTTTCACTGTAGTCTACTGTGTTGTTCGTTGGAGAGTACAAGCGACAATAAATCATCATTCATATCAATGAACGAACTTTAGGGAATTAGCTTGAAGCAGTTATTGAAGTCAGCCAAGTCGATCTCATAGAATATGAATTCCCTGATTGGGGCTGTTAATCTGGTCCAATCAGGGAGCCCTGGCTGACAGATACAAGCAGGAATGTCAGACATTCTGTTCACTCTGAGAGCTTGCTCTGAGGCAGTTGGATCAGGGTCAAGAGCATCAGAGGATAAGGGGTGACCTTATAGAGGTTTATAAAATCATGAAGGGCATGGATAGGGTGAATAGTCAAGGTCTTTTCCCTAGGGTAAGGGAGTCCAAAACTAGAGGTGAGAGGGGAAAGATTTAAAAGGGCCCGAAGGGGCAACTTTTTCACATAGAGGATGGTGCATGTATGGAATGAGCTGCCAGAGGAAGTGGTGGCGGCTGGTACAATTACACCATTTAAAAGACATTTGGATAGGTATATGCATGAAAGGGATATGGGCCATGAGCCAGCAAATAAGACTAGATTAATTTATAATACCTGGTCAGCACGAACAAGTTGGCCCAAAGGGTCTGGTTCCATTTTGTACATCTCTATGACTCTATAACTCTCCACTTGTAAATAAAGGGTGACTTGGTGATGGGATACTGACCTCTGTGGAAATTATTTCACAGAGGTTAAGACAGTCAAAGAAGTCTTTATGTTGAGTTTAATGGGATGATAGTATGCAGGGAGACCTCCATCATAGAAGTTTTCTAAGCCTCCCTTTTCCTCTCAAAGTACAAAAAAATCTATCAAAATGGTTCCAGGCTTGAGGAACTTCAATTCTGAAGATAGGTTGGAAAATTTAGGACCGTTTTCCTTGGAGATAAGAAGTTTGAGATGAGATTTGATAGAGCTTATCAAGATCATGAGGGCTCTGATCAGATAGATAGGGAAAGAAAATCAGGTCCCTGTGGTAGAAAGATCAAACTTGAAACTTAAATTAATTTGGCAGAAGGAACAGCAACACAGGGAAATCTTTCTCACACAACAAATGTTCAAGATCTGGAGTGCACTTTCTGAGAGTGTGGTGGAGGCAGGTTCACTTGAAACATTCAGAAGGGAATTAGATAGTTATCGAAGAAGTAAGAATGTAGAAGCTTAAGGGGAGAACAGCACAAAGGAAGTTACTCATTTGGAGAGCCTGTGCAGACACAATGATGCTTCCTTCTGCACTCTAACAATTCTGCAATTCCATCAATGAAACTAACACCATGATATTATTTTGCTGAAGAGCAGGGGAGTTATTCCTGGTATCCTAGCCAATATTTATTTTTCAATTGATATAATTAAGGGCAAGTTATCTGATCAATATCTTGTTGTTATTTGTGGGACCTTGTTGTGCGCAAAATAGCATTTTGTTTTTACCTTCATTACATCAGTAATGATGTACTTCACTCGCTGTTGAGTGTATTGGGGTGTCCTGTGTGAACACAACCTATATTTTCTTTTCTAACTCCATATCGAAGGAGTCATGTTAAAAGTCAGATGTCCAGAGATAAAGTACCATTCATAACGAATGCGGGCATGCCCACTTTTTGCAGTTTATGTAGCTTAAACCTTACAGTTCCTGTGGTGAAGGGGTAACATCTTTACTCACCAGCTAAGAGACTGGGGTTCAAGTCCCATCTATTGCAGATGGTTTTTTAAAAATTCATTTTGTGGGATGTGAGTATCGCTGGCTGCCCAGCGTTTATGGCCCATCCCTAGTTGCTCCTTGAGAAGGTGGTGGTGAGCTGCCTTCTTGAACTGCTGCAGTCCACCTGTTGTGGGTCGACTCACAATATCCTGAGGGAGGGAATTTCAGGATTTTGTCCTAGCGACACTGACGGAATGGTGATATATTTTCAAATCAGGATGGTGAGTAGTTTGGAGCGGAACTTGCAGGTGGTGGTGTTCCCATGTATCTGTTGCCCTTGTCGTTTGAGATGGAAGTGGTTATGGGTTTGGAAGGTGCGATCTAAGGATCTTTGGTGAATTTCTGTAGGGCATCTTGTACATAGTATACACTGCTGCTTCTGAGCTTCAGTGGTGCAGTGTGTGGATGCTTGTGGATGTGGTGCCAATGAAGCAAGCTGCTTTGTCCTGGAAGGTGTCAAGCTTTTTGAGTGTTGTTCAACTTGCACCCATACAAGTAAGTGGGCAGTATTCCTTCACACTCCTGACTTGTGCCTTGTAGATGGTGGACAGGCTTTGAGGAGTCAGGAGGTGAGTTATTTGTTGCAGTATTCTTAGCTTCTGACCTGCTCGTGTAGCCACTGTACTTACATGGTGAGTTCAGTTGAGTTTCTGGTCAATGTTAATCCCCAGGATGTTGATAGTGGGGGATTCAGTGATGGTAACATCATTGAATGTCAAAGGGCAGTGGTTAGATTGTCTCTTATTGGAGATGGTCATTGCCTGGCATTTACATGGACTGAATGTTACTTGCCACTTGTCAGCCCAAGCCTTAATATCATCTAAATCTTGTAACATTTGAACATGGACTGCTTCAATATCTGAAGAGTCATGAATCATACTGAACTTTGTGCAATCATCAGTAAACATCCCCACTTTTGACCTTAAGATGCAGGGCAGGTCATTGATGAAGCAGCTGAAGATGGTTGGGCTGAGGACACTACCCTGAGGAACTTGTGCAGAGAAGTCTTGGAGCTGAGATGACTGATGCCCAACAACCACAACCATCCTCCTTGTGCCAGGTATGACACCAATCAGAGGAGAGTTTTCCATCTAACTCACAAAGATTCCAGTTTCGATAGGGCTTCTTGGTACCACACTTGGTTGAATGCAGCCTTGATATCGAAGGCTGTCACTCTCGCCTACCCTCTAGAATTCAGTCCTTTTGTCCACGTTTGAACCAAACATAGAAACATAGAAGATAGGAGCAGAAGGAGGCCATTCAGCACTTTGAGCCTGCTCCACCATTCTTCACAATCATGTCTGATCATCCAACTCAATAGCCTAATCCTGCTTTCTCCACATAACCTTCGATCCCATTCGCCCCAGGTGCTATATCTAGTCACCTCTTAAATACATTCAATGTGTTGGCATCAACTACTTCCTGTGGTAATGAATTCCACAGGCTCCCCACTCTTTGGGTGAAGAAATGTCTCCTCATCTCTGTCTTAAATAGTCTACCCTAAATCCTCATACTGTGACCGTTGGTTCTGGACACACTGACCATCGGGAATGTCCTCTCTGCATCTACCCTGTCCAGTCCTGTTAGAATTTTATAAGTCTCTGGTTGTAATGAGGTCAGGAGCTGATTGGCCCTGGCAGAACCCAAACTGGGCATCACTGAGCAGGTTATTGCTGAGCAGGTGCTGCTTGATAACACTGTTGATGACACCTTCACTGATGATTGAGTGTAGATTGATGGGGCGGTAATTGGCCAGGTTGGATTTGTCCTGATTTTTATGTACAGTGATTACCTTGGCAATTTTCCACATTATCAGATAGATACCAGTGTTGTAACTGCACTGGAACAGCTTGGCTCGGCGAGCACCAAGTTCTGAAGCACAAATCCTTGGTACTATTGCCGGCATGTTGTCAGGGTCCATTGTCTTTGCAGTATCCTGAATGTCCAAGTTTCTTAATATTATGTGGAGTGAATCAAATTGGTCGAAGACTGGTATCCATGATGCTGGGGACCATGGGAGGAGGCTGAAATGGATCATCCATTTGGCACCTTTGGATGAATATTGCTGTGAAGTCCTCAGCCTCATCTTTTACATCGATGTATTGGGCTCTTCCATCATTGAGGATGGGGATATTTGTGGAGCCTCCTCCTCCAGTGAGTTGTTTAATTGTCCACTAGAATTCATGGCTGCAAAGCTAATCCATTCAGAGATAGATTTTCTGAAGAAGAGTCTGGGCCCGAAACGTCAGCTTTCCTGCTCCTCTGATGCTGCTTGGCCTGCTGTGTTCATCCAGCTCTACACCTTGTTATCTAAGCTTATCCATTGATTGGGACTTTACTTAGTTCTGTTGATCACTTGCTATTTGTACTGTTTGGGATATAAGTAGTGCTGTTCGGTGTCTTCTATCCTATTCCATCAACATCAACGCTACAGTCAAGAAAACACACCATCGCCTCTACTTCTGCAGGAAGCTAGGGAAATGCAACATGTCCACAATGACTCTTACCAATTTTTAACAGATGCACCATAGAACCATCCTATCTGGATGGATCACAGCTCGGTATGGCAACTGCTCTTCCCAAGAATGCAAGAGTTACAGAGAGTTGCGAACACAGCCCAGGCTATCACGTAAACCAGCCTTCCTTCCATTGACTCCATCTACACTTGCTGCTGCCTCGGAAAACCCCCAACACAACCAAAGATCCGTCTCACCCCGGTTATACTCTCTTCCACCCTCGGGCAGAAAATACATGAACCAACGGATTCAAGAACAGCTTCTTCCCCGCTGTTATCAGACTTATGAATAGACCTCTCATATATTAAAGTTGATCCTTCTCTACACCTTCTCTGTAGCTGTAACACTATATTTTGCATTCTGTTCTATTACCCTGATGTACTTATGTAAAGTGTGATTTGTCTGGATAGCATGCAAACCAATACTTTCCACTGTATCTTGGTACACGTGACAATAATAAATCAAATCAAAGGGTATTCTCAATGTGAAGGTGGGAATTTGTCTCCACAATGGCTGTGCGGTGGTCACTATTACTGATATTGTCATGGATGGATTGCACCTACAGCCGGCAGATTGGTAAGAATGAAGAACAAAGCACAGCACAGGAACAGGCCCTTCGGCCCTCCAAGCCTGTGCTGACATGTTTTGCCCTTCCATACTAAAACTGTCTTCACTTACAGGATCCATATCCCTCTATTCCCTTCCTATTCATGTATTTGTCCAGGTGCTTCTTGAATGCTGCTATTGTATCTGCTTCCACCACCTCCTCTGGCAGCACGTTCCAGGCACTCACCACCCTTTGTGTGGAAAACCTGCCTCGCACATCTCTTTTAAACATCCCCCCTGCACCTTGAACCTGTTTCCCCCAGTAATTGACCCTTCCACCCTGGGAAAAAGCCTTACACTTTCCACTCTATCCATGTCATTCACAATCTTATAAACTGCTATTAGGTCGCTCCTCAATCTCCTGCGTTCCAGTAAAAACAAACTCAGTCTATCTAACCTTTCTTCATAGCTAAAATCCCCCATACCAGGCAGCATCCTGGTAAACCTTTTCTGTACCCTCTCCAAAGCATCCACTTCCTTTTGGTAGTGTGGTGACAAGAACTGTACGCAATATTCCACGTGTGGCCTGACTAAAGTTCTTTAGAGCTGCAGCATAACTTGTCTGACCTGATACTCAATGGCCCTTCCAATGCAGGCAAGCATGCTATAGGCCTTTTTTTACTACCTTATCTACCTGTGCTACCATCTTCAGTGATCTGTGGACATGCACACCCAGATCCCAGTCAGGATGAGGACTTAAGGCAACTCCCTCCTGATTATATACCACTTTGTTGGCATCTCTGCTGGATCTGTCCTGCCAATGGAACAGGACATATCCAGGGCCCAGAATAAAGGATCACAGTCACGGGAAATGTGTTAGGGCATTTCAGACTGAGATGAAGAGGATTCTGTTCACTCAGAGGGCAGTGAATCTATGGAATTCTCTGCCACAGAAGGCTGTGGAGGTGAAATCTTTGAATATTAAGAAAGCAATAGCTTATTTTCTTGAATCTAAAGTCATCAAGGGATATGGGGAGTTCATGGCTTTATGGAATTTAAATAGAGACAAAAACAGAACGAGCTCAAGAAACTCAGCAGGTCTGGCAGCATCTGTAAAGAGAAAGCAGAGTTAATGTTTTGAGTCCAGTGATGCTTCTTCAGAATGAGATTATCAGTCATGCTCATGTTAAATAATAGAGTGGGCTTGATGGGCTAAATAACCCTGTCCTTCCTCTATTTTATGTGTGTCTATGTCTGTATGTTCATAGTTAGGCCTGAGACGAGGAGAGCTTTCTTCACTCAAAGATTCATGAATCTTTGGAAATCTTATTCACAAAGGATTGTTGGTGTACACTGTTGACTATATTTAAAGCTGGGAGAGACACATTTTTGATCTCACAGGGAAACAAAGGATATGGGGTGGGAGCAGACCTGGGGGAATAGGCACTAAGATCAGGAATGGTTGTATTGAATGATAGATAGGATTTATGGATCATGTTGTCTACTTCTGCTTCTATTGTTGGTGCTTTCAAATATTTTCTTTTCAGATTTCCATCATTCACATTGCTGCTTGATTAGAAACATAGAAAATAGGAACAGGAGTAGGCCATTCGGCGTTTTGAGCCTGTTCTGCCATTCATTATGATCATGGTTGATCATCCAAGTCAGTTCCCTGTTCCCATTTTCCCCCTATACCCTTTGATCCCTTCAGCTTTAAGAACTTGTTGCTTGTTGGTCTAGTGGTATGATTCGTGCTTCGGGTCTGTGTGGAAAAGTGAGAGAGGTCCCAGGTTCAAATCCTGGACAAGCCCCTATTATCTCCAACTCTGTCCTTGGGTGGCCTGGTGGCTCAGTGGTTAACACTGCTGCCTCCCAGCATCAGGGACCTGGGTTCAATTCCACCCTCGGGCAGCTGCCTGTGAGAAGTTTTCATGTTCTCCTTGTGCCTCTGTGGGTTTGCTCTGGTTTCCTCCCACAGTCCAAAGGCATGTAGGCTAGGATTGACCATGCTAAATTGCCTGTAGTGTTCAGGGGTGTGTAGCTTAGTGGGGTTATGGGGTTATGGGTCTGGGTGGGATGCTCCAAGGGTTGGTGTGGACTTGTTGGGCCTCCACACTGTAAGGATTCTATGTTCTAATTGTAATTGACAAAGGTAGGTGAGGACCTGGAAACAATCATTATTACAGAAGAGGTAGTGTTGGGCAAGCTAATGGAGCTAAGGATTGATAAGTCTCCTGGCCCTGATGGAATGCATCCCAGGGTACTAAAAGAGATGGCGGGAGAAATAGCAGGTGCACTGGCGGTAATTTTCCAAAATTTGCTGGACTCTGGGGCAGTCCCAGCAGATTGGAAAACAGCAAATGTGATACCACTGTTTAAAAAGGGAAGTAGACAAATGATGGGGAATTATAGACCAGTTAGCTTAACCTCTGTAGTGGGGAAGATGCTTGAGTCTATTATCAAGGAAGAAATAGCAAGGCATCTTGATAGAAATTGTCCCGTTGGGCAGACGCAGCATGGGTTCATGAAGGGCAGGTCATGCTTGACAAATCTTTTGGAATTCTATGAGGACATTACAAGCGAGGTGGACAATGGGGACTCAGTGATGTGGTGTACCTAGACTTCCAAAAGGCCTTTGACAAGGTACCGCACAAGAGGCTACTGCATAAGATAAGGATGCATGGCATTACGGGTAAAGTATTAGCATGGATAGAGGATTGGTTGACTAACAGGAAGCAAAGAGTGGGGATAAATGAGTGCTATTCTAGCTGGCAGTCAGTGACTAGTGGTGTGCCTCAGGGATCCGTGTTGGGACTGCAATTATTTACAATTTATATAGATGATTTGGAGTTGGGGACCACGTGTAGGGTGTCAAAGTTTGCAGATGACACTAAGATGAGTGGCAGAGCAAAGTGTGCAGAGGACTGTGAAACCTTGCAGAGGAACATAGATACATTTAGTGAGTGGGCAAAGGTCTGGCAGATGGAATACAATGTAAATAAATGTGAAGTCATACATTTTGGTAGGAGTAATAGTAAAAAGGATTATTACTTGAATGGTAAAAAGTTGCAGCATGCTGCTATGCAGAGGGACCTGGGTGTCCTTGTGCATGAATCACAGAAGGTAGGTCTGCAAGTACAACAAGTAATTAGGAAGGCAAATGGAATTTTGTCCTTCATTGCTAAAGGGATTGAAATTAAAAGCAGAGAGGTTATGTTGCAGCTGTACAAGGTGCTGGTGAGGCCACACCTGGAGTACTGTGTGCAGTTTTGGTCTCCTTACTTGAGAAAGGATGTATTGGCACTGGAGGGGGTGCAAAGGAGGTTCACTAGGTTGATTCCGGAGTTGAGGGGGTTGGCTTATGAGGAGAGACTGAGTAGCTTGGAATTATATTCATTGGAATTCAGAAGATTGAGGGGGGATCTTATAGAAACATATAAAATTATGAAGGGAATAGATAAGATAGAAGTAGAGAGGATGTTTCCACTGGCAGGTGAAGCTAGGACAAGAGGGCATAGCCTCAAGATTAGAGGGAGCAGATTTAGGACTGAATTGAGAAGGAATTTCTTCACCCAGAGGGTTGTTAATCTATGGAATTCCTTGCCCAGTGAAGTAGTTGACGCTACTTCAGTAAACGTTTTTAAAGAAAAGGTAGATATTTTTTTGAACAATAAAGGAATTAAGGGATACGGTGAGAATGTGAGTAAGTGGATCTGAGTTCACGAAAGGATCAGCCATGATCTTATTGAATGGCGGAGCAGGCTCGAGGGGCCGGACGGCCTACTCCTGCTCCTAGTTCTTTTGTTCTTATGTTCTAACTATATCTAACTCCATCTTGAAAACTCTTCTTCAATGTTTTGGCCTTAGGCAATTTCTGTGGCAATGAATTCCACAGGCTTATCACTGTCTGGGTGAAGAAATTTCTCTTCATCTCAGTCCTAAATGGCATATCCTGTATCCTTAGATTATGACCCCTGGTTCTGGACTTCCCAGGTGGTCAGGAACATCCTTCCTGTGTTTACCCTATCTCGTCCTGTTGGAACACTATAGTTTCTACGAGATTTGATATCCCCCAACTCATTCTTCTATACTCCGGTAAATATAGCCCTAATTGATCCAATCTCCATCCACATGTCAGTCCTGCCATCCCAGGAATCAACAACCAGTTGTTGAGCAGATAAAAGCATAAAACCAAAAGAATGTTGTGAAATGAAAAATTTTGGTGATTCCATTGTGACAGAATTAATGCCCTCACTTGTAACACTGGAATTAAGGATTCAAACCCCATGAGAATGAGATATAACCAAAAGTTTTTTCATTTATTGATGAAGATGAGAGATTACAATCCTTTCAGTAAAGTGGTGGCTGTGTGATGAAGCTTGGAGGAAAAGTCAGTGAAAACAGTTGATGAAACTTCACTACTTGATTTCAAAAGTTCAAACTTACCAAAATGATTAAACACGCTGGGCCAATGAAACTCCATATAAAGTTGTTTTCTGTGCTGAGCCAGCAACTGTGGGAGAAAGAATGCAAGAATAATTGTAAAAATGTAACTGCAATTCTTCTCCACAAAACCCAACAAGTTTTCTCCCCTCCTCTCTTATTGATGGTGGAGACCATTCAGCCACTCAATGTCTCCTTTCTGCACTGCCCTAATCACATAACAATTGATATACCACATATTTTCCTTTTTTTACAACTATGATCTGAAATGGAAGTTGGGCTCAGATGTAGCTAAAAGGTTTTGCCACTTGAAAATCAAATGCTCTAAATTTTATGAATTGTGCTGGACAACGTTGTTTTCCGAAGCAGTGAGAATTCAAGACTGAGAGGCTTTTGAGTTAAGGAAATTCTGCCTATCAACAGCCCACAGATTGGTTGAGTTCAGACCATTAAAAGCTATTAAGTATCAGAAAGAGAAAAATCCAGGGCCTGCAAACTGAAAGCAACCTTCTCTTTCATTCTTTCTCTCTCCCTGTGGGAAGAAGGCCAAAAATTCCTAGCAAGCTTAAAAAGAAATTCTAACAATTCATCTGATCAACATTCGAATCCAAGAATAACCATCACCTTTTCGACAACAACGTCGTCAGAGCAAAAACTCAAAAAGGACTGCATGAGACAATTTAGCCCACACTTGAAATCTTGACTTGCCATCTTCGTAAATCTGCTTACTTGCCAATATCCTTTTTCTAGTCATAGCAGATACACAGGAACATCACGACATGCAAGCTTCCCCTCTAAGCCACTCACCATCCTGACTTGGAAATATGTCATCGATCCTTCACTGTCGCTATGTCAAAATCCTGGAATTCCCTCCCTAACAGGATTGAGGCTCTACTTACTTCAAATGGACTGCAGTGGTTCAAGAAGACAGTTCCAGACTAGAACATTGAACATCGAACATAGGACATAGAACAGTACAGCACAGTACAGGCCCTTCGGCCCACGATATTGTGCCGACCTACTATCCTCCTAAGATCAATCTACCCTGCATACCCTATATTTTACTATCCTCCATGTGCCTATCCATGAGTTGCTTAAAAGTCTCTAAAGTATCTGACTCCACTACCACCGCCAGCAGCGCATTCCACACACCCACCACTCTCTGTGTGAAGAACCTACCTCTGACATCTCCCCTATACCTTCCTCCAATCACCTTAAAATTAAGTCCCCTCGTAATAGTCATTTCCATGCTGGGAAAAAGTCTCTGACTATCCACTCTATCTATGCCTCTCATCATCTTATACACGCGCAGGCACTAGGATCCTGTAAGGTCCCAATACTGGTCAATTCTTCTGTCTGTGTTGAATGCGAGAATATAATGTGTGGGGCACAGTAGAGCTGTGTTGCATAGACAGTGCATAGGCCAAACTTCTATTTGGTCACTCCTCAACCTCTTGCATTCCAGTGAAAACAAACTCAGTCCAGCAGCCTTTCTTCATAGCTAAAATCCCCCATACAAGGCAACATCCTGGTAAACTTTTTCTGTACCCTCTCCAAAGCATCCACATCCTTCTGGTAGTGTGGTGATGAGAACTATCAATAAAGAAGAGTCAAACTTATAATGCATAAAAACTTATAATGCATAAAATCCCAACGAGGTGACCACGATGATAAATTTGACTGACTGTCTGCTATTCAGGACAAAAGCATTTCACTCCAGGTTTCAACATTAGCATACAGAATGCTATTTATTAGACTATAATTACCTTTGACAAATGGAAGAGAAAAGAAAGGATTTCTAATCTGCTACTAAACAACTTAAAGTTTTAGCAAAGATCTGTAGCTCGGGTTGGGGGTAAGTTTGTTGACTTGCTCACCGAGCTGGCTTGTTTTCATTCAGACGTTTCGTCACCATGTGAGGTAATGTCATCACTGAGGCCTTTGATGAAGCAATGTTGTTCTACTCCGTTTGTAATTTATACCGTCTGGTATAAATTCGAAGAGAAGTACAACAACGTGACTTCATCGGAGGCCTCACTGATGATGTCACCTAGCATGGTGACGAAACGTCAGAACGATGACAAATTAGTCCTGAGGATGGGTTGCTGAACCTGAAATGTTAACTCTGATTTCTCTTTGTAACTGCTGCTCGACCTGCTGAGTATTTCCCTCCAGAAATTTCTGTTCTTGTTGTTGATATCAAATGACTGTCTGCCATAGTTGGATTTGAACCCATGTCCCCAGAACGTTAACCTGGAGGCTGGATTACTAATCCGGTGACATTACCGCTACACTGACTTCAGAAGTCCCAACATTACTCTTGAGTGCTGTACCTAAGATGGTGTTCCAGTACATTACTGAGGGAGGGCTGCACTGTTGGATGTTCACCCTTTTTAGGTGAGGTGTTAACATCTTGTCTTGCCTCCCTACCCCTGAACCAGATGCTCAAGACCTCTCAGCACTACATTGAAGAAGAAACAAAGAGTTATCTTGGTTAACACTGGTTAACAGTGTCTTGGTTAACCCTGATCCATCTAATAACGTTGCCAATCAGATTATCTGATCATATGGTTGGGCTTGTGGAATGTTGCTGTGTGAAAATTGGTTGTGGCACTAGCTCTGCTGTAATGTTGTCTCGACATGTCATTGGCTGTCATTGTTTTTCATTATTCACTAACAGGATGAGGACATCGCTGGCTAGGTAGCATTTATTGCCCATCCCTAATTGACCAGAGGGCAGTTCAGAGTCAACCATATTGCAGTAGGTCTGCAGTCACATGTAGACCAGACTAGGTAAGGATAGAAGTTTCTTTCCCTAAAGGGCATTAGTGAACCAGATGGGTTTTCCCGACAATTGACAATTGACAATTGATTTGCGGTTATCATTAGATTCTTAATTCCAGATATTTTATTGAATTTACATTCCACCATCTGCCATGCTGGGATTCGAAACCAGGTCCCCAGAACGTTATCTGGGTCTCTGGATTAACAGTCCAGTGATAATAGCACTAAGTCATCGCCTCCCCGCTGTGCACAGTACATGACACTATAAAGTGCTTTTCGGTATCTGGTGTTCATGAAACTATTATATAATTACAGGTGGCTAGCACTGCTGCTTCACAGCTTTAGGGTCCTGGGTTCAATTCCACCCTCCAGTGACCATCTGTGTGGAGTTTGCACATTCTCCCTGTGTCTGTGTGGGTCTCCTTCAGGTGCTCTGGTTTTCCCCCCCACAATCCAAAGATGTGTAGGCTAGATGGATTGGCCATGCTAAATTGCCTGCAGTGTTCAGGGATATGTAGATTAGGTGTGTTTTTGGGGGATGGGTCTGGGGGGGATGCTCTCAGGGTTGGTCTAGACTTGTTGGGCCAAAGGGCCTGTTTCCACACTGTAGGGATTTTATGATAATTACAAATCTTTTGATAGTCATAACTTGTAATATTGGCTCAAGGTTCAACAACATGTTGGACTTGTTTTCAAATCGCTTTGTGGCCCCATCCTCTCTCTCTCTGCCAGCTCCAAAACTCACCAAATGCATCCATTACTTCCTGCCACACCCCAACTCTCATGTGTCCAGTTGTTTCCACCTTAAAGTTTTGAAGTCCCTTCATAAGTCTCTCCTCATGTTAGACCCTCCTCAAAACCTTTCCCATTGACTAAATTTATTAGAAGCAAAATACTGCAGATGCTGGAAATCTGAAACAATCAGTGAAATTGCTGTAGAAATTCAGCAGGCCTGGTAGCATCTGTGGAGACAGAAACAGAGTTAACATTTTGAGTCTGGTATGATTCTTCTTCAGAAGAGTCCTGAAGTGTTCTGAGGAAGATTCATATCAGATTTGACCTGTTGAAATGGGGTGGCTCAGTGGTTAGCCCTGCTGCCTCTCAGCGCCAGAGACCAGGGTTCAATTCCACCCTCGGGTGACTATCTGTGTGGAATTTGTACATTCTCCCTGTGTCTGTGTGAGTTTCCTTCAGGTGCTCTGGTTTCCTCTCACAGTCCAAAGATGTGCATGCTAGGTGGATTGGCCGTGCTAAATTGCCCATAGTGCTCAGGGATATATAGAGCGATGGGTCTGGTTGGGTTGTTCTGAGGGGCAGTGTGGACTTGTTGGCCTGAAAGGCCTGTTTCCATACTGTAGGGATTCTTTGAAACCCTGTTTTTCTCTCCATAGATGCTGCAGGGCCTGCTGAGTTTCTCCAGCATTCTCTCTATTTGTTGCCTTTGGCTAATCTTCTGTTCACCTGGACTAATATCAACAACAATAATGACAGAGACAACAAGGTGCAGGGTTGGATGAACACAGCAGGCCAAGCAGCATCATAGGAGCAGAGAGGCTGACGTTTCGGGCATCCAGCCCTGCACCTTGTTGTCTCGGATTCTCCAGCATCTGCAGTTCCTACTATCTCTGAAACAATAATGACAGCTTGTATTTACATAGCACCTTTAATGTGGTACAAGTCGCAAGGTTCACTAGCGTCCTTTAAGGAAGGAAACTGCCATCCTTATCTGGTCTGGCCTACGCATGACTCCAGACCCACAGCAATGTGGTTGACTCATAACTGCCCTCTGAGCAATTAGGGATGGGCAATAAATGCTGGGCTAGCCAGCAAGACCCTCATCCCATGAATGAATAAAGAAAAATAAAAGCCACTTTTGAGACCATAATTAAACATGAACTTGACACTAAGCAACCACGGACAATACAAGACATGGCTTGATTAAAGAGGGTGTGTTTTAAGGAGTGACTTACAGGAGGAGGAGAGAGGTGGAGATGGATCTTTTTTTGTATTGTTGGGTTGGAGTAGTTTCAATAACTGTCAAAGACTGTGTGCTGAAATATACTCTATTGTAACATTTATATTAATACTTGTACCGTTCCTTGTTGTTTCCTTTTCAACTCTAGATCACGAGTGTTTGGCACTTCCTTCCATGACAGTTAACTCTTGATGGGATGTAGCCTATATTACTCCATTATACTATCAGATGTTAGATTGATGTTTTATCATTCCTCCTAGGAAATGCCTTGGGATGGTTTTACACAAAGGCTGGTATTTCGTTACTAAGTCACCTTTTATTTACATGTGCACAGTACATGACACTGACCCAGCTAGCTCAGAGTTGCTCCTTAGAGCGAGCAGGACTACTGACACTTTCGTTTATATCTGTCAGCCAGGGCTCCCTGTTTGGACCAGGTTATTCTATGAGGTTCCCCTTGCTGACCTTGTTCCTATCACTACAGTTTTAACCATGTGAAAGATGGTCTCTAAATCCAAGTTATTGTTCCTGAGGCACTGCTGGTCAGGTACTCACACTTTATCGGTGCCATAGTACTTGTAGCCAAGAATTGCTGAGATTCCCACGACAACGAAAGGGCTACCGTATCCGAAGATGTAGAAATTTCTGTGCAGAAACCCTTTGTTGTAAATCACTCCAACCACGATCAGATAAAGGTGAATGCCCTCGATGCACATCCAAGCAAAGGCCGCCAGGAAAAAGTAATGCAGCAGTCCAGCTACGATGGAACAGACAAGCTAGAGGGTGGAGAAGACACAAAACACCTGAGGGAAAGGTCATGGATACAAGCCCTGAGACTGCTCAGTCTGCTTAAAACCTACGAAAACAAATAACCTTTTAACTCACTAGTGTCATGTAAAAATACAATCTCGAACTCCCACTGCTTTGCTGAATGACACTCCAATGATGAATTATGCATATTATAATGCAAATTTGACTTGACCTCTATCAGCTGTAAATTCTACTTTCCTTCACATAATACACTCGGCAAACTGGGGGATGTTAATATTGGGAATTGACAATTTTTGCTCCATTTTGGATGGCTTGCGGTCAACTCCAAGCATTCTCAGATCAGGCACAGCACTTTTTGATGCAGAGTTATTTTTTTTCATTCTTTCATGGGATGAGGTTGCCATTGGCTAGGCAGCATTTATTGCCCATTCTTAGCTGGCCAGAGGGCAGTTAGGAGTCAACCACCTTGCTGTGGGTCTGGAGTCACATGTAGACCAGACCAGGTAAGGATGGTAGTTTCCTTCCCTAAAAGGACATTAGTGAACCAGATGGGATTCCCCTACAATGGACAATTCATGGTCATCATTAGCTTCTTAATTCCAGATATTGAATTAAAATTCCACCATCTGCTGTGGTGGGGTTTAACCTGGGTCCTCAGAACATTGAATCAGAGATAGTAGGAACTGCAGATGCTGGAGAATCTGAGACAACAAGGTGCAGGGCTGGATGAACACAGCAGGCCAAGCAGCATCATAGGAGCAGAGAGGCTGACGTTTCGGGCCTAGACCCTTCATCAGAAAAGGGGGAGGGGAAGGGGGTTCTGAAATAAATAGGGAGAGAGTGGGAGGCGGATAGAAGAGGGATAGAGGAGAGGATAGGTGGAGAGGAAACAAACCGGTCGAAGAGGCGGGGATGGAGCCGGTAAAGGTGAGTGTAGGTAGGGAGTTAGGAAGGGGATAGGTCAGTCCAGGGAGAACGGACAGGTCAAGTACCTCGGCTGTGCAAAGCAGCTGTATAAAGCTGCAGCGGTTTGAAACATTTGTTCGCCACCACCTTCTCAGGGTCAATGAAGGGTTGACCATAAATGCTGGCCCCATCAGTAATACCCATGAGCTGTACATGGATAAAATAAAGCACCACCATCTCCACTTCATGATGTCCTTCGGTAGAAGTATCCCCTGCTGGTCACTTGGGCCAAAATCCTGCCAACATCGAGAGTATACCTTCTTGTGACAGACTGCAACATTGCAGGGGCAGCTCAGCATCATTTACTTCAGGGTGAGAAGGGATGTGCAATAAATGCCAACCTTGCATTTTCAAATAAAAGGCAAATTAAAGAATTTTTAAAAAAACATGCTTCAGCAAAACTAGCCTTTTAAGAGCTGAGCCATCAAAAAAAAATCCCCTCAGAATGCCTCATCAAATTCGATGTGTGTTTGTCTCGATCTCAATTTATTGCTAAAATATGAGTTTGTTGCAAAAAGACAGCAGCTTGCACTTTGGGTAGCTCGACACATACTGTCTTATTATAAAGCACAAAGGACCTTGTTTTTAATGCATGGGTTTCTAATCGTATTCAAGACGTGGCATTACCTGATGCAAGGTATCATTAATCCTTCCAGAAAGACATTCATTATTTAAATGGCAGGGCGTCTCTGGAATCTCTGAAATTGCAGTGAAGAAATAAAATCATTAACTTCAAACATGGTGAGTCCAACACATAGATTGTATTATCGACTTAACTGTCCCCATCAATGTCATTGTCATTCAGTTTGCCTAATGCTGATCACTTGACATATAATTATCATGTAAGTAATAAATCAGCCATCGCTTAACAACCTTGACTACAATTTGATTACGAAATTCAAACTTTCAAAATGTGAATCTTGTAGTTGATGCATCTATCAGGGCAATGCACCCAGTAGCCCAGCAGTCAATCAGAAATTCATTCATTTGTCGGCAAACACGGTTTATATTGGATTAACAGCACGGAAATCACTGCAGGAGGAAAATGATTTCAGCTCATTCCCGGGTATCTGCTATGGCCACCTAGACCAGCATTCTGAGTTAGATTTGAGTACATAGTCCAGGCTGTTGTTCTAATGCAGCACTGAGGGAATGTTGTATGATTGACAGATACCACTCTGATGCTAAACTGAGGCCTCACCTATGATGGATTATTGAGGGGCTAGCACACAGTGCCAAGAATGCAGGTTCAAACCCAGCCTTGGGCAACTCTCTGTGTGGAGATTGCATGTTCTCCTTGTGTCTGCAAGGGTTTTCTCTGCGTGCTCGATGGTGGATTGGCCATGCTTAACTTACCCAAGGTATGCAGGGATAGGATAGAATAGGGGTGGTGGGTATGGATGGGATTCCCTTCAGAAAGTTGATGTGGGCTTGATGGACCAAATGGCCTGCTTCCACATTATAGAAATTCTAGGTTCTATTAGTCAGGGAATCAAAGTTATGGGGAAAGGGCAGGAAAGCAGACATGAGGAGTCTCAGATCAGCCATGATCCCATTGAATGGCACAGCAGTCATGAGGGGCTGAAGGGCCCACGCCTGTTCCTCTTTTTCTTCTGGTTTTATTCTGAGGTGGGCAGGAAAGATCCCAGGAGTATGGATGAAGAGCAAGGGGAGTTCATCCAGAGAAGATTTATGGTAATCCTTCTGAACATCACATTAATTCTGCCAGATCTCACTTTCCAGCTCTTGTTCTATCACCCAGCAGCAGGGCATCCTGATGGTGAGGGGGTACAGGTGGGGGCTGCATCAGCTCCCTGACATTCACTGATGTCTTGGAACTTGTGACCCCATAGTTTCAGATGATACTGAACACCACTTTTCAAAGCCCTGCCCATATATGGTGCAGCACTTCAAAGAAAGACCTTAAGCAGAATTACACCATTCAGCCTATTGAATCTGCTGCACCATTTAATCATAGATGATATGTTTCTTAACCTCATTCTCCTGCCTTCTCCCCATAACCCTTGATCCCCTTACTAATCAAGTAGCTATCTATCTCTGTCTTAAATACAGTAAATAACTTGGGCTCTGCAGCTTTCTACAGCAAAAGGTTCCACAGATTCACCACCCACTGGCTTAAGAAATTCCTCCTCATTTCAGAATTGCATTTGCATAGCACCCTTCAAGACAAGTAGACATGTCCAAGGGCTTTACAGCAAATGAAGAAGCCATTAATGCGTTGCAATGTAGGAAACACAGCCGTCTATTGGCACATTGCAACATCTTACACAGGCAGCAATGTGACAAAGACCAGCTCATTGACTTTAGTGGTGTTGAACTTATTTGCCTAAACAGCCAAAAACATGATGAACCTTCATTTTTAAAAGCATTTAAAAACATGTTCCTGAGGAGCTGATGGTACAGGAGTACTGACCTCCCTTTCCATTGATGTTCCAAGTCCCCACTTTGAGATTTACCTTCAGTGAGGCAATAGCTTCAACTAAGGTGATTATTTACACAGACAACTGGCCTGACTATGTGCCAGTGATGGCCCTGAATGGTACTAATAATGCCTGACGTCTAATCTCAGGCCAGCTTTCGATCTGCTGTTTAAGGCAAATGGTGGACACTTTAGTCCTGAACTTTGACTTGAACGAATTTCTGGTCCTGGGGTTCCATGTAACACCTTATCAAATCACAGAGGGTGTCATCAAAACCTCCACATTCGAGTTCCCCTCCAAGCCACATGTCATACCAACTTGAAAACATGTCGTTGTTCCTTCACTGCTACCGAGTCAAAATCCCTCCTTAACAGCACTGCGGCTGTCTCTACACCACAATGCATTGGTGCAATTCAAGAAGGCAGCTCACCACCACCTTCTCTCATGCAATTAGAGGATGGGCAATAAATTCTAGCATAGCCAGTGATGCCCACAATCCATGAATGCATAATATTTTAAAAATTTCTTACTAGTTCTGAAGAAGAGTCATACTGGACTCAAAATGTTCCCTCTGTTTCTCTCTCCCCAGTTACTGCCAGACCTGTGGAGTTTCTCCAGCTTTCTCTGTTTATCAATGCATTGTTTTTTGGGTGGCACAGTAGCACAGTGGTTAGCACTGCTGTCTCACAGCACCAGGGACCTAGGTTCGATTCTACCCAGGGGCGACAGTCTGTGTGGAGTTTACACATTTTCCATGTGTTTGCTCTACCTGTCACAGGCCAAAGATGTGTAGGTTAGATGGATTGGCCATAGAGTTCAGGGATGTATAGGCTAGGTGGGTTAGTTATGGGAAATGCAGGATTACAGGGGTAGGATGGGTCTGTGTGGGATGGTCTTTCAAATGTCATTGTGGATTCAATGGACGAAATGGCCTGCTTCCACATTGTAGGGATTCTATGACCCTACACTGTGTAGGGGAGAGGTATTGGCCCAGAATGGAGGGCAATCTCTCTGCCCTTTAAAAAATTATGCAGGTTCTTCCAAATCGACCCTCAGTATAATAACCTTAACACAAGGGCGAGATCTCTGACAAAGTAGCACACTGCCAGCACTGAAACAACAATTGGGATCATGTGGTTAACTCTTTGGATTGGTACTTAAATGCTCTCTTCCCCCACCTCCCTTCCTTCTGTTATATTTTTCCTCCCCTCTGCTCCTGCCTTCTCCTCCCCTCCCCTCCCCCTTTTCTCTCAATCCTCTTCCTTCTCCCTCCTTCCTGCTGGGTCTGAAATACAGCATTGAATGCAGTGAGCAACCACCCTCTATGATGATGCCGTGGAGAGTCAGTCAGTGTAAAGAAGGATCATGTGCAAGACAGAGATGCTCCATACAGTCTCTAGAGTTGGCGTTATGGAATAAACTTCACATCGCTTAGTCAAAAGACTCTTCCGATTAGAATAGGAAAATGAGCATCCTAATCTGCTTTGCCCACTTTGAGCATGAAGTGACCCATATATGACTCTCACCTTCTCTCCTTCTTATTTCTCCTCCTCTTGCACTCCCCTTTCCCCTTCACCCTTCCCCTCGCCCCGTCTTATACAGGTAACCCCCTTTCCACTTCTTTCCCTCTCTGCCCCTTCACCCCATCCCCACATCCCTTGTGTTCACTCTTGAAACAAGTGTGCCAAATTAGCTCCAAAAAGATTGATAACTAGTTCATCCAGATTCTAGATTAATTATTTTCGTCGTAAGATTTTTTTTCCATTCACTGTAATAACAGACCTTCACAGATGATGTGGGTAGAATTGGGCTTCGTTTTGAAAGTCGAAATCCCTGAAGGTATTTGAAATCCACTAAAACAGGAGCAATAAAATCTTCCAATTCTGTTCTGGCAGGGAGTATGGGCACCACAGCCCCTAGCAGAATCTCCACTACATTCATCAATGTCTATAAAATTCATACCGTGTACAGCAAACAGCATCCCTTTTTTTAAAATCACATATTTAACTCACTTTCTACCACGTTCCGAGCAGCGAAAATCAATTATTTACTGCGAATTTTCAAAATGGGCTTTTTTTTTCACAAGTTTCTACATCTATGCCAGGGTTAGAAGTTTCCACAGCCTCAGTCCTTCTTCAAGTGTTAGTGAGAGAGGTGGTATCAGACATAGAATTTATAAGTAAAAGATCAAAGGCTCACATCATTGATGAGGATGTACTAAACAAACCTAAGATGCTGTTAAATCTTTAATCAATTAGAAGGTTCTAATTGATTAATATGTATATGTAAATCCCCCAATTCCTTTCAAGTCACTGTCCTGCGAGAACTAAAGGTTTTATTAGCGTAAAGAAGAGGTGACATTTTAGGTCAGACAATGTATGTTAGGTGTGAGGCCTTGTTTATAATCTGTTTGTGTTTTATTTTGGAGTCAGACTGGTTTTATTTCTAAAGTACGAATTTATAGAACGCCAGATTGACTGACTGTATATAAACTGTGTGCTTTTTGAACAAAATAAAATGTATCTGCAAATACAAATTCACCCCATAGATTTGTGTGTGCGTGTTTGTGTGAGTGTGTGTGAGTGAGTGAGTGTGTGTATGTATGCTTGTCTGTGAATGTGTGTGTGAGAGTGTAATAGTGCGGTGGGGTCACCTGTGGTGCGACATGAACACAAGATCCTGGTTGAGGCCGTCCTCATGGGGACCGAACCTGGCTATCAGCCTCTGCTCAGCGACTCTGCGTTGCTGTGTATCCCAAAGTCCGCCTTGGAGTACGTCACACTATACACTCTCACACACGCATACATACACACATACTCACTCACACATACACTCCATCTCTCTCCCACACACACACACAACACACACTCTTTCACCCTCACATACACACACATACACACACACACACTCTATCTCTCCCCCTCACACACACACTCTGTCTCTCCCATACACACACACTCTCTCTCTCTCCCACACAACACACAAACACATACACAACACACACACTCTCTCTCCTCCCCCCACCACACTCTCTCTCCCTCACACACTAACACACACACTCATACACGAATCTATGGGGTGAATTTGTATTTGCAGATACATTTTATTTTGTTCAAAAAGCACACAATTTATAGATAGTCGGTCAATCTGGGGTTTTATAAATTCCTACTTTAGAAGTAAAACCAGTCTGACTCCAAACTAAAACACAAACAGAGTCTAAACAAGGCCTCACATCTAACATGCATTGTCTGACCTCAAATATCACCTCTTCTTTACACCACAAAACCTTTAATTCTCTTAGGACCACGAC
The DNA here is from genome assembly GCF_021869965.1 of Rhincodon typus. Taxonomy (NCBI): domain Eukaryota; kingdom Metazoa; phylum Chordata; class Chondrichthyes; order Orectolobiformes; family Rhincodontidae; genus Rhincodon; species Rhincodon typus. The sequence continues at coordinate 72,212,120 of NC_063341.1, forward strand.
TTAAAAGGAATTTGGGGATTTACATATGAGTATAAATCAATTAAAACCTTCTAATTGATAAAAAATTTATCAGCATCTTGGGTTTGTTTAGTACATCCTCATCAATGGTGTGACCCTTTGATCTTTTACTTATAAATTCTGTGTCTGATACCACCTCTCACACTAACACCTGAAGAAGGATTGAGGCTCCGAAAGCATGTGTTTTCAAATAAACCTGTTGGACTATAACCCGGTGTTGTATGATTTCTGACCTTGTCCAGCCCAGTCCAACACCAGCACCTCCACATCAAGGCCAGAAGTGTGATGCCTTTAGAATACTCACAGCTGGTATACTCAGTACAGTGAAACATCTATTATCCAACATAAGGGAGGCTATCCTTATCCGCTTCCCTCCTTTCCCTTGTACGATCAGCAGGGAATGCAGGTTTGGAGAGCCTTTAAGTATATCCATTCCGGAAAATGAAACACTGGCTGTGGGACCAAGTCCAAGCTTGAAAGATTTCAGAAAAGATTTACAAGGATGTTGCCAGGGTTGGAATGTTTAAGCTATAGGGAGAGGCTGAATAGGCTGGGGCTATTTTCCCTGGAGAGTCAGAGACTGTGGGGTGATCTTATAGAAGTTTATTAAATCATGACAGGCATGGATAGGGTGAATGGTCAAGGTCTTTTTTCCCAGGGTAGGGGAGTTCAAAACCAGAGGGCATAGGTTTAAGGTGAGAGGGGAAAGATTTAAAAGGGACCTAAGGGGCAACTTTTTCAGGCAGAGGGCGGTGCGTGTATGGAATGAGCTGCCAGAAGAGGTAGTGGAGGCTGGCACAATTACAACATTTAAAAGGCATGTGGATGGGTATGTGAATAGGAAGGATTTAGAAGGATATGGGCCAAATGCTGGCAAATGGGACTAGATTAGTTTAGGATATCTGGTCAGCATGGACAAGATGGACTGAAGGGTCTGTTTCCATGCTGTACGTCTCCATGGCTCTATGACAGGTGTAAGCCATTTGGCTCCTTGAGTCTGCTTTTCCCACACAATGCACAATAATGTATGGGTAACTATTACATCGCACTGCCCATCTTTACTCGCACTGGTGTTGGGTGACCTGTTCACACTGTTACTGAAGACTTGTTTCATCCTTGATGTGGGCAAGACAACTAGCTGCAATTTAATTCCTCAGGCCCATTGTGAGCATGAAATGGTGAAAGATTCTTCAACATGAGTAACCTTGTAGCACCAGGATCAGGAGAATATCATTCAGTCCATCTGGCCTGCCCCACCATCCCAATAGATGAAGATAGATCTGGATTTTAGCCTCATGTCCTTGACTTTGGATCAATTTGGCACCCTTAGAAAAAAATCATTGATCTTCGTCTTCAAACTCCAACAGCTCCCTCCAGTTGAGAGAATTCCTGAATTCTCCTATTATACTGATAAAGTAATATTTTGTGGGCTGTGATTTATGCTGGAAATTGCACATTGCTGTCATGTAAGTAAATAAAACATTAGCCTCATGGTGACCGTGTAACTATTGCCAATTGTCATTAAAACCCATCTGGTTCACTAACGTCCTTGCGGGAATAAAATCTACCACCATTACCCAGTCTGGCTGTGTGTGACTCCACACCTACAGCAATGTTGTTGACTCCTAATTGCCCTCTGGAATGGCATGGTGGCACAATACTTGGCATTGCTGCCTCACAGCAGCAGGGATGTGGGTTTGAATCCAGCATCGGGCGACCGTCTCTGTGGAGTTTGCACATTCTCCCTGTGTCTGTGTGGTTTTATGCCAGGTGCTCTGGTTTCCTCTCACAGCCCAAAGGTGTGTCGTTTAGGTGGATTGGCCATGCTAAATTTCTCTGTCGTGTTCTGGGATGTGTAGGCTAGGTGGAGTAGCCATGGTAAATGCAGGGGTACGGGGATGGAATGGTGGGGGTCGGGTCTGTGTGGGATTCTCTTCAGAGGGTCAGTGCAGACTTAATGTGTTGAATGGCCTCTTTCTGCACTGTAGCGATTCTATGTTCTAGGGATGGACAATAAATGATGGCCTAGTCTATGACACCTATGTCCTATGGATGAATAAAAAGATGATAATAAATATCATTGCCCACTGCCCACTGATGCTGCTAATAGTAGAAATACTTTTCGTGATGGGCTTGAATCCATAACTCACTGAACTACATGGGGAAGACTTGTTTCGCCAATTCATGCTTGGTCTAGGGTGTTGGCAGTGTGTCACCTTCTTGGCCAATGCAGCTCCTGTGATAAAGATACACCTTTCGTGTCAGTGGCATGGTGGCTCAGTGGTTAGCACTGCTGCCTCACAGTGCCAGGGACCTGGGTTCGATTCCACCCTCAGGTGACTCTCTGTGTGGAGTTTGCATGTTCTCCCTGTGTCTATGTGGTGTTGCCCTGGGTGTTGTGGCTTCTTCCTATAGAGCAAAGATGTGCAGGTTAGGTGGATGTGCCATGCTGATATGTCCAGCCTAGATTAGCTATTGGAAATGTAGGGGAAAAGGGCGTGGGTCTGGGTGGGATGCTCTTCAGAGGGTTGGTGTGGACTTGATGGGCCAAATGGCTTGCTTTCACATTGTAGGACTTCTATGATCAGTGCTGACAACACAGGGAGGGGGTAGTCCTTTTAAAGGAGTGACTGAGTCAAAAGAAGGAAGGTTGAGGTCTCAGAAATGCTAATTACCATCATGCAACAGCAGCTAAAGGGGCCTGCTAATTTTTAATCAACTGGGATTGAGCATATTCTCTGCCCTTTTGTTGGTGTCATCAAAATACTGTTGACATTTTGGTGTCCCTGTCCTCTCCCTGGGAGGCTATCTCCTCCACGTGGTTCTGGTGTTGATTAAGAGTCCACTCCCAGGAGAATTTCTTTGAGCTGATGATCTACATTGTAGAGTGTTGGAAGAGGTGGTTACACAGAGATAATGATGCTGTGTGGCGCCTTGCAAAATTCTGTAGTTATTGGAAGGTCATCTACAGATGGCAAGATAACAACTGAAACCCCTCCATTTAAGCAAAGCAGGAGAGAGAAAATGGGAAAGTACAGATTTATTCACCTTATATCAGTTATAAAAGATGTGATAACTGGACAAAACAAAATTATTGTAGGATTGGATGGAGTCAGCATGGAATAGTGAAGAGGAAGTCATGGCAAGGTGTTCTAATTGGAAGCTGGTTATTGTCATAATATACGCTGTCAGATGCACTGCAGGCCCCAATGGCAGTCCCAACAGATGGAATACCTGGGAATTAGAATAATTGAATCCTTACAATGCAGGTCAAGACCATTCAGCCCATCGAGGCTGCACTGACCCTCCGAAGAGCGTTGCACCAAGATTTGTTGGAGCAATTAATGATGGATAATGAGCCCACATTTGGGACCCTCATTAATAATTCCTAACCCTAAGATAGAGTCAGAAATTCAGAACTTTCCAAATTATTTGTCTGACTACTTGCCGAGGAAAAGTCAGAGAAAGAGAATCCTGCCCCGGCCTCCTGTTTGATGATAGACTAAAGTCAGAGGCGGCAGCTGACTCAGCAATGATCCTGACAGCTGCCCCAAATCCCCTCCCAGCCCCACATCTCCCCTGATCCTGAATCACATGAACCCAACACTTGCCTCGGCATGATATCCTCCTGATCTGACACATATCCCAGTCAGAGCTGGCCTGAACACTGAACCTAACAGACCATCCACACGCACAACCGTCCCCACAGCACCCCCGATCTTCACCTGCTCTGACCCCATGTGGCGTGACTATCTTCCTCTGACCACTCTGAATCAATCCTACATAGCACCCCCCTCACCTATCTACCTGCTAACCTACTCCCTCATCTACGTGTTACTCTATCCCCTCCAGTAAACTGCTAACATACCCATCACTCACCTGCCATCCTGCAAGGCATCCACACACTTGCCCTCATCTCCTCATCCACTGATGTGCCTCCTTTCTCACCCACCGACCATTTTATCCAAACAGTATTGCCTCAGCCAGTCAGAGACCTGGGTTTGATTCCAGCCTCGGGTGACTGTGTGGAGTTTGCACATTCTCCTCTTGTCTGCGTGTTTTTCCTCCCACAGTCCAAAGATGTGCAGGTTAGGGTGGCTTGGCCATGCGAAACTGCCCATAGTGTCCAGGGATGTGCAGGCTAAGTGAATTAGCCGTGGAAAGTACAGGATTACAGGGATACGGTAAGTGGGTTGGTGGTAGTCGGGGGTTGGTGGGGGTGGTGGTGGTGGTGGGATGCTTTTCAGAGGGTCAGTGCAGACTTGATGGGCTAAATGCCTTCCATCTGCACTTGTAGGACTTCTATGATTCTAACCATTTCATTCAACCATCTGTCATCTTACTCCCACGCTGATTTACTTGTTATAAGATATTTTGGATCCGTGAACCCACCAGTTATACCTGTAAAAAGGGGACGTCTAATGCTGATCCTGCACCTCCGCAATGCTTCCGTTATCAACTACACTCTGCAATTCTAAAGAAGTCCAAATTGGATGTTTGCTCTGAAAATTTGGAGTCCTGCAATAGGGCAAGAAAAAAGGAGCTTTGTGGCAATCCAACTGTGATTGCCACTCTTCAGAAGGTTTGGTTCCAAGTTTTACAAACCCATTGGAGATTCTTAAGGATATAATGAGCAGAATAGATAAGTAGGGGTTGGGGGGGTGCAGTGAATGTGGTGCATTGGATTTTCAGAAGGCTTTTGATAATATCCTGCACAGGAAGTTAGAAAGCAGAATTAGAACAGATGGGATTGGGGGTAATGTCCTGGCATGGTTTGAGAATTGATTATTCGATTGAAAGCAAAGAGTAGGAATAAACAGATTACTCTCAGGGTGGGAGACTGTGACCAGTGTACCACTGCAAAGATTAGTGTTTGGTCTCCAGCTGTTCCCTATCGCTATGAATGATTTGGGGACCAAACATAATATTTCCAAGTTAGCTGCTGACAGAAACCTAGGTAGGAATGCAGAGGCTCTTAAAACCTAATGGGCTGAATCGCCAATCTACACCCTTTTTTAAAATTTTCATATGTTCAGAAAATGCCTGATAGAGTTCTTTCATATTACAAAGGGGATTTAGAGAAGATATTTCCATCCACAACAAAAGGTCATAAATATAAGACACTGGCTGCTAAATCCAACAGGGAACTCAGGAGAAATGTTCTTACCCAGAGATGATGGGTAAGGTATGCGTTTCCACAGGCCTGATACAGTCACAACAGGCTGAATAAACTGAAGGAACGGGAGGTAATCTCATTGAACCATACAATATTCTGAAGGAGCGTGAGAAAATTTAACAGATTTGACAGTGGTCAGTAAATCTAGACCATGGAGCGCAGCCTCAGGAGAAAGGATTGATCATTTAGAGTTGTGATAAAGAAAAAGTTCTGACTTGACCCATCAATTCTCTAATATGACTCCAAGTGTACAGCAGAGACACAGGCCACTCGTCCTGTTGGGTGTATAAAGAACAAAAAACAAAGAACAAAGAAAATTACAGTACAGGAACAGGCCCTTTGGCCCTCCAAGCCTGCCCGTCACAACTAAAACCCCCTACCCTGTATTTATTCTCCATACTAGACTCTTCTGACCCTGCCACACCTCACTTGAAGGATTGTGATGTTTTTGAATTTTTTACTGCCTCAGAGGGTTGTATTGCTTCATCTTTTATGATATTTAAGTTGAGGCAAACAGAATTTTGATTTCTCGGGGAGTTAAGAGAAATGGGGAATTGGGGGAAAGTAGAATTGAAGACCAAGATCATACTGAATGATGAGAGATGGTAGGAACTGCCAATACTGGAGTCTGAGATAACAAGGTGTGGAGCTGCGTGAACATAGCAGGCCAGGCAGCATCAGAGGAACAGGAAAGCTGACAATGAAAGTTGAATGGTGATCTGGTTTGACAATCTCTCTGGTTTACTCCTCATCTGGTTTCTTGTGTTTCAGTGTGTCTAATTTATGTTGCAAATTTTCAGATTTTTTTTTTTTCCCCCTTTACTTGTTAATGGAATAAGGACGTTGCTGGCTAGGCAACATTTATTGCCCATCCCTAAGAGTCAACCACATTGATGTGGGTCTGGAGTCACATGTAGGCCAGACCAGGTAAGGATGGCAGTTTCCTTCCCTAAAGGACATTAGTGAATCAGATGGGTATTTTCCAACAATCGATTCATGGTCATCATTAGACTCTTAATTCCAGATATTTTATTGAATTCAAATTCCACCATCTGCCATGGCGGGATTCGAACCTGGGGTCCCCAGAATGTTATCTGGGTCTCTGGATTAACAGTCCAGTGATAATACCACTAGGCCATCGCCTCCCGATATTGCACCTTTTCCTTTGAGTACGGTTTTTACAATTAAATGCGGTCTGACATTTGCTCAATTTGCTGTTTGTACCTTGGCACGTGGTGCCATCATTTGGAGTAAACTTTTTCTTATGTTCTGAGGACTCGTAGCCTTCCACGCACGTGCAGTAATAACTCCCATAAGTGTTAGTGCAGGTTGCATTCTGTCCACATGTCAAAGTTGCGTTCTGGCACTCATCGTCATCTGCAATAGAAACATTACCTGTCATTAAAGCCATCATCAAGAAGAGGAAAAACTCACATTAATACTGTGTGACAACTAATGCAATGTTTCGGGAAGCATAGTCTCGGTACTTTGAAGTTTTGCTTCAGGCCAAGGAAGGTAACATGTCCAAACAGGTCGAGTATCAATCTGAAAAAAGTCTTCCAGTATATGCCAGTGGGATACAGGAAGAGCAGGTGAGATTTCTGGTCAACCATGTGGTAGGAAGAATATTGGGCATTCTACCATGATTTTCCATCGCTCCAGGCTACATCATGTGTATGTTGCCATAGCAACTTAAATTCCTGGAATTGGCTCAGTTGGCTGGGTGAACAGCATGGATCAAACTGTTGCCAATAGCAAGGGGTTTGATTCCTGCAAGAGTTGGACTGGAATTGAGGCCTGAGTCCTTGCCCCATCCATGCTGGAGATGACAGTACGATGGGTCAGACCTTCCTTCAAGTAGAGAATTTAAGAAGTGTCTCTGTGTTATCATAGAAAACCAGGCAACCAATGGCATGGTGGCTCTGCAGTTAGCACTGCTGCCTCACAGCACCAAGGACCTGGCTTTGATTCCAGACTTGCGTGACTGTGGGGTTTGTACATTTCTCTCTGTTTTTGCTGGGTGCTCTGTATCTTCCCGCAATCCAAAGACGTGTAGGTTAGGTGGATTGGCCGTGCTAAATTGCCCCATAGCGTCCAAGGATGTGTAGGCTAGGTTGATTGGCCATGGTAAATGTGAGGAATGGGGAGAGAGTGGGTCTGTGTGATAAGCTCTTTGGAGGGTTATGCAGGCTGAATGGCCTTGATCTGCACAATAGGGATTCTGTGATTCAATACCTGGCAGAAAGAGTCCACAACATAACGCAATATGGTAATAACCAGACAGTCTGTTTTTGGAGATTGAAGGGTAGGTATTGGCTAGGACCATGGGATTAACTCACTTTTCTTCTTCAAAATAAAGCCATGTGATCTGCTGTGATCATCTGAAAGGACAGATTGCACCTTTGGTTTAATGGCTCATCATTACTTTTTAGACGGGAATGTTAACCACAATTTTTGTGCTCAAGCCTCTGAGATGGGCCTTGCATTCCCAGCCTTTTGGTTCGAGAAAGTGTTTGGGACTGTATTTTTAGGACCACAGTGGTAGAAGTGCATTATCAGCCTCACTACCCTGGGCTGTAATATCAGTCTCACTTCCAGAGGAGATGTTAAAGCTAAGGCTGTCTTTGTCTTATAAGATAGACTTCAAAGGTCTTACAGCAACAATCCAGAGGAGGGTAGGGGAATTGTTCTTGGCAACAGCATTAAAAAACTACTGGTACTTAACTTCTTGTATCCTGTGTCGACCTATCCTGAGGTTGAAAGATGTGATATCTGAGAACAAGATTGCTCTTTTACATAGTTTATTGAATTCACTTCTATTGAAACTGTGCAGTAATGCTTGTAGACCTCTTTGACTTCACCAAGTCAGCAAAATGTATGAAAGAAATAATTAAGTTATTCCAATGAAGCACATCTAAATACACCTTCAAAGTTATGAGGGTTTCTGCCTCTTCCACTATTAAAGGCAGTGAGTCCCAGATTCCCACTACCCTCTGGGTGAAAAAATCATTCCTCACATCTCCTCCAAACCTTCTGCCCCTTACCTTAAATCAATGACCCCCCTTGTCATTCATTCCTCCATCAAGAGCAAAAGTTTCTTCCTGTCTACCCTATCTATATCCCTCATAATTTTATACATCTCAATCATATTCCCTCTCAGACTCCTCTGCTCCAAGGAAAACAACCCCAGTCTGTCCAATCTCTGTTCATCCCTGAAACTTATTGGACAGTGTTTTCCCTCAGGGATCTGAAACAAAATAGGATTAGCTTCATGTTCCTGAACCTAAACCTGACACAAATCAGACTAGGGGAAGTAGTTTTATTCCTTCACAGGGCATGGGCATCACTGGCCAGTCTAGATTTTAGTGCTCATCCCTAATTGCGTTGTCTTCTGGAACTACTGCATTCCATGTGATGTAGGAGAGGGAGTTCCAGTTATTAGCTGGTGGGACATGTTATGATATACCACCATATTCTAAGTTGGGGATAACATTGCTTGGCTGCGACCCTTGTGGTGCAGTGGTAGTGCTCTTACAGCTGAACTAGGATCCCTGGGTTCAATTCTTATCTGCTCCAGAGGTGTGACATAATGTCCCTGAGCAAGTTGATTTGGAAAATATCTGTAGGCTGAGCCTGACAAGTTTCTTGAGCAGTTTCTAAATTAACCTGTTCAGACATATTATGGAGTAGGTGGGATTTGAGCCCGGGCCTCTGGACCCAGAGGTAGAGGACATTATGACTGCACCACAAGAACCTTTCACTTTTAATGTTATCAATCTATCATGACTGAATTCTATACAGTACATCATAGCCTGCATGGAGATATTTCTAATCAACCTGTTATGATATGATATTACCTGAGCTTAATGATCTATCTGGTTAGTTGTGGTAGAAGATACATCATTGTGTCTTAAAAAGAGACAGAACAAGATGTAGTTTATTATACGATTGAAACAGGTCCAAGTTGGATCTAGTTTCAGTTCTGGTCTTCCTGTCATAGGAAAGATGTTGTGAAACCTGAAAGGATTCAGAAAAGATTTAAGAGGATGTTGCCAGAGTTGGAGGGTTTGAGCAATAGGGAAAGGCTAAATTGACAGGAGTCATTTTCCCTGGAGTGTTGGAGGCTGAGGGGTGACCTTATAGAGGTCAATAAAATCATGAAGGGCATGGATAAAGTGAAGAGACAAGGTCTTTTCCCTAGGATAGGGGAGTCCAAAACTAGAGGGCATAGGTTTAAGGTGAGAGGGGAACGATTTAAACGGGACTTAAGTGGCAACTTTTTCATGCAGTGGGTCAGGCATGTGTGAGCTGCCAGAGAAAGTGATGGAGGCTGGAACAATTACAACATTTTAAAGACATCTGGATAGGTACGTGAATAGGAAGGGTTTAGAGGTATATGGACTAAATGCCGGCAAATGGGGCTAGATTTACATAGGATATCTGATCGACATGGACGAGTTGGACCGAAGGGTCTGTTTCCGTGCTATGTATCTCTATGACTCAATGACTAAAGTTAGAAAGACTGACAGGATCCGGAGATAATGTGTCTGCCTCCACTGGAGTGTTTTACTGAGCTGTTCCACTGCGTGATATCCTCAGATCAGGGGAGATTAATGCAGTCTCCAACATTAACCTTTTCAGTACCATTACCTTGTACAATAGTGGTGTTTCCACACATCTGCTGCCCTTGTCCCTCTCGGGGGTAGAGGTCAGGGCTTTGGCAGGTGCCATGGAAGAGGTTTTTGGTGAGTCACTGCTGTGCACCTTGTAGGTGATACATACTGCTGCCAATTTGCATCAGTGGTGGAGGGAGTGAATGTTTAAATTGGCTGACGGGGTGTTAATCCCGTGTGCTGCTTTGTCTAGGTGGAGCTCTATATCTTGAGAGGATCTCCACTGATTCAGGCAAGTGGAAGTTATTGCAGCAAAGTCCTGAGTTATAATTTGTAAATGGTCAATAGGATTTGGTGAGTCAGGAAGTGAATTACACACCGCAGAAATTTCCAACCTTTGACCTGCCCTTGTGGCTGCAATATGTATGCGGCTGGTCCAGTTCAGTTTCAGGTCAATGTCCACCCCTAAGATGTTGAGAATGGAGAATTCTGCCTTGGTAATGTTATCAAATGTCAAGGGCATAAACTAAAACAAAGAACTCTGGATGCCAGAGATCTAGGGCTGTATGGAGGCTCAGTCGTTGGCACTGCTGCCTCACAGTGCCTGGGATCCAGGTTCGATTCCAGCCTCGGGTGTCTGTCCCTGTGGAGTTTGCACATTCTTCCTGTGTCTGCGTGGGTTTGCTCCGGTTTCCGGAGCAACGATGTGCAGGTTAGGTGGACAAGCCATTCTAAATTGCCCACAGTGATGAGGGATGAACGGGACAGGTGGTTTAGCCAAGAAAAATACAGGATTACACAGATAGGGTGGGGAGTAGGTCTGGGTGAGATTCTCTTCAGAGGATCAGTACAGAATCAGTGGACTGAATGGTCTCTTTCTGTTCTGTAGGAATCCTATGATCTGAAACAAAGACAGAAATTGCTAGGAAAACACTCAGGTCTGGCAGCATCCGTGGTGAGAAAGCAGAGTTAATGATTCAAGGCCGGAATGACTATTTTTCAGACAGCCCGTACCTTCCATTGCTGAAAGCGAATAAAATTTCTCCCTGCTAAGATAATTATATATTTTTCCTCTTTGGGTTGCAACCAGCTCTTAGAAAACTGCTGCATTTGCCACTAAGTTGTTGTTTGACAGGAACCCTGGGAGTGTGTCTGAAACCATCTCATTGCCAGCATGGAGTTCCCAGGAGACTGCTGGGTAGTATCAGGGGGATTCTGGGATTGCACCATTCTATGGGCCCACAGGCAGTTGCCATTGGGGAAGAGGTGGCATTTCCTGAGGTTGCAGTTCTTCAAGCTGGAGATTGGAGCCTCCTGTCTGTTTTCTTTTTCTGAGGCCCATTTTCACTGTGAGAAAACTAAACATCGCTGATTAACACTATTGTCCTGTCAAAAAAAAAAGCTTTTTTGAAGTGAGCCAATCCTTTTTACATCGCAAGGTGATTGGGGATTGTGGGCTGGGCAATAATGTGGCCTTGCCAGCATCCTGTGAACAAATAATAAAAAAAAAGACTATTTGTTTAGTTTCACTGACATCCTCCCTTGTACGGCGAAGCAGAAATTAAACTGCATTCAATGGGATATCCTCAATTTCCCCTGCTGGGACACTGAAGTCAACTTAACCTATAATGAAAATCCTGCCACTCCACCCAGTATTCCGTCTCCCGCCCTCAAGAAAAAATCCACAGCAATATATCATTTTGTCGTTTTAGCCATGTGAAGGACGTGTTATTAAGAGGAATGAAGGGTGATAACTCTGATGGTAACACAGCGAGATGCACCAATGTCAACTCGCTCAGCTTTAATATCATAACATGACAGGCAAAGAGCAATGGAGATGTCGAATAAAATTGTTTATATGTACGACCTGGAGATAGGTGAACCTCAAATTCAATTCCAAATGCTTACAAGCTGATGAGTGGATGGTCAAGTGAGTTAAAGTCCCGTTTCTGAGGCGCCGCTCCCTCACCCTGGAGAACCGGGCTTCAGTCTAGGCCGAATTTTGCAGATAAATCGCTCTTAACACCTTTTGGAAAATCTGAACTGAAATGGTTTCTGGCAGCCATACATCATTGTTCAGTCTACGCAAGAACATAGTGCAAACTCCACTGCCAAACGATTGAATGGCTATTGTGGCGTAAAGAGCAGAAACATTATGGAGGTGAAATTGTGCACGAGGTATGCGATGGCAAATCAGTTTATGTGTCGCTCGTTTTTCCTCTTTCATCACAGTTTTAGGAATAAAGGGAAAAAGAGGAGGTCATCCCAACCCATCAGCTTGTTCAGCTCCCCAGTTAGATCAAGGCTGATCAGCAAACTTGACTCCAGTTTGAACCCCCTATTCCCTCACCCTGGTTCCATATCCCTAAATAGCCTTACCGAACAAAAATAATCCACTAATCTCTGGTTTGAAATTTTTGATTGACCTCCATGGCCTTTCCAACATTTTGGAGAACACAGTCCTAGATTTCATGGAATCTCTACAGTGTGTGAATAGGCCATTCAGCCTGTCAACTCCACACCGACCCTCTGAAGAGTATCCCACCAAGACCCAGGCCCAGCCCCCTACCCTATCCCTGCATTTCCCACAGCTAATTCACCCAGCCTGCTCATCATGGGCAATTTAGCACAGCCAACCCACCTAGCCTGGACATCTTTGGATTGTGGGAAGAAATTGGAGCAGCTGGAGGAAACTCACGCACTCCATGCAGGTTCCACATACACAGTTACCTGATGCTGGAATTGAACCTGGGTCCCTAGCCCTGTGAGGCATGGTGATAAACCACTGAACCACCCTGAATTTCAATTAATTCTCCATTAATTCCAATTTGACCTCCTCTGATTCCATATCCCTCAATAGGCTCAACAAAGAAAGAAAAATCCACCAATCTCAGGTTTGAAATTTTTGCTTGACCCTCTCCGGTCCCCCCGGGCCTTTTCCAATTATTTTGGGAAGATTTCTGGTAACTTTAGTGTGAAGATTTGCTTCCTGAAATCAGCTGTCACTGACAAGCTCACATTTTAAATGATGTCCCCTTGCTTGAGATTATCTCACCAGAGAAAATAGTTTCCCTCTCTCCCTGACCAATTCCTTAAACATCTTGATCGGATCTCCATTACTCAAGGCGATAAAAGCTGAATTATAAAACCTGCCTTAGGAAGATGACCCTGTTAGCCTCAGTTCTAGCATCCCCTCAAAGGTCGTTATATTCTGAAGTAGAATCACTTTCTCCCACAAGGAGTAATTTAATCTCACGTGCACACAGCTATTTATTTGCTTATTTCATTGATGTAGGCATCGCCGGCTCTATTACTCACAAACAGAATGACTTGCCAGACCATTCAAAAGGCATTTAAGCATCAACTTCAGAGAAGTGAACACTGAGGGATTGCACTATCTCCCTTTCCAGACCCATTTTTATTTAGTCCCTCTTGTTTTCCCCAGCTTTTTATTTGTAATTGTCACTGACACACACTTCTGTAAACCGATATTCATGTCATTGTTTTAATCGGTCGATGGGTAATGAAAGAAAGCCAGCTACATTGCTTTGTGTCTGGAATCATATGTAGGCCAAAGCCAGGACAACAAAATTTCTTTCCCTAAAGGACATCGGTGGGCCAAACAGAATGAGCTGCCAGAGGAAGTGGTGGAGGCTGGTACAATTACAACATTTAAAAGGCATCTGGATGGGTACATGAACAGGAAGGGCTTAGAGAAATATGAGCCAAATGGTGGGAAATGGGCCTAGATTAATAAAGGATATCTGGTCGGCATGGACGAGTTGGACTGAGGGTCTGTTTATGTGTTGTACATCTCTATGACTGTGTTGATAGGCACCGGAAGACAAATAGCTTTGATTCTCAATTTATTAATACATTCACATTCCTCCATCTGTCCTACTGGATTTCAAGCCTACATCCCCAGAACATTCGGGACTCGAGGTTACTCATCCACTGACATTATGACGACATCACTGCCTTCCCCAGGATTTGACGTGGGCTCATTGTGAGCAGAAAGGACTCACTTCTCCAAATTGTTACAGCATTCTTCAGGAATATGAAGGAACTTTGTTGATATACACTCAATGGTAAATGCTGGTGAGATGGGTGACATGATGGCTCAGTGGTTAGCATTGCTGCCTCACAGTACCAGGGACCTGGGTTCATTTCCACCCTCAGGTGACTGTCTGTGTAAGAGTTTGCATATTCTCCCCATGTCTGTGCATGTACTCTCCGGTTTGCTCCCACAGTTGAAAGATGTGTAGATTAGGTGGATTGGAGATGCTAAATTGCCCATAGTCTCCAGGGATGTGCAGGCTAGGTGAGCTAGCCATGGGAAATGCAGGTTACAGGGTTTGGCTAACGGAGAGGGTCTGGGGATCATCTTTGGAGATTGGTGTGGACTTGATGGGCCAAATGGCCTACTTCCACATAATAGGGGCTCTATGTGGAAAAACCTTGATTATGACAGGAAATGAATATTCATAAAAATTGCCCTCAGTAAAAAAGAATCCATGATTGTGGGATTACAGAATGATATTACACAGAGGGTGACCATTTGGCCCATTGTGTCTGTGTAAGCTCTTTCAAAAGGGCTATCAAATTAGTTTCACTCCCCAATCTTTCCCAGTGTCTTGTACTTTTTTTTTCCTTTAAAAATATATCAGTATTTACTGAGTTAATCCAAAATATGTTGCCGTTGGTTCAATTTTCCCTGACATTAATCCTCGGGCACAAAATTAAATAACTCCAAAGTAGATTATATCCTGGCTGCAATTTTACAGAGAATTTATTTTAACCAAAAAGTTCTGGAAAATAATATTTCCAAAGTACTGTAAATGCAGTAATGATATTACTGATAACACAAGGTGAATATAATATTGAAGAAAACTTTCTCCAATAAGTTGTTCTGTGGATTGCACAGTATATCTTTTCAGTGATCTAGACTATATCACTCTCACTTCTTGTGTTCACTGAACTACATTGGCTCCTATTTCAGCCACATCACCAATGTAAAAAATTCTCAACCTTCAGTTCCCATTTTCCTCCATGGTGATGAATTTTAAGGACTGGGCGTGGGGTCATTGCTCAATCCTTGCTTGAAAAAAAATTAAATCTGGTTGCTCCACAGCCATATTTCATTGGAGGCAATTCAGAGAACATTCACTAGGATGATCTCTGGTTATGTTTGGAATGTCTTACGAGTGAAAGCTGGGCTGTACTCACTGGAAGAACAAGAGATGATCTTGTTGGAACGTGTAGCATTCTTAAGGGGCTTGACAGGGTAAATGCTGAGAGAATGTTTCCCCTCATGGGAGAGTCCAGGACCAGGGGACAGAATAAAGGGGCAATTTAAGACTGAGATGAGGAGGAATTTCTTCTGTCAGAAGGTTGTGAGTTTTAGGAACTCACAGAGAGCTATGGGGCAGAAGTCCTTCTGCATATTTAAGGCTGAGATCGATAGATTCTTGATCGGTCAGGGAATGAAGAAAAAGCAGGAAAGTCTTTGTGAGGAGTGTTGAATCAGCCATGACCCTATTTGAATGGTGGAGCAGTCTCGAGGGGCCAAATGGCCTACACCAGTTCCCATTTCTTATGGCCTTATGGATTACTGGTTGACTAACATTCCCTCTGTGCCAGCCTCTCCCCCTGCAGCCCATGCATCAACTTGTGACATTCTGCACCACAGTTCCGGACTCTAAACGTTAACTCTGATATTTTTCTTCACAGATGCTGCCAGACCTGCTGAGCTTTTCCAGCAACTTCTGTTTTTATTTCCTGATTTACAGCATCCGCAGTTCTCTTGGTTTTTATTGTGACATTCTGCTGTTAGTTAGCTCAGTTGGCTGGATGGTTGGACTCTGATGCAGAGTGATGCCACCAGTATGGGCTCAATTCCTACACTGGCTGGGTTACCATGAAGAAGTCTCCTTCTTGTCCACTCCCTTTGCCTGCGGTGTGGTTACCCTTAGGTCTCTTCTTAATGAGGGGGTAGACCTATGGTCTGGCAGAACTATGCTGTCTTTTACATCTTAGCATGGAATTGCCTGCGTGGGTTGATCACTTAGAAAAAAATTGAAGTGGAGAAAATCTCACGTCTTTAACACATTTCTACACGGGCTAAAAATTATAGATAATGCATGCATTCATGAGAACATAGGGACGAGGAGAAGGCCATTCAGCCCCTTAATACTGCTGTGCCATTTTATATAATCACGGCTGATCTCATCTCAGCCTCGACTCCATTTTCCTGCCCACTCTCCATAACCCTTCAACCCGTTACTAATTAAAAATTTGTCTATCTGCTCCATAAATTTACACAGTACCTCAAAATCCCCTGCACTCTGGGGTAGTGAATTCCAGATTCATGACCCTTTGAGATGAGTAATTCATCACTGTTTTAAATCTGCCACCCCCAAGCCTAAAACTATGACCGTTCATTCTAGATAGGCCCTTAAAGGGAAACATCTGCTCCATTTCTACTTTGTCAATCCAGTTTAGCATTTTATGTGCCTTAATTAGATCCCCTCTCATTCGTCTAAAATCTAGTCAGTATGGGCCTAAACTGTGCAATCTGTCTTGATAACACAAACACAAACCTCTAGAATTAATCTCGTGCACCTTCTCTGAACTGCCTCCAGTGTAACTGGAGTGTACGCAGTGCTCCAGGTGTGGTTTCACTACAGTTGCTGAAACACATCCCTACTTTTACACATCCTTTAGCAATAAATGCCAAAATTCTATTTGCGCTCCTTAATACCTGCTGTAATCTTGTAATCTGTAGTGGCAAGGCTAGATCTGGTAGCTCACATTCAGAAGAACATTATCCCTAGAGAGTTGTTATATGGTTCTTCTGACAGATTGTTAATGATAAATGCACTCAGTAGAGAAAAGTATGCAGTGTGGTGAAGAGGAAGAGTCATGTCAGACAGCACAATGCTTGATACAATGGATGAGATCTGCTGAAATAGGCAAGATCACAAAATGCAAGTCGACTTCCTGTAGCTAGCAACATTCCACCCTCCCAAACAGGGAAGAAGTGTTGGAACTTAATTGCTTCTCACTTTAAAGTTTCCAATGAGGTTCAGTAAAGGAGCTGAAACTTGATCTTCAGTAATATCTGGGAGACTTTTTAAAAATTCGTTTGTGGAACATGAGCATCGCTGGCTGATCAACATTTATTGCCCTTGAACTGAGTGGCTTGCTGGGAAATTTCAGAGAGCAGTTGAAAGTCAACCACATTGCTGGTGGGTCTGGAATCACATGTAGGCCAGGCCAGGTAAAGATGGCAGATTTCATTCCCTGAAGGACACTTGTAAGCCACAAGGGTTTTTCCAACAATCAACAGTGGATTCATGGTCATCAGTAGATTCTTAATTCCACATTTTTAAAAAAAGTTGAATTGAAATTCCACCATCTGCCATGGTGGCATTTGAACCAGGATCCCCAGAACATTATCGAAGTTTCTAGATTAAAAGTCTAATTGATAATACCACGAGGCCATTGCCTCCCCTAGACAATGAAATCTTTACTCCCAGGTTGTTCTCTGATGATTACATAACGTTCAGCACCATTTGAGAATGCCCAGACACTGAAGTAGATCATAGTCAGAGGTAGCAAGGCCTGTCCAATAGCCAGGGTTGGGCTCATAAATGCTAAGTGCTATTGGTTATTCATCTTATCTATGCCTTTATAAACCTCTATAATGTCAAGAGATGTAAGGAAGCACTTCTATATATAAAGAGTGGTAGATGCTTGAAACTCTCTTCCAAAAATAGCAGTGGAATCAGGATCAGTTGTTAATTTTAAACCTGAGATAGATAACTTTTGGTTAAGCAAAGGAATTATGGGATATGGGCCAAAATGCAGGAATTTGGAGTTCGGCCACAGATCATTGAATGTGATCATTGAATAGACTCGAGGGGCTGAATAGCCTACTGCTGTTCTCATGTTTCTATGCTATGAAGCTCTGGGATAACAGGTTGATATAAATAAAGTCTTTTTTTTTAAACAAATGAAGATTGGTTGGGAGCACTCTACCCTAAACACAAGCTGCCAGTGGCTGGTGTCGCAACATACAACACCCATATCTGATTTATGAATGAATTTTAAACCTTCCACCTGTGCCAACCCAATGCATTTGCATTCACCTGATGCAGGGACACAGTTTATGAGAAATGGTAACTGATCAGCAGGATAGCGTTTGAAGATATTAGCTCTATTTTAATCAGTGTTCAGGTAAACCAAAAAATTAATTACATGACACATGCATAATAATCTGTGTATGTCCACACATATTAATCAGTTAAATAAAATATGCCCTTCATTCAAGAGAATTAATCAGTTAGATTTCTGCATGAGCTGACAAGGGAAATAATTCATCTATAAAAAACAGCAGGGTGTTCACCATCAAAGCACACATGAAATGCAGCAGTGAAAGGAAGATCTGTGTGCAACATTGGCATGGCATGACACTTTTCACTGCAAGAACCAAATTATTTTTCTCTCTCTCAGGTTTCTTTGCGACTGTGAACTGAACATTGGGGTATTGCTCCATCGACACTGTTTGCCCTCTGGCATTTTATAGAGCTGGCTATAATTCATGTGTAAGCCTTGTCATGGAGTATGAACAGGCCACTCAATCATGGAGACATTATAGTCAAACCTCCACCCTTCCTCACTCGACAATGCACATTTCAATTAGACATTGGTGGCTGACAGTAAGAAGTGGGAACCTTTCTTACAATTCCAAGCAAGTCTGTTAGAATGAAATAGTCCCAATGAACTTCTGCAGAACAGGGGTTGAAGAAGGGTCACCGGACTCGAAATGTTAATTCTGCTTTCTGTCCTCAGATACTGCCAGACCTGCTGAGTTTCTCCTGTATTCTCTGCGTTTGTTTCAGACCTCCAGCATCCACAGTTCTTTGTTTTGTTACAGTCCCAATGACCACCCCACTCAAATGAGTTGACTTAGAGCAGACCAAATATAGAACCTGGCATCCAGGCTACATATCTACTCACCGGAATCTCTGGTGATACAAGAAATCCTTCATCCTTATCCTTATTTATGGCTACTCATGAAAAGAGGTAACTTAGCATAGTGACATTACTCTCACTAAAGGATATCCAGCAGTGAAAACAACAATAAACAATAGTAAGAACTGCCTATGCTGGAGTCAGAGATAACACAGTGTGGAGCTGGAGGAACATAGTGAGCCAGGCAGCATTAGAGGGGCGGGAAAGGTGACGTTTTGATAGAGCTGCCTAGAAACTAGGACGCCAGGAAACTGGCCTCCTACGTTAGTGATATAGAAGGTGATGATGGGAGGCCAGGTTCATCTGTGGAAAAATCTAATTGCAGAGGAAAACTTACAACAACGTACAATCACAATTTTAGAATTTCATGCTAATGGCACATTCTACAGTGACTGATCATTTTATACAATTCTCCTATGCAAACCAGCCTTCCATCTATTGACTCCATCTACACTTCCTGCTGCCTTGGGAAAGCAGTCAACATAACCAAACCCACTTCAGTTATACTCTCTTCCAGACTCTTCCATCGGGCAGGGAAATATAAAAGTTTGAAAACACGTACCAACAGATTCAAGAACAGCTTCTTCCCTGCTGTTATCAGACTTATGAATGGACCTCTCATATATTAAATTTGACCTTTCTTTGCACCTTCTCTGTAGCTGTAACACTATTTCTGCATTCTGTTCTATAACACTGATATACTTACTTAAGGTATGATTTGTCTTGTTAGTACGCAAAACAATACTTTTCACTGTATCTCAGTATATATTACAATAATAAATCAAATCAAATTCGACACTTATCTTGCAAACATAGAGAATTGGTCTTCTTGGTTTTCATACATCATCCATTGATGCTGTGAATAACTTGCATCCATTCTCAGGAGATGAGCATTACCAGCTAAGCTGAAAGTTATCATGCATTCCTAATTGGCCATGAGAAGATAATGGCAGACCTTCCTGTTAAAGCCTGATGGTTATAATCAGGATTTAAGCTTAACAGACTTTGCAGCATGCTCAAAGTCCTCACCTGCTTCACCAGCAGAAGCCATTGCTCTCTGAAGATACCTTTCAGAATTTCACTTGCCCAACTTGTATATTCCAGGGCAGCCTTTCAGATAGTTCTACTTGCTTCAGGCGTTTGTTCATGGGATAAAGACAGAAGACCTCAAATTGTTTAAGGCATATTTAGAGGATATTACTGACACTGGAAAGTTTGAGTTATAAGGAGAGGTTGGATAGGCTGGGACATTTTTCCCTGGAGCATAGGAGGCTGAGGGGTGATCTTATACAGTTTTATAAAATCATGAGGGGCATAGATAGGATGAATAGCAAAGGTATTATCCCTAGAGTGGGGATTTCAAAACTAGAGGGCATAGTTTTAAGCTGAGAGGACAAAGATTTGAAAGGGATGTGAGAGGCAATGTTTTCACACAGAAGATGATTTGTATGTGGAATGAACTGCCAGTGGAAGTGGGAGATAAAGTACAGTTGTAAAATTTTAAAGATATCTGGACAGGTACATGAATAGGAAAGGTTTAGAGGGATATGGGCCAAATGTAGGAAAATGGGATTAGTTCAGTTGGGAAAATTGGTTGGCATGGATGTGCTGAACCAAAGGGGGTCAGTTTCTGTGCTGTGTGACTCGATTACTCGAAAACCTGGTTAGCATGGATGAATTAGGCCGAAGGGCTTGTTTCCGTGCCGTATGACTTGAGGAGAAAACAGGATAACAGGTCGGATAACCAAATTACAATACAGGGTAAAGTGAATGCCTAGGTGTGCGTGTCTTCAGAGTGGAGCTGTTACACTGTTATGTAGCTGTACTATAATGTGTAGACTCAGGGTCTTTTGGAAGGGTTTTGAAAATGCAGCATTCATGTTTAAGTCTGACCATGTGGTTGCAAATGAGACACAGTATACATCATTCCAGGAATTAATGAAGTGCCACATGATTTTACTCAGTTTTAGAGACGCCTGACAAATTGAAGCCACACTTAATAAATAAAGTGAATATTTTCTTCAACTCAGCAGACTTTGTAAATATTCCTTAGTGGCATAATGAGAGCAGGAATACCATGGTATTCAATGAATTCCTGAGGTGAAGTAAAACAGAGTAAGGCTCGTGCGGGGCAAAAGCATTGGCAACACTGGTTGAGCTGAATGTTCTGTTTCTGTGTATAAATACTGTGTAATTCCAAGTAGCAGACCTTGACCCTGTATCAGAGATCTATCAGCCTCTACCTTACTCAACGATTGAATTTCCATGGCCCTCTGTGGTAGAGAATTCCAGAGTTTCACAACTCTTTGAGTAAAACAAACTTCTCCTCATCCCAGACTTAAAGAACATTCTCCTTGTTTTTAAATTATGTATTACAATTCTGGAATTCCCTTCCAATATATTCACTGACCTGACCTCTAAAGCCTTTTGGAGTAGAGAATTCATTGGTTCAAAATTCTGTTTACGATATTGGAGATGGCAGGACTGTCCTATGAGGAGAGATTGTTTATGACTGGGCCTGTATTCACTAGAATGTAAAGGATGAGAGGGGATCTTATTGAAATGTATAAAATTATAACACGGCTGGACAGACTAGATGCAGAGAGGATGTTTTTACCCAGGCTGGGGAGTCTAGAACCAGGGTACACATTCTCAGGATATGGGGTAGACCATTAAGTAACGAGATGAGGAAAACTTTTCTACTCAAAGAACAGTGAACCCATGAATTCTCTACCACAGAAGGCTATAGAGATGAAGTCACAGAACATATTTAAGAAACATATATTTTTAGATTTTAAAAGAATCAAGGTGTATGGGGAGAAAGTAGGAATATGTTATTAAAATAGAGAATCAACCATGATCATAGTGAATAGTGGAGCAGGTTTGATGGGTCAAATAGCCTACTCAATCTTCTAATTTCTATGAATCTATGGTTCTAGACACTCCAACTAGGGAGACATCTTAACTATATTTATCCTGTTCATCCCTTCAAGTATCTTGTAAGTTGTAATGAGATCATCCCTCATTCTTCAAAACTCTAAAGAGCACAGCCCACGTGTCCCAGTGTCTCTTCATAGGAAGTCTCACAACCCCAGAAAGAAGTCTAGAGAATCTTCATTGCACACTTACATGGAAATACTATCTTT
Source organism: Rhincodon typus (assembly GCF_021869965.1). Lineage (NCBI taxonomy): Eukaryota > Metazoa > Chordata > Chondrichthyes > Orectolobiformes > Rhincodontidae > Rhincodon > Rhincodon typus. The sequence goes on from NC_063341.1 coordinate 72,234,109, forward strand.
CCTGAGATAAGGAAAGCATGATAAGGCAACACGGTGGCTCAGTGGTTAGCATTGCTACCTCACAGCACCAGGGACCCAAGTTTGGTTGCACCCTTGGGTAACTGTCTGTGAGGAGTTTTCACATTCTACCCATGTCTGCATGGGTTTCCTCCGGGTGCTCTGGTTTCCTCCCAAAGATTCGCAGCTTTGGTGGATTGGACATGCTAAATTGCCCATTGTGTTCAGGTATATGTAGGCTAGGTGGATTACAAGGATAGGGAAGGGAAATGGTTCTGGGTGGGATGCTGTTTGGAGGGTTTCTATGGGCCAAATGGCCTGCTTCCGCACTGTAAGGATTCTATGAAAGCTCCACATAGTGATCCAGCTATGGTCTAACCAACCTCCTGTACAACTCAACCAAGACTTCATTACTCTTGTACTCAAATCACATCATTCCATTAGCCTTCCTAATAGCTCTTTGCACTTGCACCTAAGTCCTTTTGTACGTCTCTACTGTTTAATAAATACACTACATGTCTGTTCTTCCTACAAAAGTGGATAATCTCACATCTTTCCATACTATATTCCACCTGCCACGTTCTTGCCCATCTACGAAGTCCATCCAAATCCTCCTGAAGCTGCCTTACACCTTCCTCAGATTACACAATTCCACTTGGTTTTGTATCGTCTGTAAATTTGGAAACATTACTTTTGGTCCCCTTGTCCAAATCATTGATATATAATGTGAACATCTGGGGCCCCCATGATTCACTGTCATATTTCACTTGATGAAGGAACAGTGCTCCAAAAGCTTGTGATGTCAAATAAATTGGAGTGTAATGTGTTGTGTGACTTGTGACCTTGCCACAGCAAGAATGAGTTATCTATTCCAGCTCTCTGTTTTCTGTCAGTTAGCTGGTTATTCATCCATGACAGGACATTAACTTCAATTTCATATGCTTTATATTTTTCTAACAGGCCTCCTGTGAAGGACTTTATCAAAAACCAGACTTCATCAAAATTAAGAATAACATCTAGACTAATACTTCAGTGGATACTGTTGGAGTGCTACCCTATCCAGACTTGAAAGGTAACTTAAACTGGAAGATAGTAAATGTACATTTCTGTAGCTTCTTTCATGATGTCAGGATCTGTCAATTTTTTTAATTCAATTGCCATTAGTGTTCAGGGATGTGTAGCTTAGGCGAGTTATAGGGGGCTGGGTTTGGGTGGGATGCTCCAAGGGTCGATGTGGACTGGTTGGGCCGAAGGGCCTGTTTCCACACTGTAGGGATTCTATGATTCTATCTCAAAGAGCTTTGACTATGTCAATAGGCAACTGAAACCAACTAACAAACCTTTTAAATGTATGGTTTATATATTGTATAGTGTTGAATACATTTTTAATTCATTCTTGGAAAGTAGGTATCACTAACTAGGCCAGCATTTATTGCTCATCTCTAATTGCCCAGAGTGCATTTAAGAGTCAATCACATGGCTGTGGGTGTGGAGTCATATGTAGTATAGACCAGATAAGGACAGCAGATTTCCTTCCTTAAAGGACATTAGCAAACTAGGTTGGTTTTTCCTGACAATTGACAATGGCTTCATGGTCATCATTAGACTCCTATTTTCAGATTATCATTGATTTCAAATTTCACGATCTGACATGGCAGGATTTGTATCCAGGTCCCCAGAAAATTACCTTGTTCTCTGGATGAAAAGTCTAATAATTGTCTAGCGATAATATTGGTAGGCCGTTGCATACCCTGAGGCAATTCACACACAGCAACGTCCTGTACCTTAATGATCTGACAATCTGCTTTGCATGATGCTGTTTAGGGAATAACTGTTATTCAGGTCAACAGAGTGATTGTTTCTGCTTTCCATCAAAATAGAGGTGGTGGAATTCTTGTGTTCATTTTGAGAGGGCAGATAGGGCTTGGATTTAAAGTCTCATTTAATAAAAAGCAACTCTGATAGTACCATACTTAGTACCGTTCACTCTGACTGGCAAGCGCAGATTCACAAATATAAAAAAGAACTGTGAATGCTGGAAATCTGAAACAAAAACAGAAATTGTTAGAGAAACTCAGCAGGTCTGGCAGCATCTGTGAAGTGAGAAATAGAGTTAGCATTTCGAGTCCAGCGACCCTTCGTAGGGTTCTGAAAAAGAGTCGCTGGACCCAAAATGTCAATCATAGTACAAAAAGAGGACGTTCAGCCCATTGAGTCAGCACTGGCCCTCCAAAGAGGATCCCACCCAGACTCACCCCACAAAGTGTTCTTAATCATGGCTGACCCACATACTGCAGGGCAATTCTTAGCATGGCCAATCCATGCACATCTTTGGACAGGGAGGAAACCCACACAAACACAGGGAGAATGTGCAAACTCCATATGGGTAGTCGCCCAAGGGTGGGATTGAACCCAAGTCCATGGCACTGTGAGGCAGCAGGGCTTACCACTGAGCCACTCCACTTCTTCTCCACAGATGCTGCCAGACCTGCTGAGTTTCTGTTTTTGTTTCAGATTTACAAATGGTGCGCTCCAGAGTGGGACCGGAATCCACAACTTTCACATGTAGACTGAAGAATGTCTACCTCTGTACTGGACATGAAAGATCTCACTGCACTGCTCCCAGAAGATAAGCTGGTCACTGTTATATTTCGGTTTGTGGGAACTTGTTAAGCAGCTGTTGAGTTTTCTCTGTGATAGTAGCAGTTTTACGTCAAAGAGATCTTGTTGCCTGTGGAATGCTTTGGGATGTCCAGGGTCACCACAGGCTCTACACAAGTACAAGCCTTTCTTTTGTTTGGTCGTGCAACGTCCTGTTTTGGAGCTGAAGACTTCCTAAAAAAATACTTAGTGTTCCTGAAAGCAGGTAAATATTCTCGGATGTAATTATTACGATTTGCCAACAATCGAGCCAAAAAAAAGCCTTTGAATTTTTGATCCAAGCATAACATCCTTCTGTCATTCATGGCCTTTACACAATCACAATCACAACTTTATATTGACAGACCTCAGCAAAATAGGCCACTTGTGATAGCTCTATGTCTGTTCGCGAAAGAAAAGGTTCTTTACTGAAGTTGCAAAGTTGGACTTAACATCAAACCTGAGCACATAAAAATGCTACAAAGGCTGGGCGAAGATGGGCGGTGGGAGTGTTCAGATGAAAACTTCTAAACAGAGGCCTTTTGCTAACCTTGGTTTTAAACGTTACAGATCTGAACCGGGTAACTGGAGTTAAAATAGAAATCAACTAATTTCTAATTACGCAACAGAATATAGTTGAAGCGCTAAATGGCTTCCTCCTTTTCCTCTGTCCTTACTGCCCTCTGATGATGAAACTTTTTCTTTATTTAACCGATTTTTCGAATCAACCTGTTCAAGGATGTAATGATGAAGCTCATAAACAGCAGGAGCTTCATGATCTCACAGTTATTCTGTGTCACACTTATTAATGCCTAATTGCGCTAATGGATGCTAAATACCTTAGGGTTAAAGATAACAGGGCAAATAAGTGTTAGGTATAGTAAGAGCTGTCGATGCTGGAGTCTGAGATAACAAGGTGTGGAGCTGGATGAACACAGCAGGTCAGACAGCATCAGAGGAGCAGGAAAGCTGACATTTCGGGTTGGGACCCTTCTTCAGAAATGTTAGGAACTAATTAGATAGTTCTCTTATAAAGTATGTTTTAGTTTAATCCCTTTGTTTTATTTTCTGTCCCAGCGCCCTCGTGGACTGTTTGAGTTTTACTTAATTCAGCCCAGTTTGTTTTTTGTTTTTTGCAAAAGAGGATTAGAATCTATCTGTGATATCCTGGCTGAGACGCCTAAGGTGCTGAATTAAATTTTAAGTCACTTTGGAGCTTTTGTGGTGCAGTGGTAGTGTCCCTACCTCTGGCCACAAGGTCTGAATTCAAGTCCTGCCTCCTGCAGCCCAGTGCTATAACCTGCCTGAATAGATTATTGTAAAAACTTAAAACATTTAATTTGATCCCCTAGATCTCTTCTCAATCACAGTGCCCTAATGGGCTGTTTGATTTTTTAAATTTAATGCAATTCAGTTTGGTTTTTGCAAACCAGCACCAAAATATCATTCGAAACAAAGAAGTGTGAATGTTGGAAATCTGAAACAAGCACAGAAATTGCTAGAGAAACTCAGCAGGTCTGGCAGCACCTGTGGAGAGAGAAACGGAGTTAATATTTCAAGTCTAGTGACCCTTTGTCACTGGTAATGTGCCAAGTGGTCTAAGGAGTTGAATTAATCTCTTTAGAAGCTTTGTTTTGCAGTGGTAGTGTCTCTACCTCTGGGCTGGAAGGCCCGGGTTCAAGTCCCACTTGCTTAAGAGGTGTGTCATAATATGTCTTAGCAGGTTAATTAATAAAAAAATCTTAAAATATGTTTATAGGAGCGGCAGGCAGGATGAATGGAGTGTGTGCTTGAATTGAGAAGTAAGTACTGTATAAAGAAGTTTTTCCAAAATGTTTTGGTCTCCATGTGTGCTCCACAAATAGACTCAATGATTAGATCCCTGAAACAGATGCACTGTGATAGCCTCCGGATTCTCCCTCACCTAGTGCCGAGCACTTCCCTCTTGGATGTACCCTGATCCGGTTACCTTACAACCAGCACCTATATTATAGTGAATCATCCACATTTAGCATGCCCCACTGTGTAAAGGAAGATAATGGTTGAAAAGCCGAATGAGTGTTGTTGCTCTTGTCACTTTGATTACAGTGAGTGCTGTGCTCTGTGGAGTTTTATGTGAGACAGGGAATTGTTGCATGCATTTCAGAGTTGATTCCTCAAAAGCAAACACAGGTACTGTGGGGAAATGTTCCATACACAAAAGGAATCAGCTTATTACCATTTTCAAATAGGGTTTCTCTGTGTTTCATCTCATGTGATAAATGAAGCCCCAGAAAGATGAAAATTCAAATTAGTTTAACAAGACATTTTCATATATTATTTGTGTATCACATTATCTCGCTCTGAATAGATAACACCATTAACTTCACCTTTTGGACACACAACGGTAGCATCAGGAGATAATTAGATTCTTTAAAGTTTATTGCAAATTGATCCAATTAATTCCCAAGGAATATTCTCTGCCATTCACTTTAAACAAAAGGATATAGAATATTTATTGAGCTCATCCATAATTTATATTGCGTGTTATTGCTATTGATAAAGTGATTTATTTGGGAGACTTGCCACTTATTATATGACAGGAGTGCTACAATCATCTTGCATGAGCTGTTGGAAAGTATTTTGTGAAGTGTAAAAGTTTCAAAAAAATCTGGAATAAAGAAAAAAGATGAAAGGAATAACAAAAAAATGCTGCCCTCAACAATGTTCTCAGGGGAGGCTTTCTGCTTATGCATTGCATTCCTCTCACCATTCAGGTAATGGAGGTCTTAGTCTGTTTCGGCTGTATAAGAGTGTAGTGGTGACACTTAACCGATGAAGAGCTCATATAATGGGCCCTTTCCAAAAGGGGGTATTTTATTAGAAGTTTTAAAATGCTAATTGCATGAAGTTTGAAGTGTTGGATGAAAGTGCTTGCTTTTAAAATAATGGGAATTGTAATTTTGCAGAGCGTAAAATAAGCACTTGAACGGTTTTTCAATAGGCTTATGAGTCAATTCTAACCTAAATAATGAACCGTGAAACTCAGTTTTCATTGACAGCTTTAAACCCATTTCCTCCTATTGCTTGCCGGAAGTAATAGCTGGTTATGCGTTCTTCATACATTAGCACCGAGGCTTGTTGGTGTTGTATGTGGCAGGATCGTACCCGCTGTCAGCGTGCTAATTTTTCACACACTAGTTCTGCCAACAGGGCGCCTGTTGTGGCCACGTCCACCTGAACCATCTTGGACAATATCCACTTGGAAAAATGTGGGTCGATTTGAAGATGCAGTGTGGAATTGTTCGGGGAAAATCATGTCTGAATGACTTGCTGGAGTTTTTTGGAGAGATAACAGAGAACGGATGAGGGCAAAGCCATGGATGTGGTGTACATGGATTTCCAAATGGTGTTCCTTTCTGTCTTAGTCCAAGTTACTGAGACTGAATTGGGAAGGATGCCCATATACAGTCTTCAATAGAAGATATACTCAGATTTGATGAACAGAATAATTTTATTACATAATACTTATTACATTGAGATTCACACGAGTCCTTCGTAAGACATCAGGACATACTTAAGAGAAAATACTCATTATTGATAGTGAAACATTCTAGTACGCAACATAGAGACAACTGAAAAACTGGAACATACAAGGAGCACTGGTTAGCTCTTTCCAGGCACAGTATATACGAACATATGAACAAGGAACAAGAGTAGACCTCTCAGTCCTTTGAACCTGCTCTGTCATTCTATAAGATCACGGCTGATCAGATTTTCACCTCTAATCTACATTCCTTAATACTTCCGATAATCTTACATCCCCTTAGTAATCAAGAATCACTCTACCTCTATCTTAAAAATATTTGAAGTCCTTTATATCCTGATGGACGGAGCTTATTCAATAACTCAGTTAATCCTCTCAGGTCTACAAATTGAGGGGCATAGATAGGGTGGATAGTCAGAGGCTTTTTCCCAGGGTGGAAAGGTCAACTCCAAGAGGGCACAGGTTCAAGGTGAGAGGATGAAAGTTTAGGGGAGAAGTGCGGGGAAAATTTTTCACACAGAGGGTGGTGGGTGCCTGGAATGCACTGCCAGTGGAGGTGGTGGAAGTAGCCATGTTAGCAATGTTTAAGGCCTATCTTGATAGACACATGATTGGGAGGCAAACTGAGGGCTAGAAACTGTGCATGAGCAATAGGTAGCGTATCTAAATAAGGAACAGGAATCGGAGCAAGGTTGATGGGCCTGAAGGGCCTGTGCTAGATGTTCTTTGTTCTTTGTAAACATAGAAATGTAGTGAATTGGAGCAGGAGCAAGATATTCAGCCCTTTGAGCCTTCACCATTCAATATGATCTATAAAACTCTGGTTAGACCACACTTGTAATATTGTGTTCAGTTCTGGTCGCGTCATTATAGGAAAGATGTGGAAGCTTTAGAGAGGGTGCAGAGGAGATTTACCAGGATGCTGCCTGGACTGGAGGGCAGGTCTTATGAGGAAAGGTTGAGAGAGCTAGGGCTTTTTTCATTGGAGCGAAGAAGGATGACAGGTGACTTGATAGAGGTTTACAAGATGATGAGGCATAGAGTGGATAGTCAGAGACTTCTTCCCAGGGCGGAAATGACTATTATGAGGGGGCATAATTTTGAGGTGATTGGAGGAAGGTATAGGGGAGATATCAGATGTAGGTTCTTCACACAGAGAGTGGTGGGGGTGTGGAATGCGCTGCTGGCAGTGGTAGTGGAGTCAGATACTTTAGAGACCTTTAAGCGACTCTTGGATAGGCACATGGAGGATAGTAAAATGTTGAGTATGCAGGGTAGATTGATCTTAGTAGGATAATAGGTCGGCACAATATGGTGGGCCGAAGGGCCTGTACTGTGCTGTACTGTTCTATGTTCTATGTTCTATGATCATGGCTCAATGTAGATGCATCTCATTCAATAACTACCCTTTACACCCATTGATTCAAGTTGTTGGTTACTGAACAGCTGTTCACTTGTAAATGCAGGGTGAGTAAAGTCAGAAGTGAGAACTGTGGCCAATTGTCTTCTTTAACCAGGTGTGTTTGGCTATTCTGTTGGACCTCAACTGCCACCTGAGTAGCCATCACTCACCTGAACCTGGACTGTTAAGGTGTGATTTTTAAAAAAAAATTGTTGACAAGATGTGGGTGTCACTGGCTCCATCCATTCCTAATTTTCCAGAGGGCAGTTAAGAGCCCTTAAGGAGCGGGATGTAGGCCAGACCAGGTAAGGATGGCAGATTTCCTTCCCTGAATGGCATTAGTGAACCAGATGAGTTTTTATTACAATCATCGGTGGTTGATGTTAGACTAGTGCAGATTTTTTTTATTGAATTCACATGTCTCCATCTGCCATGGTGGGATTCAACCCCAGATCATTAGCCCACTTTCTGGATTATCAGTCCGGTGATATTACCTCAATTTGTACGTAGTAAAAATTCACATGCATGGCAGTGAAAGAATAATCAGGTCATCTGGTTTTGGTGATGTTGGTGAGGGATAACTATTAACCAGGAAAAAAGGGAAAACTCCTCCACCGTGTGAAATTAGTTCATAGGATCTGTTATGTCCATTGAAGAGGATACCCAGGGCTTCAATTTAACATCTTACCTGAAAGGTGGAACCTTCAATAGTGTAACGCTTCCTCAGTACTGCGTTGGAATGTCAGGTTAGATAAGGCAGTCTTTAGAATGAGACTTGAACTCTCAAAGGTCTTTATGTCAAGATGAACGTGTCATCAACTGAGGTGGAAGGCAGTAGAAAGAATGCAGATTGGATTGAGAGCTCTGGAAGTCAGCAGCTAACTGGCTGAGTCAGGGAAGATGAAGGGTAATTGTTGAATGAGCAATGTCTCCATTAAAAGAAGTGACTCTTGTGTCATGGAGTTTGTCCAGGAGGGGGGAATGGGGGTCACTGTGGTTGACCATGGCAGTTAATGATCTGGGGGAGTTGGTGACAACAAAGATTAATGGATTTACTAAATACTACCATAGCGGGAGTGGCCATAAATAGAGAATCAGCAGCCGAAGGATCGACCATCTTAGAGCCTAGTTACGAGTGGAAGCTGCTTAATGCATAGCTGAGGAAAGAGAACAGAACAAGTGGGAGAGCAACATTAATGGGAACAAGCAACTGAAAGTGACATAAAAGATAGATCTGAGCATTTTAGCGGAAAACACATTTAAATCGTCAGCACATTGTGCAACAATGTTGTAAAAGGCAAGAAGGATCTTAAAGATGTAACACTCCAGGGATACATAGGATACGTTCCAAGAGGGTACCTCTGCTATTGCAGATGATTCAGGCACATTGTTTAAAAGGAAGTTTGGAGAAACACCCATGGAATAAAAACATTAAAAGGAAAATGGTCCTGGAGCAGATAGTTTTAGTGATCCACTATCTATGGCAAGAGGTAGCAAATTAATCTTTCGTAGAATCATGTAACACAGAAGGACATCATTTAAATCTGTGCTAACTGCCTCTTCGCCTTACCCCTATAAGGCAGCAGTGCTAACCACTGGGCCACTGAGTCACATTTAAAGCGGTTAAAGCGTTGATAGGATGGATATAGAAACTTTTAGAGATTGTAGATAAAGAAGATATAGCTGATTCTTTAAAGCTGGCCCTTTAAGGGGTGATGCCTGGAAGTATTTCTACAAAGAAAATCTGATACCCGTGCCCCCAGAAAACTGGGAGACAGGAAATCAATTGAAAATTACAATTGGTTGACTTTGTAAAGGCAGAGTGAAAAAAGACCTTGGTGTTCTTGTACACCAGTCGCTGAAACTAAGTATGCAGGTGCAGCAGGCAGTGAAGAAGGCAAATGGTATATTGGCTTACATGGTGAGAGTGTTCAAGTACAGAAACAGGGACGTCTTGCTGCAATAGTACAGGGCTCAGTGAGGCCACTCCTGGAACATTGTGTGCAGTTTTGGTCTCCTTATCTGAGGAAGGATGTTCTGACCGTGGAGCGAGTCCAGCCAAGTTTTACCGGACTGCTTCCTATTAAGAGAGACTGGATTGGTTAGGATAACATTCACCAGATTTAGAAAATTGAGGGGTGATCTTATAGAAATCCATAAAAATCTTTATAACTAAACAGGGTAAATACAGAACCAGGGGTCACTGTCTAATAATCATTCACAGGATGAGGGCGTTGCTGGCTAGGCCAGCATTTATCACATATCCCTCATTGCCCCAAGGGCTGTCAAGAATCAACCTGTAGTCACCTGTAGGCCAGACCAGGTAAGGAGGGCAGTTTCCTTCCCTATAGGACACTAGTGAACCAGGTGGATTTTTCCTGATAGTTGACAATGGTTTCATTGATCATCATTCAACTCTTATTTCCAGGTTTTTATTGAATTCAAATTCCACCATCTGCCATGATGAGATTCAAACCAGGATCCCAAGAACATTATCTGGGTCTCTGGATTAACAGTCCAGCAATAATACCACTAAGCCATCACCTCCCGCTAAATGATAAGCCATTTCGCACCGAGAAGAGTAGAAATGTCCTGAACCTGTGGAATTCACTGCCACAGAAAGCAGTTGAGGCCAAAACATTGAATGTTTTCAAGAAGTATAGTTCTTAGCCTTAAAGGCATCAAAGGATATGGAGAGAAAGGCAGGAACAGGAGACTGAGTTGGATGATCAACCTTGATCATATTGATTGGTGGAGCCGGCTTGAAGGGCCGAAGGGTCTTATTGCTTCTATTTCCTCTGTTTCTATGTATCAGTATACACAAGCGAAGCAGCGTTAAGATACAGGTCAGCCATGATTTAAGTGAACAGTGGAATTGCATTTGAGGGGCCATATGGCCTTCTCCTGTTTTGATGTCCTTTGGGAGGATGGGATAAGTAAAGATTACCAACAAAATAGAATGATTCCTTTGTACAGAAGGTACGGAATATCTGGAATAGATCACAGAGGAGCAAGGGCCGTCAGAAAACTGACAATGTTATAAATATTGTATTCGTGACAGAGGAGATATGGAAGAAGAAGTAGATTAGGAATCAGTGACCTTTGGAAATACCCTCATGATATAAGTGGCCACTTCACATCCTGCACAGTCCGAGACTCTTGATGATATTAGGAAATGTCAATTGTTGAGGGGGGCAAAAAGGGCATGTGAGTTGGTCCAGTACATTTTCTGGCATTGCCAGTGATAACCATGATTGTCTGGAACAGACTTGATTATCAATGGGATTCAAGAAGAACTTCCTCAGGATTTCCTGAAATCTGCAGTAGGTTTCATAACCTCCCCCTTCTGTGATTTTTTTGGTTGATGCTGCAAGAGTTAGTGTTACAAGAGACTGACTGAGGGAGGCAGTGTATGAGAGACCTACCCCATGGGAAGGGTGGGCCGTGGGGACACTGGTGGTCTTAGATCTCACGGTATGCTGACCTCTGAATTGAAGGTTATCAGTTCAAGCCCCACTTCAGAGAAAATTGAGGCTGATGTGTTTCAGGTAAGATGTTGTACTGAAACCCTGTTTGCCCTTTGAGGTGGATTGCAGACACTACACTGAAGAAAAACCTCAAAGTTATCTCCACTGTCCTGGCTAACACCTAACCCCTCATGCAATATTTAATTAGATTAGTTGGCTGGATAGCGAGTTTGTAATGCAGAATAACGCCAACTCTTCCTCCACTGACTGAGGCTATTGTGAAGCTCCTTGTCTGAAGTGTTGGGGCCGTTAGGGTCAAACACACCATCAATTGCCCCCTCTGATAAGACATTGGGACTATGGTGACCTTACTTATGGATGTCTTTGGGACCTCATTGTGCTGGTGATGTTAGCCAATGTGGGAGCCAAACACACACCCTGTTGGTATTACTTACTATTCCAACTCAGTCGTCCAGCCAACTGAGTTAACTTACCTCCCCCCAACCCCTAACCCTGACCCTGACACCCACCTTCTCAACATGTTCCCACCTTCTCAACATCACCTGAAGTGTGGTGACCCTCAGGTTAAACTCAACATCTGTTGTCTCTCTCAAATGAGAGAGTAGCCCCTATGGTCCCCTGGGACAAAGGTGACCTTACCATTTTACTGTGCTTAAAGTGGGTAAGTATTTCCTACATTACATAGCGACGAGACTTCAAAGGCTATTCATTGACTACATGGGGCTTTGTACATCCTGGAGGCATGAAAGCAGCCAGAATGCAGGTCTTTCTTTCATTGCTTTCTGCAGCTTCTCCTCCTTTTCTTTATGAAGCTGGCTGATATGAGGTGACTAGTGAGTGATTGATGAGCCACATGAGATTTTGGTCAGTTGAGGCTCTATTGTTTGCCCTGGGCCCCTGCCAGAACTCCACACAATGTCCCGTCATGTCAAAAACATAAGTGGCTACGCACACAGAAGCTAACTACGCAAAGCGCTGGCCAATTGGGGAACCTGTTCAGAGACAACAAAAGTACTGTAACATTTCTAAATAGCGGCAGGCTACAGACACAGGGTTGTAACAAAGCTGAGCGGGTTGTGTGGGGTATGTGGGGCGTACAGAAGGGCTGGGCAGAGGTGCTTTCGCTATCAATGTCTGCTGATTGCTGCCTGGATGCGGCTTGCTTGATGGCAATCTTACTTCACCAAGTAGCAAGACTCCTCTTAGACAATGGCATCGGCTAACAGCGGCTCACTTTTGTTTTCACAGAACGGTTTCATGGTGACTTTGTAAACAGGAGCGCCAAGACCATCAGTCACACAAAAGAGACACAATACAAAGAGATTATTCAGATTCCGAATTCCAAAACAAATTGACAGCTTCCTTCCTCCTAAGTGATTGTGGGTTTTGATTAGCAGTGGGAGATGGGGTGAGAGGTTCAAGGCAAGAAAAGCACAAGGTCTCTGAACATGCAGCAATGTAATTAACTCGTCAAAGCACAAACATCGCCTAGAGTACGATCCTGGATGGGAAATACTTGCCAGAGGGTGGAATAAACACCAGACGATCAATAAGTTGTAAACAGGAGCCTTGGTCCGTTAGCCTTTTAGATCTGGCTGTGGACACGCAGAGCTCTGTGCTAAACACCCACCTGTGCTGTTATAACAAGGTGTAGAGCCGGATGAACACAGCAGGCCAAGCAGCATCAGAGGAGCAGGAAAGATGACGTTTCGGGTCTAGACCCTTCTTCAGAAAAGCACACCTGTGCTGTGACAAGTGTTACAACAAGTAACACCGTTTTCTCTACGCAGAATGCTGTCAGACCTGCTGAGTTTTTCCAGCATCCGCAGTTCTTTGGGTTTTTTTTTTGGCTCAGAGTACTTCATCAGTGCTGATCAGAGAAACCTGGCACTTTCATGGAGGGGAAGACATGCATCTGAACTTCCAGAGTGGGTTTGAGTGGCCTACCATTAAAAGCCCAGGATCAATTGACATTCATGCCTCACAAATGCAAGAGAGCTGCTTCTTGACATACATGGGGGCTAGTAGGAGAGAGGCCATTCAGCTCTTTGAGCCTGCTTTGCCATTCAATCCTTATTCTCCATGTCAATGTCATATTCCCGCTTTCTCCCCACACCCCTTGACTCAATAACATTACCATTACTGGATTCCCCACTATCAAGATTCTTATATGACAAAATACTGTGGCTACAAGGGCAGTTCTGAGGCAAGTAACTCGCCTCCTAAGTCTTCAGTGCCCATCAACACAGCACAAGGTAGGAGTTTGATGGAATATGCCCCGCTTGCCTGGAAGCAGCTTCAGTCACACTCATGAAGCTTGAGATCATCCAGGACGAAGCAGCTCGATTGACTGGCATCACATCCACCACCTTCAACGTTCACTCCTTTCACTATCAGTGCACAGTGGCACAGTGTGTACCATCTACAAGATGGAAAAGTAATCTTCTTTAACAGCACCTTCCAAGCCCATGACCTCTACCATCTCGAACGACAAGGGCAGCAGATGCATGGGAACACCACCACCTGAATGCCCTCTCCAAGGTAATTGCCATCCTGACTTGGAGCTTTGTCAAAATTGTGTTGAAATCCCTGGAACTTCCTTCCTAATTGTGCTACGTGTGTCCCTGCAGTCCACAGACTACAGTGGCCCAAGAAGGTGACTTACCACAATCTTCTCAAGGGAATTAGGGTTGGTAACAAACACTAATCTTACCAACGATGCCCATATCCCAAGGACAAATAGACAAAAAGAAGCAATTGACACAAAACCTGCTACATTTGCTTCAATGTAAACTACATTGCATTGAAATAAAATGTAAGCAGACTTTTTTGCTGGAACACTGGCCTACTTTCCTGAGCGCTGAATTGTCCCAATATGGGGTGGCAAGGTAGCTAAGCAGTTAGCACTGCTGCCTCGCAGTGCCAGGGACCTGGGTTCAATCCCAACTTTGGGTGACTGTCTGTATGGAGATTACGCATTCTCCCTTGTCTTGCTCTGGTTTCTTCCCACAGTCCAAAGATGTGCAGGTTCAGGGGATTGGCCATGCTAAATTGCCCAATAGTGTCCATGGATGTGCAGGCTAGATACATTAGCTACAGGAAATGCAGCATTGTAGGGAGATGGGTCTGCGTGGGATGCTTTTTGAAGATTGGGGAAGAGTTGATGGGCAGAGTGACCTGCTTCCACAGTGTAGGGGGTTCTATTATTCAGGTATCACTCCTTTCTGCACTTGTTCCAGGGGTCGAAAATCCATGGATCAAGTAGTAGACATCAGTCTTGTGTAATATTGCAAAGTCAGCGGGCTGCATGCCGGCTTGTTATTCAATGCAATGGAACTGCATACTAAGGGACAAGCATAACTGGCTAGTTGTACAATATCTCCCAATTTGCCTTGCACCCAAGGCAGATTGTCACTGTGTGACCAAGGTTCTCTATAAATTGAAGATTCAAGCCTATAGGCCCACTGCTGGCAAGTGGAATTAGTATAGATTTACTGTACCTTGGGAGGTACAGACTCAATGGGCTGAAGGGCCTCTTCTGTGCTGAATGATTCAATAAGATTACCACATAAAAGAACATCAATTTACTACTTGGACTCTTTATTCAGCCTGTTTTGTTTGGTATTTCTGCATCCGTAGTGCTGGAGTTTTAGTTTTCTAACCCACTTGCCTTTCAAGGAATAACTCACTTTCTTACATTAACCAACTCTTTCTTTACAAGGCTGGACAATTCCAGCCTGGGAATCCTATTCTGTCTTCCTTGCTGCATGACCCATGCTATTTCCCGGTTATTGCCGATTTGAAGGCAATCAATCTCCTTTGGGACTGGTTACCTTAGCCTGAGTTAAAGGTGGGGCCAGAAAGGCGTCAAGCTTCAGGACTCATGATGGCATCAGTTCTCAGCTAGCTGTGCTAAAGGCCATCTATGGATGAGCAGATTTGCAAAATCCTCAGACGTATGTCTTGGACACACAAGTGGTTAAGAGACCTGCTTGTGCCCTGCCCTCCTCCTTCTGCAGTGAAATATCTTGCACCAAATTTTGGCATCAACTATTCAGCCCCCATGTTTACATCCTAGTGACAATATCGACTGCAACATAATTGTTGTGCCTTGCTACTTGAACTGTGAATTTGATAGACCGATTTTGTCTCTGAAGCACGTAGGAACTAATTGAGTTTGTACTGAAATTGTCTTTCCTTTTTGGTTGCTACGGGGGACCTTCTGGTTGTCAGTGACCTAACCATTACACTATATGCCACCTGTAATTATAAGGTTAATTATACCTGAGCTGGCAGTATTCCTTGCCTGTCGTCAAGAAGACTGTGAGTTCAATTGTCACAGTAAGTGACCTGAATACAAAGTTCAAGGTTGACAGTGTAATGACAAGAGATTTCTGCACTATTGGAAATACCATCTTTAGATGACAAAATTCAATGAGATCTTGGCTTCTTTCTGTTGCTCTGAATAGCAAGTCTTTATTTTTATGCCCTTACTTTCTTCCTGAGAATGTTTTGGGACACCCTGGGTGATGAAAATCTCTATACGAATGCAGGTTCTTTCTTTATTTTTTAACTATCTGAAGTTCAACTAGAACTTAGTCCTGACATGAGGACATTCAATGGATGTAATGTATATTCTCTCCTATCATGGTCAAACATGTTTATTGAGCATTGTTGAGATTGTAGCCCCTAGTCCTCTGCCTGGAGGCAGGATCCTTTTGCAGAAGCTCAGCAACATGCTAAGATATTTTGCAATGTATAAAGCAGGGAGGCAGACCCCAAGTCTACTTCAGTCAGAATGGAGGATGGAATTTGTGCTGTTGCTGTCAATCTGATCTACAAGGTAGCCAAGTGAATAAAGAGGGCCTCCCACTTCTTGTCAGAATTATTACTTAAAAAGTGAAGCATTCATCAAGTAAGGTGAAGACTTCTTTTGTCTGATCTATAATAAGTTGGTACAAGCTAAAGATCTAAGGATGATGTTGTACCTTTCCCATTGGCTTTTAGGCTGTCATAGAGCCATACAACAGACCCTTCAGTCCAACCAGTCCATGCAGACCATAATCCCAAACTAAACAATCCCACTTGTCTATGCTTGTCCCATATCCCTCCAAACCTTTCTTATTCATATATTATCTAAATGTCTTTTAAACATTGTAACGATAGGTGTATCTACTACTTCATTTGGAAGCTGATTCCACACATGGACTTTGTGTAAAAAAGCTTGCCCCTCATGTCCTTTTTAAAACTTTCTCCTCTCACCATAAAAATATTCCCCCTAGTTTTGAACTCCTCCACCTTAGGGAAAAGACCCTTGTCATTCACCTTATCTATGCCTTTCATGATTTTATAAACCTCAATAAGGTCACCTTCAACCTCCTACACTCCAGTGAAAAAAGTCCCAGTCTTTCCAGTCTATTTTTATATCTCATTCCTGGCAATGTACTGGTAAATCTTTTCTGAGCCCTCTGCAGCTTGATAATATCCTTTTTATACAGAGCGACCAGAACAAGCCTCACCAATGTCCCCTACAACCGAAATGTGACTTCCCAATTCCCATATTGTCATCATACATAATGCCTGAAGTCATAAATAAATAATCTATTTGCTTAGAAACTTTGAGACTTATTGCAGAGTAATATATTTTGTTTCAGAATTTAAATGCGACAGTTCAAATGCTTTGATTTTGAGCTGCCCATCTCCCTAGTCAAATGTCACCTCTAACACTTAAACTGGGAAACACAGCTTTCATAGAATCGTAGAATAATAGAGCACAGAAGGCTATTTGGCCCATTCTGTCTGTGTTGGCTCTATGGCAGAGCAGTCTAACTAGCCCGACTACCCTGCTCTTTCCCTTAAAAGCATCCTTTTCAAATTTTCATCCAGTTTCTTTCTGAATGATCTGATTGAACTTAGTCCAGCAGCTTTTTGAGGCAGCACCTTATTAATCACAATAAATCACTGTGTGAACAAATGTTGCCCCCTTGTCATCACCGCTTCTTGTGCCAGAAATGTGGAAACACAGAAGCTAAGAGCAGGAGCAGGCCATTCTGCCCTTTGAACCTGCTCTGCTATTCAATTTGCATCAGCCTTACCCTGAACATGATATTTTTGCTTTCTCCCATACCCCTGGAAGCCACAGAGTCATACAGCACGGAAACAGACCCTTTGGTCCAGCCGGTCCATGCTGACCATAATCCCAAACTAAACTAGGCCCACCTGCCTGCTCCTGGCCCATATCCCTCCAAACACTTCTTATTCATCTACTTATCCAAACGTATTTTAAATGTTGTAACTGAACCTGCATCCACCACTTCCTCTGGAAATACATTCCACACACAAGCCACTCTCTGGGTAAAATTATTGCCCCTCATGTCTTTTTTAAATCTTTTTCCTCTCACCTTAAAAATATGTCCCTTAGTCCTCAAATCCCCCACCCTAGGGAAAAGGCACCCGCCATTCACCTTATCTATAACCCCTCATGATTTTATAAACCTCTATAAGGTCATTTCCTACTCTCCAATGGAAAAATGTCCCAGCCTATCCAGCCTCTCCTTATAACTCAAAATGTCAATTCCCAGCAAAATACTGGTAAATCCTTTCTGAACCCTCCCCAGCTTATTAATGTCCTTCCTGTAACAGGGAGACCAGAACTGTATACAGTATTCCAGAAGAGGCCTCACCAACATCCTGTACAACCTCAACATAACATTCCAACTCTTATACTCAAAGGTCTTAGCAATGAAGGCAAGTGTGTTAAATGACTTCTTAACCACCCTATCTATATGTGATGCAAACTTCAAACAATTATGAACCTGAACCTCTAGGTTTGTCTGTTCTACAATACCACAGGTCTAAAAATTTACTTATCTCATCCAATGACTTGTCCTCTACAACCTTCTGTGGTAGAGATAGGTTTCACCATCCTTTGAGTGAAGAAACTATTTGGGTTGGGGCAGAAGTGAGTAATGGAGTGCATGTTGGATTTTAAGGCATTTCTGGATTGGACAGGGCATCACAATCGTACATAGTCTATGCAATGTACAGAGACAAGGTAGTCATGGAATTGTTATCTCATGGGTGGGAACTGAAATCTTCTTGATGTTGTGCTGAAGGGAGTGATGACTACCTGTTGCGTGATGCAGGTCATTATAATAGTAGGGAGATAGCTTTAATGTCCAGAGAAATGGTGGGAGCTGGAACTGGTAGTTCCTTACTAAGGTTGACCCTGTATTTGTCGATGGTGACACTGAGGGGCACTGTAGGTGAGGGAGAGAGCTGAGGATTTTTGGTCAACTCCTGAGGTGATGACATGCAGGAGAGGGAAAAGGAGACTGGTGCCATCACCATTTGTCTATTCAGAAAACATTCCTCCATCCAGCTTACAAATTTTCACTGGTACCCATTCTTTCCACTAAAGAGCAACAGTAACCTATGTGTATATAATGCTTTAAACATTGTAAAAACTCTCAAGGCATTTCATAAGAGCATTATGGGAAAAAGATAAAGGTTGAGCGAACCAGAGACCTTAGGACTGAAAGTTGAAAGTTTGATCAAAGAGGTAGGTTTACCAAAGAGGTTGGAAAGAGGTGGAATAGGCTCAAGGAGCTGAATGGTCTGTTCCTGTGTTCCAATATCTTAAAGGCTGTGAGTGAAGGGGACAGCAGGAAACGTGTAGGAAGTGAATTCCTTACAACTGTGTTGCCGATAAAGAAGCAGTTGGGAAACGAGTGGTCGGAATTGCAGGAATTCAGAGATTTTGGAGGATGAAAGGAATAAGGAAGGTGAGGAGTGAGGCAATGAAGAGATGGTAAACTGAATCAGGCATTTCAGTATTCCTCCATCCCCTCAACTTTTATCGCTCCGGTGAGGATTCAATGAGTAACCTTATTTCATTAAACACTGTCTCGGCTAACATTGTTATGAATTGGAAACAATGGAGTTTAATACAATCTAGTATAATCACAAGAGTACCCTGATGGCACTGGACTGAGTTCCAAAAGCAGCTCACCGGCCCTATTATTCATAGGCATTGCATCTGTGTAAAATTGCATTTCTTTAGCACCCAGTTTCCTACCTTCGCAGTGACGCACTCCGTCTCCTGTGAAGCCTGAATTACAGTAGCATCCGAGTTTCCCACCCATCATTTTGCAGGTGGCATTCTTGTTGCACACGTTGTTGTTGCAGTTCTTGTCACTGTCATGGTGGGAGCTTGGTGACAGAGAGCACAGATCCAGCAGACTGGACAACCACACTGTGGACAAAAACAACATGATAGGTGAAGGACGCTAAACCCAACATCAAAGGGTCCAATTCAAATGGCTGTCAATGTGGTGACTGTATCTCTTCATTGTCTCTTGAAGCGTGGGACACATTTGTAAACTGTTTTCACCTCTACTTCAAAGATCCACTCGAATTGTGTGTGCCAGTCAGAATAACGTAGCTCGTTAGGAGGCCATTCAGTCTACTCAATGGGTGGAATGTTACTATCTCTGCTGTGGCATGAGTAATTGTGCAATAGGAGGAAAATAGGAAAAGAATGAATTCTCCAATTCGCACTGTTGAGAAATATTTTTCTGATGTTTCCCACTCAAGCCTTAAAGGGTGACTATATAAACTCACTACTGAGTGGTGACTGCCTCATTTCTAAGAAAATTTTTAGGAAGTGAAGCTGCTTTTCACTTGTACCTCCTCCAGCCTTGTGTATTGTATTCACTGCACCCAATGTGGCCTACTCTACCCTCTGACAGAAGAGGTGCTCAAATTCCTGACAAGTAAATCCGAGTAGGTACTCTCCTTTACAAAATGCAGACTGGGCGACCGTTTTATAGAATATTTCCTGTCTGTGCGCAAGCATGAGCCTAACCTTCTCGTAGCAAGTTATTTTAACGCAGCGTCCTGCTCACATACCCACCTGGCATGCTGTAGTGCTCCAAGCGAATCCCAGTGCAAACTGGAGGAACAACATCTCATCTCCAGACTCTCCAGCCTCTCTGCTCCTATGATGCTGCTTGGCCTGCTGTGTTCATCCAGCCCTGCACCTTGTTGTCTCATCTCCAGACTAGGCACTTTACAACCTTCTGGTCTTAATACTGAGTTCAACACCTTCAGATTGTAAACCCACTCCCATTCCTTCCCTTTATTTAAGCTTTAATGGTTACATTCTCTGTCACCATGTCCTCTCTCCCCTCACCACCAACAGGAATGGTGAGTGTAGGTAGGGAGTTAGGAAGGGGATAGGTCAGTCCAGGGA
>NC_063341.1:72254814-72288471 GCF_021869965.1 Rhincodon typus
TGAAAGGGTCTAGGCCCGAAACGTCAGCCTCTCTGCTCCTATGATGCTGCTTGGCCTGCTGTGTTCATCCAGCCCTGCACCTTGTTGCCAGTGATACCCAGGACTTGCATCCTTCTGCTCGGTCATTTTGCACACATTTGTCAAGGGCACAAATGTATTTCATTGAATCCCTACTGTGTGGAAGCACGCCATTTGGCCCACTGAGTCCACACTGACCCTGCAAAGACCTTCCCACCCAGACCCAGCCCGCTACACTCTCCCTGTAATCTCTAATTTTCCTCATGGCCAAACCACCTAACCTACACATATTTGATAGGAAACCAGAGCCCCCAGAGAAAACCCACGCAGACACAGGGAGAATATGCAAACGCTGAACACACAGTCACCTGAGGGTGGAATCAAACCTGGGTCCCTGACGCCGTGAGGCAGCCGTGCTAACCACTGAGCCACCATGCCACCCTTTCATGCAGCCAAATGGAATGCATCTCATTGAAGCACATAATAAAGTGGATTGGCAAAATAGATATAGTGAAGGTATTTTCTCATGTGGGGCAATCTTGATAAGGGGTGGCAGATAAAACACGGAGATGAGGAGGAATTTACCCCTCCCAAAGGGCCGTAAATCTGTGGAATTTGCTATCCCAGAGTGTGGTGCATGCTGGGACATTGAGTGAGTTAATGGAGAGGGACAGATTATTAAGTAATAATGGGTTGAAGGATTATGGGGAGCGGGCAGGAAAGTGGAGTTGAAGCTGAGATGAGATCAACCATTATCCTATTGGAGGGTAGAATGAGATCGAGGAGATGAATGGCCTACTCCTGCTCTTAACCCTACGTTCTTCATGCTCTTGGTGTTTTAGCCAATCTCAGAATTTTAACAATAAATTCACTCATGAGATGTGGCGTCTCTGGATGGGCCAGCATTCATTGCCTGTCCCTAATATCCATGTGGCTTGCATTGCTTTTTAAGCACACAGGGTTTTCAATGTTAAATTACATACTGCCAGTCACCGTGTCTTGTAGAGGGAGAGGCAGGCACTTGTCATTGGTGGGAAACACTGAAAAGCCAAGGGGTAGGTCTTAAATCTACTTTCAGGTTTATAGAGTCTATGACCTTTGAGGCTTGGCTGCCAACACTGGAACCACATGGTGAGGGGAATTAGGGGCCTGTGGGCTTTTCACAAGTCTGATCTCCTCGTGCAAAACCCAGAGCTGAAGCTTGACCAGTGCGGGAACAAGACTTGACCCCATGGAGACCTGACACCCAGGAGGCCCGACCGCTAGACCCTTCTGGAATGCTCAAGGCTGAGATTGGTGCTCAGGACCTCATCAGGAGCAGGCACTTAACATCTGGAGCAGCAGACTTCCCGCACCGATGCCAGGGATCGACTATGAGCAACCACCTACCCAGGAAACATGGGAGATGCACTGGAGTTCAGGAGAGACTAGTTCCTCTCCCCTGTATACTCCTGGCAAATGCCCAAGCTACTCAGAACAAAATGGATGACCTTAAAGCTAGACTGACTTTCCAAAGGGAATTGAGCGACTGCAGTGTGCTTTGTTTTACTGAGACATGGCTCACTCCTGCAACACCTGTCTCCAAAAGGACTACTTGGCATCCTCGGGCAAGGCAAGGGGCGGTGGGGTCTGCTTCTTAGTCAACACCTTCTGGTGCTCAGATGTGGTGACCCTGGTGAGGTACTGTTGTCTGGACCTAGAATATCTAACGGTAAACAAAATCCCTACTATGTGCTGTGTGAATTCATCTCTGCTGTCTTGCTAGCAGTTTACACCCCACCCCGTGCGGAAGTGAAGAGTGCACTTGATTAAGTATACAACGCTACAAACAGTCTTGAGACAGAATACCCTGTTCATTGTAACCGTTGACTTCAACCGGGCCAACCTCAAGAGGGAGCTACCAAAATACCATCAACACATCTCCTGTTCCAAAATGCTTGACCATTGCTATACAACCATCAAAGACGCCTACCGCTCTGTCCTACCATCCGCATTTTGGAAGATCGGATCACAACAATGTGTTCCTCCACCTGGCTTAGAAAGCAGAAACTGAAGCATGGGGACTGAATACAGAAAGTAGTGCAGTGTGTGTCTGAGGCGAAAGGTGGACTTCTGCAGGAGTTCTGCTTAGAGTCAGTGGACTGGTCCATATTCAAAAACTTTGCAGCCACCCTGAATGAGAATGCCACTACTGTTACAGACTTTGTTAGTAAGTGTATAGAAGACTGTGTGCTGAAGAAGTTAATCCGAATGTTCCCCAACTGGAAACCATGTGAGAGATCGAGACCTTCCTGAAGTGGAGGTCTGAGGCATACAAGTCCGGTGACCCTGACTTATACAGGAAATCCAGATATGACCTTCGGAAGGCCAAGAGGCAACACCAAACTTGAGACTCAGGCCAACTACATGAACACCTGTTGTTTGTGGCAAGGCTTAGATGAAATAAGGGGCTACAAGGCAAAGTCAAAAAGAATCATGGGCAACAGTACATCCCTACCCAATGAGCTCAATGCATTCTACATTCACTTTGAACAGATGGTCAGTAAAAAATTGTCACCTATCCCAACAGCCTCGGATTCACCTGTACCCATGGTAACCATGCAGACATTAGATCTACTTTCATAGAATCCCAACAGCGTCGAAACAGGCCCTTCGGCCCAACGAGTCCACACCAACACTTGGAGCATCCCACCCAGACCCATCCCCCTAATCTACACATCCCAGAACACAATGTGAAATTTAAGCATGGCCAATCCACCCAGCCTGGGCATCTTTAGACTGTGGGAGGAAACCGGAGCACCCAAAGGAAACCCACGCAGACACAGGGAGAATGTGCAAACTCCACACAGACAGTCGCCCGAGGTTGGAATCAAACCTGGGTACCTAGTGCTGTGAGGCAAAAGTGCTAACCACTGAGCCACCGTGCCACCCCACAGGGGGTTGACAGAGAACCCATTGAAAGTGATTGGCCCAGATGGAGTCCCTGTATGGACCAGCTGGTGGGAATATTCGCTGCCATTTTAACTTACTACGATTTGAAGTCTCCACCTGCTTCACGTAAACCACTATCCTCCTGGTGCCAAAGAAAAACCATACAGCATGCTTCAATGACCACTGCCCAGTGGCTCTGAACGTCATAAGTTTGAAGTGCTTCAAGAGGTTAGTCATGGCTCAAATCAAATCCAGTCTATTAGATTGCCTTGATCTTTCACAATTTGCCTACCGTCACAATAGGTCCACGGCAGATGCCATCTCCCTGACCCCGTGCTTATCCCTGGAACATCTGGATAACAAGGATCCTACACCAGACTCCTACTTATTGACTACAGTTCCGCCTTCAACGCCATAACCCCAACAAACTCATCTCTAAACTCTGAGACCTTGGTCTTGGCTGTCCACTCTTTAACTGGATCTTTGACTTCCTGACACATAGACCGCAATCATTGAGAATAGGCAACAACACCTCCTCCACCATAATCCTCAACAATTGTACTTTGATGTTACCCAGCCCCCTACTCTGGTCCTTACGCACTGACAACTGTGTAGCCAAATTCCAGAACAACTCTTTCATGGGAGATGGGTGCCAGCAATTATTTCCCGTTCCTAATTGCCCAGAGGGAAGCTAAAGTCAATGACATTGCTGTGGGTCTGGAGTCACATGTAGGCCAGACCAGGCAAAGATGGCAGATTCCTTCCCTAAAGAACATCAGTGAAGCAAATGGGTTTTTCCAACAATCAACAACAGTTTCACAATCGTCATTAGGCTCTTAATTCCAGATTTCTTTTCCAAATCTGATTCAAATTCCACCATCTGCCACAGCAGGATTCCAACCCCAGTCCCCACTATAACTTGTCTCTCAGAATTAAGAGACTAGTGATAATACTTCTAGGCCATCATGCCTCCTCTCAATGGGTTGGATATATTGCTGATACCAAATTTCTATGTTTGTCTACATAACAACATACATTGCAGTCCAAAAGCAATTCATATAGAATCATAAAGTCATACAACACGGAAACAGACCCTATGGTCCAACTTGTCCATACTGACCAGATACCCCAATCTGACCTAGTCCCATTTGCCAGCATTTGGCCTAAATCCCTCTAAACCCTTCCTGTTCATTTACCCATCCAAATTCCTTTTAAATGTTGTAATTGTACCAACCTCCACCATTTCCTTTGCTGGCTCCTTCCACATATGTACTGCCCTCTGCATCATAAAGTTATCCCTCAGGTCCTTTTTAAATCTTTCTCGTCTCACCTTAAACACTATGCGCTCTAGTTTAGGACTCACCCTGAGAAGCATATATCACTAAATAATGGAATACAATGAGGTATTATCAGGATGTGGGCAATATCTTATTTCTCCACTGGGGGAACAATCTTCAATTTATTCAAGATTAGAACCTACAGAATTTGAAAGAAGTCAAAGATTTGTAAAATGAATGAGGCATAAAATGAACAGATAATCCAACCCCTTCAGTTTTCCCAATGGGTAGGTTAGGATGTACATTAGGTTTCTAGCACAGAAGGTGGGACTTTTGAGGAATAGATTTATCTGCCTTCTTAAGAAGGAGGAACAGGAACAGTTTCTCTCTATCTACTCTGTCCAGACTCCTCATGATTTTGATGACCTCTGTCAGACTATCCCTCAGATTCTCCTCTCCAAGGAGGGATTCTCAATCCTGTTTATTAACTTTCAAGATGACTGAAACCAATCTCAAAACATTGACTCTGGTTCTCTCTCCACACAGATGGTCTCAGATCTGCTGAGATTCTTCAGCATTCTCTGTCTTTGCTCCATCTGCCTTCTGTTGGTTGGCTTGCTCTTTTCTGAGTTGCAAGGTTCTGGGTTCACGTCTTGCTCCGGCAAACAAACTCTGAGTTGAAATTGTAACGGAATACTTGACGAGATGTTGGCCTGTCTGAAGGACTGTCTTTCTGGTGCGAAACTAGACTAAACCTTCACCTGCTGTCATGGGTGGATGTTAAAGGTTGTGTGGCACTACCTTGAAGAAGAGTAAGGAGTTCTTTCGTAATCCTGACCCTAACCTTTAAACACTACATAATCTGATCATTTTCATGTTGCTGGTTGGGGGCATCTTGCTCTTTGCTGATTAACAACACTTAAAAAATAATTAATTGGTTGCAAAATGCTTTGAGATTCCCAGTGGCCTTGGATAGCATTATATAAACACAAGTTAATTCTTTTCTAAAGCAGAAATAGAAATTACTGGTGAAACTCACCAGCATGCACAGTTCTTTGTGTTATTCTATTTTTTTTTCTAGCCCAGGAACACTGAAGCCCGTTGTAGTATCCCAAGAATTCTTTCAGCAGTGACTGGACGATCCGAATTGGGACTTCTTTTATTCATGGGATGAGGGCATTACCAACTAGGCAGGATTTATTGCCCATCCCTAATTGCTCAGAAAGCAGTTCAGTGTCAACCACATTGCTGTGGGTCTGGAGTCCACATGTAGGCCAGACCAGGTAAGGAAGGCAGTTTTCTCCCCTAAAGGGCATTAGTGAAACAGATGGGGTTTTCCTGACAATTGGCAATGGATTCACAGTCATTATTGGAGTCTTAATTCCAGAATTCTGTTGAATTCAAATTCCATCGTCTGCCTTGACAGGATTTGAACCTGGGTCCCCAGAGCATTACCTGGGTCTCTGGATTAATAGTCCGGTGATAATACTCCTAAACTGTCATCTCCCCGTTATTCAACACTAGTCCCCTTTTCCACTTCAGTTCTCCAGAACTAGACCAGCCTTCACTGCTCAATCTTGTTTCCATTCAACATTTTTTTCCCCTCATTCATCATCGGGTAGCTCTTCCGAGCTGTAAGTTGGAGTGAGTCCAGGAGCCCTTGCCAAGTCCAGAGGCTGTGGTGCGGATTTAGGAGAGTGGATTAAAGCCACTGAGAGAAATTAATGTCCAACAATGAGGAAGACAGATGTACTTTGTGATCACGGAGAACACCCAGTGTACAGGAACAGAAATATTTTATCAAAACAAGAAGAACGTCCAAGCAAGCCAACACCTTCCCAATAGATCAACCCTCTTGATCCTGGCATCTCTTAATCCCTTCTTTTCAGAAATGTTTTCAATTGTTTGTGGAAAATGGTCACATCATCTGCTTCAATACCCTTCTCTGTTATCTAATTCTGAAACTCTGACAGTCTTTCAAAAGAAATATTGTGCCTGTCTTCAACTTTTGTGAGATTCCTCATTTTAGCTCATCTCCATTGAATTTTAAACCCTCTGGGATACTACCATTTTTTGCTGGATCATTTTCATGAATTTATTTCCTAAGCTTAAAAATGTCAATTTCAATGGCTGACATTCCTTTTTATTTCAAATAATCTCCCTTGTTATTATGTGCATGTAACAGAATATGTAAGTTAGAAAGAAAGTGCATTGTTTACTAGCCATACATTTCCTTTGGCACATCACAAAACACTTTACAGCCTATTATCATTGAAATTAGAAGCTAGGAGAAGGAAGGG
Source organism: Rhincodon typus (assembly GCF_021869965.1). Lineage (NCBI taxonomy): Eukaryota > Metazoa > Chordata > Chondrichthyes > Orectolobiformes > Rhincodontidae > Rhincodon > Rhincodon typus. The sequence continues at coordinate 72,261,341 of NC_063341.1, forward strand.
GTCATTAAGCCCTTTGATTCTTCTGAGCCCTGCAATGTGACCATGGCTGATCTTCTATCTCAATGCCATATTCCCATTTTACATCCAAACCCCTTGATACTTGTCATATCTAAGAAAAATCTATTCCTTTTTGAATATTTTCACACCCTTCTGTTGTAGCGAATTCCACAGACTGACCACCCTCTGAGTGAAGAAATGTTTCCTCAGCTTAGCTCTAAATGGCCTACCCAATAACCTAAGACCACAACCACTTCCATCTAGAAGGACAAGGATAGCAGATATATGAGAACACCACTGTCTTCAAAATCCCCTCCAAGCCACTCACCATCCTGACTTGGAAATATATTGTCATTCCTTCACCGTCGCTGGGACAAGATCCTGGAATTACCTCTCTAATGGCGTTGCAGCGGTTCAAGAAGACAGACCACCCTCACCTTCTCAAGGGCAGCTAGGGATGGGCAATAAATGCTGGCCAGCCAGTGATGCCCACATCCCACAAAAATGAATGAATTAAAATAAAAGGTCTGTGACTTCTGGTTCTGGACTCTCCATTCAGTGGAAACACCCTCGCTGCATCTAGTCTCTCCACACCTGCTAGAGTTTTACATGTTTCAATCAAATTCCCTCTCACCCTTCTAAACTCTTACTGAACGAACCTCTAACTAACTACTCAGGTTCATCGCCTGATAAAGGAGCAGCGTCCAAAAGCTTGTGACTATAACCTGGTGTCATGTGATTTCTGACTTTGTCCATGCCAGTCCAACACCAGCACCTTCATAGCACAGTCAAAAATGCACAACAATGCCTCTACTTCCTCAGGAGGCTACAGAAATTCAGCATGTCCATAAAGATGCTTACCAAGTTTTATATATACATCATTGAAAGCATTCTATCCAGATGCATCACAGCTTGGTATGGCAACTGCTCTGCCCAGGACTGTAAGAAACTGCAGAGAATTGTGAAGTAACCCAGTTCATCACACAAGCCAACCTTCATCCTTTGACTCCATCTATATTTCTTGCTACTTCAGGAAGGCAGCCAACATCATCAAAGACCCCTCCCATCCCAGTTATAATATCTTCCAAACTCTTCGATAGGACAGAAGATACGATTGCCTAAAAGCACATACCAACAGATTCAAGAACAGTTCCTCCCCAGCTGTTATTAGATTTCTGAATTGACCTCTCAAATTTAAAATTTAATGCTGATCTCCCTCTTTGTGCACCTTCTCTGCATCCGTAACATTGTATTCCTCACTCTGTTCTGTTAACCTAATGCACTTTGTATGGTATGATCTGCCTATTCTGCACGGGAAGCAAAACTTTTCACTGTACCTAGGTACATGTGACCATAATCAATCAAATTTTTAAAAAATCAAATCAATAATAAAAAAAAGTCCTTGAGAAAAGGAAATCTGACATCCTTATGTGGTCCAGCCTATAGGTGACTCCAGATCCACAGTAATTTGGTTCACTTTTAACCAATCACTGAAATTGGTTAACAAGTCACTCAGTTCATGGGCAATTAGAGACAGGCAACAAACTCAGGCCTTGCTTTCATCCATATGAGAACAGAAAGAAACAAAGATTTAGTTCCCAAGTGTAGAAGGAACGTATAACAGCGCATCATTTTATCCCAATGAGTTCCACATCCAGTGAATATTTTTCGTTTTTTTAAGTGTACAATAGAACAGCAAAAGATTTCGCAAACAGCAATGATATGGTATTCAAACAATGTGCTACGTTTGAGGAATAAACATGAGCCATCCCATCTGAATGGCTACATCTCTGACAGTGCAGCCCTCCTGCAGTTCAGTACTGATTGCTCTAATGCAGTAAATAAAGCAATGACCCACATATTAACTGAACACATTTTTTAAATCACACCCAAAATACTCAAAGTGCTTCACAAGATGAATTACTCTTGAAGCACGTTGACTGTCTATGACTGCCGATATGCCTGCAAAGCAATGTCACTCTGGATGCGATAAATTTGTGGTTTTATTGCCATATCATTGGATGTCTAGCTGTAGCAATCTACATTGTTGTTCTCATGAAAGTTGGAGTCACCAGGGAGGGAAGATTTGCTTTAATCACTATGTTCTGTTGACATGATGGGAGGATTTCCTGCAATCCTGTTTTCCAACAAAAGCGTCAAACCGTGCCTTTAGAATTGCTTTGTGACCTTGCTGAGAATCGTGGAATCCAACAGTACAGAAGGTGGCCATTTGGCCCATTGTACCTGTGCTGTCTCTTTGAAAGATCTAACCAATCAGTTTCTGCCCAATCCCTACAGCCCTGTAACTATTTTAGCTATCTCATTCATGTATCCAATTCCATTTTAAAAGTGATGTTTGAATCTGCTACCGTTGTCTTTTTTCTGTCTGTGCTTTTCTGACCATAAAAATTGTCCTCAAGTCCCGTATGGTTCTTTACCAATTACGTTAAATCTGTATTCTCTGGTTGTTGGCATGTCTGTCAGTGGAAAACAATTTTTCATTATTTACTTTATTAACACTCCTCATCATTTTAAATCTATTAAACCTCTATTAGATCTACCTTTGACCTTCTCTGCTCTGAAGAGAACAATCCGAACAATTTACAACTGAAAATGTAGAAAATCCTCCTACTGTTTACAATGCCACAAACACTTAGCACCCAGTGGAAATCTCCCTTCCCCATGCTATCTTTTGAGTTTAGCACATCAGTAGAATATTAAACCAGCTTCTCCTTCCCGCACAGTATTAACTGACGTATCAAACTTACAGCAAAATCTCCTGCTCAAAGAAATTATCACCCTTCACACCGTTTCATTCGCTTTTATTTCACCACAGTTAGTTAATTCTAACTCTTAATAAACCATGACAGTGTTTCAAGACACACTGGCAGCAACAAAAAGATTAAATTTTAGCACCTTTAACTTAGGCGGCTCCCAGAAGTTTTATCAAACTAAATTTGACGTAAGTGGGTATCAGGAGCAAAAGCTTGGTTAAAGAGATAAATTTTGAGGAATGTCTTTAAGGAGAGATAGAAGTCGAGAGGCTGAGAAGATTAGACAGGAATCATAGAGTTTAGAATTGGGAGAGATGAAAGTCTGGCTGTTAATGTGGTACAATTAAAATATATGGAAACTTCATTCAGCATGGGCCCCTGTGTCAAACAAAAGAGAAGGATTCTCCTCTTGCCTTTCCCTTCTCTCACAATTTGCCTGCTTAAAAACAAATGAGCATATAAAGATAGCTGCCAGAGCTTATTGTAAAGAAATATGGCCTTTTTTTCGTGAACCTACCACACAGTAAGATGAATTTCATTGAGCCTCTTGTCTGTTCTCTGCTCGGTGAGCAACGTTGGGATGTGCAGCCACGGTTCTCTCACTCTAAGGCAGGAAATTTCCTGGCAAACCTCTTTCCCGTTTCTGAGCAAAGGATCTGAGATCACGTCCTGCCCAGATTTTGCATTTCCCAACATCCAGAATGGACAAAAAAGTACTTCTTTTTCACACTCCACAACAGGAAAATGAAATAAGTAAACCAAACTGAAAAGGAGTAAAGAAACATTTTTGTTTAAGAAAGATCTGTAAAATGGTATAAATTGAAAAAAAAAACTATAAAAGATTAGAAATTTATGTCGATGCTTGTAGCAGTCAAAAAGCTAAGGCAAGGTTGATGCCTATTAGAAATGTTGAGATTCTCCTGGGCACTATTTGTAAATATTTCCCTGCCCCAGGGGTCTTCCTGTAAATAGTGAAAAATCTCTGGGGTCTCTCTCTGTAAAAAGTGACACATTCCTTGTTTACTTTACAAATACAAATTACATTTTTCTTTACAAAATACAAATACCAGTAATTTATAAATGAGTACAAATTTCAGGATGCCTGTAAAGATTGGTGAACCTACAGATGTCAGTAATGGTGAATGCTGAGACATTTACCACTGTTATACGTTGAGACCCATCAGGAGTTTCGACCCTCAGACGTGCAAGGCAATCGTCTGAGAAGTGGAAATATGCAGTTTGTTGGTTTGTGATCTGTGCAGTCAGGGACACCATGGGTGGAATTTTCCTCTCCTATTAGTGGTGTTGTCACTGGTGAGAAAGTTGAGAAAATACAGCAAAACTGAAAAAGTAAACAGATTTTTGACGTCAAGAGAAAACATTTCCAATTGCTCCTTAAATGATGAGTTCAGAATCTTGCTGAGTGGCAATTTACGTATTTCCAGCATTTGCATCCCGTTATTGGCCCATCTCACCTCATTTCTTTGTAGCTCCCAAATCTCCCATCCTTCCCTAGACATCCCAAATTCCTGACATGCAATTCAGAGCGGTTACCTGAGGATAGCGGCCTGTTGCTTGCTTCTCCATGATGATGGTCACGACAATGATGATGACGCCCTCATCATAATATCTGTAGGCACCATCCTCCAGCATCCTTTGTTCATGCAATTTGGCATTGTCAAAAACCACCAGCCTCAGCAATTCATCATGACTGCTTTTGGACCAACTCACACCCCACTTCAGTGCTTTGGGAATTCAGTTTAGAGAGCAGGGACTTGCACATTTCTGCAGGCTGTTTCTTTGTGCAGGGGTACACATGCATAACTTTCAGCTTTACAGGACACATGTTATGTCTCTTAGCTTACTTGCTTAGCACTCACTCACATTACACTCAACTGGAGGCTGCTAACCTTTGTGGCTTGCATTGACTTTTAGCGCCTGGGTGAGGCAGGCCACTGGTCACGGTTTGGCTGTTTAGAGGATGGATGTGTTGTTGTATAGAACCTTGCTACATCCACATTAGAGAATGCACCTGCAGCTTAATTGTGTAACACAATACATGTGCTTCAACCAAACAGCCATTTGTGAAAGACAAAGGGGACCAGTATTCAGAGGGATAGGGGCAAGTACAGTCAGTTAGAGGTACCACCTTCGTCAGTCAAGTGGCTTGACCGCTGTCTGTCCTGCAGGGCAGGTAGAACCAGCCCTGGGATTGCAGGTATGTTGGCCACAGTGCTGTGGAGACATCTGTCCCAGGGGTTATAACAAGTCTTCCTGCAATGAAACTCACAGACTGATTGAATATGTTGCAGACGAATGGAAGATCAGCCAATTTGTGATGGAGGAGCATGAGAGGCATTAAGGTGTTCCCAGTTGGTGAGGTAGAAGTACAGAGGGCAGGAATAATCTGTAGTTTGTGAGGATGAGGTGGGTGAGAGTTGTTGGATGGATTTGAGGCATATGCCTTAGTGAGAGCTGTAGTCTATCAGCCTTGGTGTACAGCAGCAGAATTAGAGCGAGTGCTGGCTCTGTGAGTGTTAGAGAAGGTGATAGTGCTAATCTGTCAGGACCAGGGAAGGTCATTGTCCTTCTTCCTGCACTGCTATGCATTGTGGAGACTTGTCACTGACCCTGGCTACTAGCTCAGCCCAGGCTGGCTGATTTCAATACCCTAGAAAAAGCACTGGTCTTCCATCCACTACCTTGTCCACCATCAAGTCCAAGACCCTGTCAGCAAACCAAGCCAGTAAGTTGCTTTTCCAGGCCATTTCCTTCAGGATAACAGTGTATAGCCCCAGAGTATGAAGGGTACTAAAACAAAGAACTGCAGATGCTGGAAATCTGAAAGGGTTTTCTCTACATAGATGCTATCAGACATGCTCAATTTGTCGTGGAATTTTGTTTTTGTGTGAAGGGTAATTCCTGGCTTGCAGCATCTGAAGTCCTGTGGAGCTAGGGTTACAGAAACCTAGGGATTCAGGCACATAGTTCCTCGAAAATGGCATCACAGATAGACAGTGTGGTAAAGAAGGCATTTGTAATGCTTGCCTTCATTTCTCAGATCATTGAGTACAGGAGTTGGGATGTAATGTTATGGTTGTACAGGATGTTAGTGAGGCCACTTTTGCAGTACTTGCACTGTTCTGGTCGAGCTGTTATAGGAAGGGTATTATTCAATTGGAGAGGGTTCAGAAGAGATTTATAAGGATGTTACTGGGACTGGAAAGTTTGAGTTATAAGGAGAGGCTGGATAGGCTGGGACTTTGTCACTGGAGCGCAGGAGGTTGAGGGGTGACCTTATAGAGGTTTATGAAATCATGACGTGCACAGGTAAGGTGAACAGCAAAGATCTTTTCCCTAAGGTAGCAGTGTTCAAATCCAGAGGACATTTTTTTAAAGGTGAGAGGAGAAAGCTTTTAAAAGGGTCCTGAGGGGTAACTTTCTCACACAGAAGGTGGTGCGTATATGGAATAAACTGCTAGAGGAAGTGGTAGGTGCAGTTACATTTACAACATTTAAAAGGCATTTGGACAAGTTCATGGATAAGAAAGGTTTAGAGGGATTTTGCTGGAACTGAGTATTTGTGAACAGGTAATGTTGGGAAGGAGGTTGAAACCTTGTTTTGCTGTGTATGTTAAAATCTCTCTCTTTCTTATATGGGGAGCTTGTTTATTTTCTTTTATGCAATAAATTTCTTCAAGAACACTTGCAGCCTTGTGTGACTATGTTGTAGTGATTGACCAGCACTAAACAAACAGCAAAACATACATTTATTGAGATGAGGGTGGCCAGTTGAATTGACAGGTGGGTAATTGGTTTGTTGGGGCAATTGGTTTGAAGGAGAGGTTAGTTGGTACAGATGGTGCTATTTGGGATGGGACAAGTGTGAGGGTTGGTATTATAGATTTCGGTGTGTTATGTTCTGAGCTGATGACATTACAGGACAAGTTTGCGGATGATAAAAAATTAGGAGACATCATTGATAATGAAGAAGGTTATCAAAAATTACAGGGGGATCTTGATCAGACGGGGAAGTGGGCTGAGGATTGGCAAATGTAATTCAATATAGAAAAGTCTGAGGTGTTGCACTTTGGAAAGTCAAACCGAGGTATGACTCATGCAGTAAATGGTAGGGTCCTGAGGAGTGTTGTGGAACAGAGGGGCCCGAAATCCATAATACCATCCCTCACACATGTCCCATCCCAAATAGCACCCTCTGAACCAACTACCCTCTCCTTCAAACCAACTGGCCCAACAAACCAATTACCCACCTGGCCACCCTCACCTCAACCTGACTGCTCAAACCCCGCGCTGACAAACTGCCTGTCACCACCCTGACTCAACAACTTATCTCCCCACCCCAACAAAACTCTATGTCCACACCTCCACTGGACTGCCCAACACCCACACTGACCTGACTGCCCGCCCCCACTCTGACCTGACTGCCCAACCCCACTCTGACCTGACTGCCCACCTCTGTCCAGACCCAGTTGCTCACTTGTGCCCCACTTGATCCCCAGCTGCTGATCCAACTACCACCCCACTATTTCCCAAACCTTTTCACTCCCACTCTCCTCTTCACCAGCTGCTCACAAAAGCTGTCCCATCACTGCTCCCCACACACACACACATACAGAGTCTCTCTCACACACAGTCTCTCTCTCATACATACAAACACACACACAGACAGACACAGTCTCTCTCTCTCTCTCACACACACACACACACACAAAGTCTCTGTCTCTCACACGCACACATAAGCAAACACACACACAGAGTCTCTCTCTCTTGTACTTACACGCACATACTCACACACACACACACACACACACAAGTACACACGTGCATATACACACACACAAACACACACAAACACCCACCCACCCACAGGTACACACAGTCTCACACACAGAGTCTCTCTCTCACAGACACACACACAGAAACACATAGTGTGCCTCTCTCTCTCAAACATACACATGTGCGCGTGTACACACATATGTACACATATACAAACACACAGCATGTTTCTCTCTCTCTCACACACACATGCGCCCGCACACACACACAATCTCTCACGCGCACACACACGCGCACACACACACACACACACACATACACATGTACACACAGTGTCACACAGTCTCTCTCTCACAGACACACACAAAGGCACAGCGTGTCTCTCTCTCGCGCGCGCACACACACACACACACACACACACACACACACACAGGTGAGTCTGGGTGGGATGCTCTTTGGAGAGTCAGTGTAGTCTTGATGGGCGAAATGGACTTTTTTCTGCACTTTGGGCGTTCTATGATTCTGTGATGCTACTCAGCCATCCATTCCTCAGCCACTTATTTAGCCATCTTTACTCACTCATGCTCATTTACTACTCTGGGGTTGCTTAGCTCAGTTGGCTGGACAGTTGGTTTGCAATGCAGAGTGACGCCAACAGTGTGGTCTCAATCTTTTGAAGGAATTTCCTTCTCAACCTTTCCCCTCAACTGAGGTGTGGTGACCCTCAGGTTAAACCACCATCAGTCATCTCTCTCTCATGAGAAAGTGGGACAATGGAGATTTTACACACACTACTGGATCTCTTAAGATCTTAAACAAATTGTGTGAGCACAGGATCTGATGTTGTAAAATGGGGAGGGAGGGTGTCATCTTTGCCATTGCTCCTATTGATGGGCCATACTGAAATATCAATGTTAGAGCTGGGACAAGAACAAATGCTGCAAGGGAATGGGTGTGGTTACAATTATCTTTCCAGTCAGTTACAATATTCCTAGTTGCATTGTTACTCAGAAGACGCAAGTCTTTTTTTAATGCATTTCTGTGGACTCCTCGTAAATATTGTCTGAAACTCTTCAGTATCACAGACCAAGGAGATCAATAACCATTTCTCTTCTGACCTCCTTTTCCTCTCCAAAGTCCTTTATTGTGTTGTTGTCATGTTCCAACTCTGAAATATTGAAAAAAAGACAAGTGAAATGTAGTTAATGTACTGACCAGCCCACGATCAAATTAACAGTGGAACAGGCTGGAAGGTCTGAAGAGCTGCTTCCAGTTCTTAGATTTCCCACGTATTAAACATGTACACTTCCTTGGGGATTCTCCCTACTACCTCAAAATATTGACACACTCCTTGGGCTCTGTATAAATATTATTAAAATAATATTGACACACCTCTTGGATTCCAATGTTATGAATTAAATTAAATATGAAAACGGTCATGTATGCATTGACTGGATCTTACCACACTAGCAACATCTGAAATCCTACAATGATCTCTTTCAATTCCTCCCACTTCCTACAGACAAAGGGGGTAGCCATGGGTACCCGCATGGGCCCAAGCTACGCCTGCCTCTTTGTAGGTTACGTGGAACAATCCCTCTTCCGTACCTACACCGGCCCTAAACCCCACCTCTTCCTCCGTTACATTGATGACTGTATCGGCGCCGCCTCGTGCTCCCACGAGGAGCTCGAACAGTTCATACACTTCACTAACACCTTCCACCCCAACCTTAAATTTACCTGGACCATCTCTAACACCTCTCTCCCCTTCCTGGACCTCTCTGTCTCCATATCGGGCAACCACCTCGAAACCGATATTCATTTCAAGCCCACCGACTCCCACAGCTACCTAGAATACTCCTCCTCCCACCCACCTTCCTGCAAAAATGCTATCCCCTATTCCCAATTCCTTCGCCTCCGCCGCATCTGCTCCCAGGATGAGGCATTCCACTCCCGTACATCTCAGTTGTCCTCGTTTTTCAAGGACCGTAACTTCCCCTCCTCGGTGGTCGAGAACGCCCTCAACCGTGTCTCCCACATCTCCCGCACCTCATCCCTCACACCCCGTCCACGCAATAAAAACCAAAAAAGAATCCCCCTCGTCCTCACATAACACCCCACCAACCTCCGGATCCAACGCATCATCCTCTGACACTTCCGCCATCTGCAATCCGACCCCACCACCAAAGACATCTTTCCCTCACCACCTTTATCTGCTTTCCGGAGGAACAACTCTCTCCGTGACTCCCTTGTCCGCTCCACACTCCCCTCCAGCTCCACCACACCCGGCACTTTTCCCTGCAACCGCAGGAAGTGCTACACCTGCCCCCATACCTCCTCCCTCACCCCCATCCCAGGCCCCAAGAAGAATTTCCACATCAAGCAGATGTTCACCTGCACATCTGCCAATGTGGTATACTGCATCCGCTGTACCCGGTGTGGCTTCCTCTACATCGGGGAAACCAAGCGGAGACTCGGGGACCGCTTTGCAGAACACCTACGCTCGGTTCGCAACAAACAACTGCACCTCCCAGTCGCGAACCATTTCAACTCCCCCTCCCATTCCTCAGACGACATGTCCATCCTGGGCCTCCTGCAGTGCCACAACGATGCCACCCGAAGGTTGCAGGAACAGCAACTCATATTCCGCTTGGGAACCCTGCAGCCCAATGGTATCAATGTGGATTTCACAAGTTTCAAAATCTCCCCTCCCCCCACCGCATCCCAAAACCAGTCCAACTCGTCCCTGCCTCCCTAACCTGTTCTTCCTCCCACCTATCCCCTCCTCCCACCTCAATCCGCACCTCCATCTCCTACCGACCAACCTCATCCCGCCCCCTTGACCTGTCCGTCCTCCCTGGACTGACCTATCCCCTTCCTAACTCCCTACCTACACTCACCTTTCCTGGCCCCATCCCCACCTCTTCGACCTGTTTGTTTCCTCTCCACCTATCCTCTCCTCTATCCCTCTTCTATCCGCCTCCCACTCTCTCCCTATTTATTTCAAAACCCCCTTCCCCTCCCCCTTTTCTGATGAAGGGTCTAGGCCCGAAACGTCAGCCTCTCTGCTCCTATGATGCTGCTTGGCCTGCTGTGTTCATCCAGCCCTGCACCTTGTTGTCCCGTGAGCAATGAAATTTTCTTTTGGTTTGTAATTTGCAAACAGATACCATTCTCATCAAATTGTATCTTTGCTGTGTGTGTGTATGTGCACACGCGTGCATGCATGTGTGTGTTAGTGCATGCGTGCGTGTGTGTGTGTGTTGTGTGTGCGAGAGAGTGTGTGTGTATGTGTGTGTGGGGGGGAGAGAGAGAATTTTTTTTGTATGTGTGGGTGTTGCATGTGTGTGTGTGTGAGTGTGTGTGTGAGTGTGTGTGTGTGTATATGTGTGTGTGTGTATGTGTGTGTGTCTAGGTGTGTGTGTGTCTGTAAGTGTGTGAGTGTGTATGTGTGTGTGTTTGTGTGAGTGTGTGTATGAGTGAATGTGTATAGCATTTAGACTACCAGAGTAGATCCCACCTGCTCTAGTGGTGTGCACTAATGTCTCTAAACAAGTTGAATAGAAAAATAGGTTTAATATATTCATGGTGAATGCGCAAATCAATACTATTCTTTATTTAAACACAAAAAAGTTTGCTGCTTTCTTTCAATTTAACTGATGCAAAAACTACACGTTTTCCTTTGCAAAAGAAAATCACATCGATTGGAAACAATGACTGATAGAAATTGCATGTTTCATTTTTCTGCCCTCCATTACATAATGCTTTAACAAAGTAATAATGCAAAGAATGAGCATGAACAAAGGCATGTGGCTCAAGGTTTGAATGTGTCCCTTTCTATCCTTATTTTGTGTAATGAACACACTCTTTAAAAAGATTTTCCTTATAATGGTATAGTTGGTGGTTAAATTCTGATCACCTGAGGGACTTGGAGAGAAATTTTCCATAATTTTGTCTTTTTTCCTGATTGACTTGGGTTTTCTTCCACCTATTAAATGGCTGCAAGAGAATGTATTAAAGGTATTTAGAAAAGTATTACTCTCAGTGGATTTGTCCTATTACAGCTGAGAGTAAGTTGCTTTATACATATATAGTAGAGACCTTGGCCACAAAATTCTTGTTATTCATTTCATCTCAACACTGAGCATTCATTAAACCCTTGGTTTAGTTTCATTTGATTCCAATTTGTAATGTGACAAAAGGAATGACTGGGATATTTTTAGCTGCTGTTGAAATTAAATGATGAGAAAACGTGCCACAAATCATACTGCATTTCCTCTGCTACTTGTAATCAGTATTTTACCAGAGGTATTTCGATTGTTTTGGTAAGTAACACCCTAATTGCAATAACTTAGATTCTGGCACAGAGTGCATGTGATTTGGACATCCCAGCAACATAGTGTTTATTGTAACACAGAAACATATTGTAAAATACCTCTGTTTCAAGCCTTTTACTGGTCTAACATTGGACTAGATGCACATTTATGCTTGTATCTTCAGGTGCTGTGATTCTTTGATCTGATACTTCTTGATATGAATAAGCAAGAGAACTAGAGAATAGATAGAGAACAGTATTGTCGTTTTGTTTAGGATTGTAGGCATTGCTGACAAGGCCAGTATATATTGCCCATTCCTATTTGCCCCAAAGCTAATTGATGAACTGGGTCATTTCAGAGTGAACCACATTGCTACAGGTCTGGAGTCACATGTAGGCTAGACCAGTTGAGAGTAGAGTCATAGAGTCGTATAGGTGTACAACACAGAAACAGATCCTTCAGTCCAATTTGTCCATGCCTACCGATTTCTGAAACAAATCTAGTCCCATTTGCCAGCATTTGTCCCATATTTCTCTAAACCCTTCCTATTTGAATACCCATCCAGATACCTTTTAAATGTTGTAATTGTACCAGCCTCCATCACTTCCTCTGGCAGTTCATTCCATACACGCACCACCCTCTGCGTGAAAAAGTTGCTTAAATCTTTGCCCTCTCACTTTAAACCTATGCCCTCTAGTTTTAGACTCCCCTATCCTTGGAAGAATACTTGTCTATTTACCCTGTCCATGCTCCTCATGATTTTATAAACCTCTATGAAGTCATCCCTCAGCCTCTGACGATTCAGAGAAAATAGCCCCAGCCTATTCAGCCTCTCACTAAAGTTCAAACCTACAGCAGATTTTCTTTCCTAAGGGACATTAATGAATCAGATGGGCATTGACAATTGTTGATCGTTATCACGGTCATCAATGCTAAAACTAACTTCATATTCCGCATGGATGAATTGAACTTAAATTCCACCATGCACAATCATGGGATTTTTACCCTTGCCCACAGAATACCAACCTGGACTATTGGATTACTGGCCCATTGTCATGTCTGCTATGCAACCATGACATCATAGAAACGTACAAACATAGAAGATAGGAGCAGGAAGAGGCCATTCGGCCCTTCAAGCCTGCACCGCCATTCTTCGCGATCATGGCTGATCATCCACTTCAATAGCCTAATCCTGCTTCCTCCCCATAACTTTTGATGCCATTCAGCCCCAGATGCTATATCTAGTCGCCTCTTGAGTACATTCAATGTTTTGGCATCAACTACTTCCTGTGCAATGAATTCCACAGACTCACCATTCCTTGGGTGAAGAAATGTCTCCTCATCTCCGTCCTAAATGGTCTACCCCAAATCCTCAGACTGTGACCCCTGGTTCTGAACACACCCACCATCGAGAACATCCTCCCTGCATCTAACCTGTCTAGTCCTGCTGGAATTTTACAAGTCTCTATGAGATCTCCCCTCATTCATCTGAACTCTAGCGAAAACAACCCCAACCTAGACAACCTCTCCTCATATGTCAGCCCCACCATCCCTGGAATCAGCCTGGTAAACCTTCTCTGCACTCCCTCGAGAGCAAGAGCATCCTTCCTCAGAAAAGGAGACCAAAACTGCACTCAATGTTCCAGGTGTGTCCTCACAAAGGCCCTATATAACTGCAACAACACATCCTTGCTCCTGTACAAAGAACAAAGAAAATTACAGCACAGGAACAGGCCCTTTGGCCCTCCAAACCTGCGCCGATCCAGATCCTCTATCTAAACTGTACTTGAAACCTCTCACAATGAAGGCCAACATACCATTTGCCTTCTTTACCGCCTACAGCACCTGCATGCTTACCTTCAGCGACTGGTGCACAAGGACACCCAGGTCCCACTGCACACTCCCCTCTCCCAATTTACAGCCATTCAGTTAGTAATCTGCCTTCTTGTTTTTGTTACTAAAGTGAATAACCTCACATTTATCGAAATTATACTGCATCTACCATTGATTTGCCTGCTCACCCAACCTGTCGAGATCATGCTGAAGGATTTCTGCATCCTCGTCACAGTTCACCCTCCCACCCAACTTGGTATCATCTGCAAACTTGGAGATGTTACATTTTGTTCCCTCATCCAAATCATTAATATATACTGTGAATAGCTGGCGTCCCAGCACCAATCTCTATGGCACCCCACTAGTTACTGCCTACCAATTTGAAAAGGACCCATTAGTTTCTACTCTTTGTTTCCTCTCTGCCAACCAGTTTTCTATCCATCTCAATACACTTGCTCCAATCCCATGCGCTTTAATTTTGCACATTAATCTTACATGGGACTTTGTCAAACGCTTTCTGAAAGCCTAAATATGCTACATTGACTGGCTCCCCCTTGTCAACTCTACCAGTTACATCTTCATAGAATTCCAACAGATTTGTCAAGCATGATTTCCCCTTCATAAATCCATGCTGACTCTGTCTGATCCTGCCACAGCTTTCTAAATGCTCTAATATATAATTCTTGACAATAGATTCAAGAATTATCCCCACTACCAATGTTAGGCTTACTGGAGTATAATTCCCTATTTTCTCTCTAACTCCCTTTTTGAATATCGGAGTGACATTAGCCACCCTCCAATCTGCAGGGATTGTTCCAGAGTCTATAGACTCCTGGAAGATGACCACCAATGCATCCACTATTGCTGAAGCTACTTCCTTAAGCACTCTGGGATGTAGATTATCGGGCCCTGGGAATTTATTGGCCTTCAATCCCAGCAATTTTCCCTGTTTCACCTGTTTGTAATACTTCAGACCACAGGATTACATGGTCCACTTGGGAAGTAACACGTTGCTCTTCAGAAGTGAAGGCCGAGAAATATTTTGAAGAAATGAATTTGAGGTGCGAGGTGAGTTCATTCCAGCCTTCTCTACAGTCATGATAGTTGGGGTATCTATCACTGCAAAAGACCTGCTTCTCCCATTCACCGGCTGAGATCAGCCAGGATGGACCAGGCAAGGTGACATTCTTGCCAAGTGCTGGCACAATAGCTATTGAAAGAGTGAATAAAGTGACTCATAGAATCCTACAGTGCGAAACAGGCCATTTGGCCCAACAAGTCCACACCGACCCTCCAAAGAGCATCCCACCCACACCTAGTCCCCGCCATCCCTGTAACTCTGCATTTCCTAGCCTGCACATCCCTGGACACTATGGGGCAATTTGGCATGGTCAATCCACCCTAACCTGTACATCGATGGACTGTGGCATGAAACTGAAACACCCAGGGGAAATCCACACAGACACGGGGAGAATGTGCAAACTTCACACACACAGTTGCCTGAGGCTGGAATCACACCAGGGTCCCTCGTGCTCTAAGGCAGCAGTGCTAACCACTGAGTCACCCTATGGTTCAGTTTTTTTTCCAGATGAAGGCAGTGCTGGATGGGCCAGCATTTATTGCCCCTCCCCAGTGGCCCTTGAGGAAATATTGGTGATCTGCCTCCATGAGTCACTGCAGACTATGTGGTGACCATCCACATGCATCACTGTTTGGAAGTGACATCCAGGATTTTGTTTGAATGGCAGTGAATGGAAGATCATAAAGTTCCAAATCAGAATGGTGTATGGCTTGGAGGGGAGCTCACAGATAATGACACTGCTCCTGACCCGAAACTTCAGCTTTTCTGCTCCTCTGATGCTGCCTGGCCTGCTGTGTTCATCCAGTTCCACACTGTGTTGTCTCTGACTCCAGCATCGGCAGCTCTTACTATCTCTGCTGTGTACCTGCTGTCTTTGTTCTCCCAGACAGGGGGACTCACAAAATTGGAAGATACTGTCAAAGAAGTATGCAAACATCAACAGAAAGGAATTGGGATAAGTACAACAAATAAGAGTTTGTAGATGACTGAAGCAGAAATGTTAATTGAGATCGTGGCAAATCAGTATATCAGAAGCAGAATTATAAGATTTGGAAAAGATAGTGGGAAAGAGGAAAAATATTAATAGTTTCACTAAGACAGTCAAAAATGTTGCTTCACACAACAGATAGAACATAGGCACTTGAGCAGAGTTTACATCATGGTTCGCGAGAGCTAATTAGTTTGCAAGAGGTTGCTGAGCATTCAGAACCTAGTCAACCTTGTTCAATTCGATGTGAACATGTTGTGAGAGTAAGGCCAAAAACAATAATATATTAGTGCAAGCCTTCAGGAGAGGAAATTTAGGAGCCATGCATAAAGCCTTAGGGGACATTAATTTGGAAACTGTAGATATGAATAGAACACGAAAGAAAATTGAATTGGCTCAAGGCTATTTTAAGGCAAGTAAAGGAAGTGTGTTCTGCGCAGAAATGAGGTGTGATGAGAAAGTGAGAAGGAAAATAAAGAAGAAATAAATGAAGAAACAACAAATGAAGATTGGAATTGATATGAAAGGCTGTGAATGTATCTTTAGAAAATATCACAAAACTGAATGGTGAATCAAACATAGAGGGCAGTGAGACTCAAAGCAATTTTCAGTTGTTGTAAATAATTGTAGGACTCTGAAGATAGGTTGATTTATTAAGGGATATATAAAATGTGTAGTAAGGTATAATTAGATGTGCAAGTTGTAAATTTCTAACCTTGACAAGTTACTGTATGGTTTAGGTACAAGGACCAAGAGAAATATGAGCCTGAAATAAACACTAATATATTTACTAGGTTTGGTAGGAATCCCAGTTAACAATACAATACATACATTCATTACAAACGTGTTGCAAAAAGTTACATGCTTAGCACCCTGTGAGCAGACAGCTCCTGTTGATCAGACTCTTCAGCAACTAATTAAATGGCCCATCTCCTGCACTACATCAATCTTTACAAGGTCTTTGCGTCTTTCTTTCTAAGTGGAGCAAGATGTACCATTTGATTTTCCCAACAAAACCTACCTTAAGTTACAATTTTCAAATGGGTCATTTCATCCTTTTTTCAAACCATTGCATTTAATTACACTTTGGCATTTTTGTTCACTTTCCTTAAACCTCTACCCCCGGTCACACATGCTGGGATCACAAGGATAATTAATCGGAGTCCCTCAAATTTACTGACTTCTGGAAGATTGTTGCTTAGTGAAATAAAAACACAGTTAATCTGATGAAGCGTACAAGCTAAAACAAACACAGACAATGCTGCAGAAACTCAATAGGTCTGGCAGAATCTGTAGGAAGAGAAACAGGATTAATGTTTTGAGTCTGGTATGAATTGTCTTCAGAATCCTATACAGACAGATAAAGTAAGTTGGCCAGAATATTTCTAGCCCCTGCACATTGTGGGTAGTAACAAGAAAGTTGGAAAATTGGTGTGCGATCAGCAGCGAGGAACTTCCTGTTTTCAAGCGCAAACAGTTCCACTTTACAACCAACTGTTGAGTGATGAGATGGGATTCTCACTAGTGAGACCCTTGCTTGCATGCTTTCACATCCTCATTATTGTGCCATCTCACATTAGTAGACAGTTTCCCATCCGTTGGATAGACGCTAGACCACAACAATTCCCAACATGAAAATCGGAATGGTAAACTGGTGACTCCAGCTCACCACTAAGAAATGGAACCAGAAATAGACCATTAAGTCTATTGAGTCTAATCCACCATTCCATGGGATTATGGCTGTTCTGATAATCCTCAACGGCACTCTCCTACCTTTTCCCTGTAGCCCTCGATTCCTTTCCTGATTAAAAATCTGTCGATCTCAGCCTTGAATATACTGAATAACCCAGCCTTGACAGCCCTCTGTGGGAAAGAATTCTACAGATTCAATACTATTCTGATGCACTCCAAAAATTCAAAACTGTCATCTTTTCTGCACCAGCTCTCAGTAATTGCTGTGTATCTTACCACATGATCACCAATGTTTTACACAGCAAACATGGATCCACTCACTTTTACTGTGCGTGTAATATTATCAATGAGAACTTTCACCATGTTGAGATTGGTCTTTTTAGCGCTCTGTACACTCTACCCTCATCTCACTACCTTATCTTCAGAGCCTGAAGATCCATTTGCTTTCCTCTTGGTCGTAGCTTAAACTTATCGAGAAAACAAAGCTTAAAATATGAAAGAGAGGTGTAATTTGCTTCTCGTGGCACGTGTTACTTCCTTCTGGAATAGCTGCCTGCTTCCTGGACCTCACCCTGGTTGTCACCGCTGAGAAGACTGTAAATTCCCCAGGACTCCCCCCAACCCTATTCGGATGGTCTTCGACTCGAGTCTGTGACCAGAGGTGGCGTGACCTGGCTTCTCCCCCTTCCCACAACTTGCATCAATGATGTGAAGTTGTCAGCATTTTTCTGGAGCTGGAAGTGGTTGCGTGGATGAGTCATGAGTTCAGAAGGCCTGGGCTTTGTTCATGGGCCAGCCACACATGGCCATTGGGAAGATGCTGGTGGAGGTCTGGCAAGGATTCCTTCGTTGCACATCTGTGTGACAATCATGGGGCACCTACGATTTTTAATTTTCTGGTGCGTGGCTTGCACAGCTTACAGGGAACATTACTATCATGTTTTATGGTCTCATAGACTTAATACCAGTAAGCCTCCATGCCCCAGTTCACACTCTCCACTGTATCACAGTCTTAAGCTTACAGCTACCCTTGCTGATAAAGGACATTTTATTCAGAGTAAATTTAACTTTGAGCTAAAGAATAGATTTGCTCAATGTGTAATTAGCAGCCGGCCATGCATTGTGTTCATTCTTCCATCCTGTTGGAAACATTTGTATTTGATTGGAGGTAAGATGGAGCATGCTGGTGGAGATATAGCAATGACACTGTGGAGAACTCTCACCAAACACTGGTTCAGCATCAACTAGAGTACTATGTCTGAT
Source organism: Rhincodon typus (assembly GCF_021869965.1). Taxonomy (NCBI): domain Eukaryota; kingdom Metazoa; phylum Chordata; class Chondrichthyes; order Orectolobiformes; family Rhincodontidae; genus Rhincodon; species Rhincodon typus. The sequence continues at coordinate 72,280,082 of NC_063341.1, forward strand.
TCTGGCCACCACACAGTGAGAAGGATGGGAAAGCATTGGAGAAGATGCAGAGAAGATTTGTAAGAATGGATCGATGGATGAGTGACTTCAATTATGAGCTTTATTATTTTCCCTGGAGCTCTAGAGGCTGAGGTGTGACCTTATAAAGGTTTATAAAATCATGAGAGGGGCATAGATAGGGTGAATATCCAAAGTCTTTACCCCAGGATAGGGGAGCCCAAAACTGAAGGGCATAGGTTTAAGGTGAGAGTGAAAAGATATAAAAGGGACCTAAGGGGCAACATTTTCATGCAGAGGGTGGTGCGTGTAGGGAATGAGCTGCCAGAGGAGTTGGTGGAGGCTAGTACAATTACAACATTTAAAAGGCGTCTGGATGGTATGTGAATAGGAAGGGTTTAGAGGGATATGGGCCAAATGCTGGCAAGTGGGACTAGATTAATTTAAGATATCTGGTCGGCATGGATGAGTTGGACCAAAAGGTCTGTTTTCGTACTGTACAGTTCTATGCCTCTACTACTCTATTATTCCTGAGAAGAGAAAGTGCAGAAGAGTTTTGATAATGGTATTCAAAGTCATGAAGGGTCTGGACAGAGTAGATAGGGAGGCATGGTGGCTCAGTGGTTAGCACTGCTGCCCCACAGCACTAGGGACCCAGGTTCAATTCCAGCCCCGGGCCACTGTCTGTGTGGAATTTGCATGTTCTCCCCGTGTCTGTGCGGGTTTACTCCGGGTGCTCAGGTTTCCTCCCACAGTCCAAAGATCTGCAGCTTAGGTGGATTGGACATTCTAAATTGCCCATCGTGTCTAATGATGGGCAGGCTAGCAGTGTTGTAGGGATAAGTGTCAGGGTGGGATGCTCTTCAGAGGGTTGGTGTGGACTTGATAGGCCGAATGGCCTGTTTTCAAGCTGTAGGGATTCTGTGATATGAAGAAACTGCTTCTGTTGCAGACACTAATATAAGGTCATTGGTCAAAGACACAATGGTTCCATGAGAATATGATGTTTAAGGCAACAGGCTGGCCCAGGCAATCATTCAGGCAAAGGGCCAATACTGGAAAGTGGGGCCAGGAGAGATTTAGTGCAATATTTTCGGTACAGATTAGCTGAGGCGAGAAATCTTTTCTGTTTTGTGTGATTCTAAATAAATGGGATCTGAATTGCAGTGTGTGAGAGTGTGGTGGAGGCAGATTCTTTTGTGGCTTTCAACTGGAAGTTGCATAATTACCTGAAGAGAAAAGAATTTCTGGCACTAAATAATTTGGGAGTAGAACAAACTGAGCTGGTGTCACAGACAGCCAGCTGAGTCACGTGTAAACCATGAGCAGGACTAGGCCATTCAACCCCTCAAGCCTGCACTGCTATTTGATATAATCATGCAGGCCTCAACTCCACTTTCCTGCCTGCTCCCCATAACCCTCCACCCCGTTACTAATTAAAACTCTGTCTATCTCCTCCTTAACTTTACCCAATGTCCCAACATCCACTGTACTTTGGAGGGGTGAATTCCACAGATTCATGACCCTTTGAGAGAAGTAATTTCACCTCATCTCCACTTTAATCTGCTACCCCTTATCCTAAAACTATGACCTCCCATTCAGGATGGGCCAAATAGCCTCCTTCTGCCCTGTAACTATTCTAGGGTTTTATCATATCATGAAATAGAAGCTCATTATTTTCTTCAATCAATCATAGAGCAATTTCTGAAATCGCAACTTTCCTTCTAATTATTTGTGCAAAATTCCCTGTTGTGTTATCACTGTTAAATTCATCGCTTAGTTTAAGCTCCTCAGCCTCTGAATTCTCTGCTACTGACAGTGGTAACATGGTTGACATTGGTATGTAACTGAGAGATCTAGGTTAGGAGTTGTTCATTTAGAACATATCACAGTGGAGCAGGCAGAGGTGGTAAATATAATTTCATGCTGTAACAATCTAGTTTGATTCGATCCATAATAAACAGCACGGCGAGAAATAAAATCAATGCAGAACCAAATCAACAGCAGGATAGATTCCTTTCTTAAATATATTTCAGTTTTGATGTGTCTTTCAAGTTGCACAATATCTGAAACTGTAGGAACTATATTCTCCATCATTTTTGTCTTCCTTCCTCTAATTTGAATCATCAGCCGGAAATGTGCTGATTTTTAAAACTGCCTACATTTTCTCAAGAGCAAAAATCCATGGTTGCACATTTCTGATTCCCTTGTCAGCTTGCTTCGGATGTAATGATTCCACCTTTAGGCTCTTCTTCACTGCTCCAAGGAATTATCAGATGCCACGTCTAATTGTTTGGTCGGGGTAACGTTGGATACAGAGGTTTTTATTCTTTTGTTGGAGAGTATTGCGATAAGTATGATCCAACTGCCTGTGGTAAGTGGACCTTTCTATTGTATTGGGGTTGCACAATGACTATTGAGAGGTATGAGTTAACAGATGTGAGGCATTAACTTGTATATGGAGTTTTGTTTCACAGGGGGGCCAGAGAGAGATTTCTAACAGCTTTCCCTCTTTGGTTCTCTTTTTTTCTAAAACTGAAGTCTTCAATTCAGCCAGGGTGAGAGAAAACTGGAGATTGGGCCACCTGAGTGAACATGGAAGCCTCAAGAGAGGCTGGTAGCCAATGAGTAGGAGATCGGAGTATTGGAGGAGGTTTTGAGGATTTGTGGATTGGGATTGGGGTTGAGGGCAAGTGATAGGCATGGCAAACTGACAATTTTCAGGGAGGGGAAAACAGAGAGCAAGACAGGAGAGATAACACAGTGTGGATCTGGAGGAACACAGCAGGCCAGGCAGCATCAGATGCCGGGCCTGCTGTGTTCCTCCAGCTCCACACTGTGTTATCACTGACTCCAGCATCTGCAGTTCTTACTATCTCAGAGCAAGATAGGGGAGGTTTGCTTGGGGGTGTGCATCCAATCCTGGGGACTTTTTCAGACCTTTTCCCTGCCTTGACCACTCACTTCTCTTCATAAAACCAGAAGTGGGGTTGGGATTCAGGATGTCAATATTTAATCCTCCAGTTCATCCCAAATACATACATATATATAGTTAATATTCCTTCCAAAGCTTTACTGATGTCCTAATTGAGTTATTGATGATTAACTCATTTATGATCCTTAGTTTTGAAATTCCCCATAAAAGGCCACAAGACAAAGGAGCAGAAGTAGGCCATTCAGCCCATTGAGTTTACTCTGAACTTCACTGAAATTGTAGCTGATCTGATAATCCTCAACTCCACTTTCCTGTCTTTTCCCCATATCTATTGATTCCCTTACTGATTAAAAATCTGTCTATCCCAGCCTTGAATATACTTAATGACTCAGCCTCGACAGCCATCTACAGTAAACAATTCCGCAGATTCACTACCTTCTCAGAGAAGAAACTCCTCCTCATTTCTGTCTTAAACAAGTGACCCCTTATTCTGAGATTTTCCCTTTGGTCCTAGACTCTCCCACAAGGGGAAAAGTACCTTTCCTCATCATCTACCTTGCCAAATCCTTTGAGAATCTTGTACGTTTTAATAAGGTCGCCTCTCATTCTTCTAAATTCCAATGAGCACAGGCCCAAACTACTCAACCTCTCCTCATAAGACAGTCCCTCCAAATATTTTCCTCATTACATCATTTAGAATTATAAAGATGTCTTTCAGCCTTTTGTTTTCAAGTCTGTTTGGTTATTTCTGAGAAGACAGAACCTCACAGTTTTGGTGTAATTCTTGTGTATTTTCGCTGCACATTCTTCAGTGTCTCCATACTTTGTTTGTAATATGGAGACCATCCTTGCGATATTTCCTTTTGTGTATTTACCAAATGGAGTCTGACATGATTACAAAAATAATAGAAGATGCGAGTCTGTAATGCTCGCCACTTGGTCCAGCATCATTAATCATTCTTCCTTATATTTAATCATTGCTCCAAAGAAACGCAATAATAGGAAGACGGATTCCAATACTCTCATTGAATGATTCAGATTCATGTTCTACAGATCCTACGTGTTTCCACCTCCATTTCAATAAGTACGGCCAATGCTCGGAATGTAAATGCAAAAATTGCTGCAAAGAGCTATTCTCTGCTTTTCTCCAGTTGCAACGCTATCTCTTTGACCTCTATCCCATATTTAACCTCACAGCCACTTGGAAAGCTGGGCTGTGGGGATTGCAGGATTGAGAGGTGCTCTCCTTCCATTTCCTCCCCCACCCCAATTGTTTTGGCCTCCTTTTATGGAATGAACTAATATCGCTGAAGCTGTTGTGAATAATCTCAACGAATTCTATGTAAAGAGCTGAAAATGATTTAGGGAGCTGACGAATGATTCACTAAATGAGCCTTGACGTTAAGTTATGCTGGTTCCTTGGTCATGCAATTGTGAGATAAGTTTAGCACTTTTTTTTTCTAGTTAAGTGGGTTGACTTCGCCGTCACATAAACAGAGGCATTAGGAATCAGATTTTCAATCCTGGTGATTACATTTCACATTGTCTATGCCTCTGTTATCTCCTGATCCATCTATCCCAATGCTGAGCTGGCCAGTTCTCCAGATTCCTCCCTTTGTAATCACCGGATCCTCCAGAATGTGGAAGCCCATTATTCTAAATCGCTCCAAGTCCTTTCACCCCTGTTCTCAGTGACTTAGAGTGACTGCCAGCCCAACAACTCCTCAGATTTTTAAAACTTTCAGTTGTTAAAGTCACATTACACCATGTTATAGTCCAACAGAATTAGTTAAAATCATAAGCTTTCAGAACACTGTTCCTTCGTCAGGTGAAGTGTGACAAAGGAGCAGCGCTTCAAAAGCCTGTGATTGTCAATAAACCTGTTGGACTATAATGTGGTGTTGTGTGATTTCTGACTTTGTCCACCCCAGTCCAACACCGGCACCTCCACATTATCATTTTATGATCATCATTACAGAGACTGACTTTCAATACCAGATTTTGTTTTGGATTCTTTTAACTGTCATGCCAGGATTTGAACTCCACTGTTCCCTCCCCCTTGTGAGCCTGGGCCTAGAATCTCACAGTACAGATGAGGCCCTTTGGCCCATTGAGTCTGTGCTGATAAAACTATGTTAAATCTACACCAATCCCATTTTCCAGCACTTGTCCCAAAGCCTTCAATGTTATGACATTTCAAGTGCTCATTCTCCAATTGCAACCCTATCTCTTTGACCTCTATCTCATATTTAAGGTCGTGAAGTTTCCCTCTTCAACAACCTCTCAGGCAATGAATTCCAGATTTCTACCACTCCCTGGATGAATAAATGTTTCCTCAAATCCCCTCTAACTTTTCTGCCTTACACCTCAAAATTATGTCCCCGTGTTATCTCTGGGAGAAGTTGTTTTCTATCCATCCTGTCCTTGTTCCTCATAATTTGATGTACTTCTGTCTGGTTCCCCCTCAACCTTCTATGCTCCAAAGCAAACAATCCAAGCTTTTCCAGCCTCTCTTCATCGCTGAAAAGCTCTATCCCAGGGAACATCTTGGTGAATCTCCTCTACACCCCATTCAGTGAAATGACATTCATCTATGGTGTCATTATCAGTCCAATAACATTGCCACTAGACCAACATCTCCCTGCAAATACACATCACCAGGCACTTTAAATCTGCATTATCTGAGGAATTTTAATGCTAAGGCATGTGATGAGATATCATGGTAGGTAATCAAATTCTTGTTCAGAGAGGTATGCTTTTCAGGAGCAGCTTAATGGAGGAGAAGAGGGAGAGATGTTTAAGAAGGGAATTCCAGAGCATAGGGTCAAGATCAGAGACGCCCAGACCTGACTCACTGCATTTCCCTACCCGATCTACCAATGGACTGCCCTGTAGCAGCATACAGATTTCTATTTCAATCCACTTCATGCTCAAGCATTGTATGTGATGTGCAAATGACAAAAACACAATATAGGACATAGGAGCAGGAGTGGATCATGTAGCTCTTCAAGCCTGCTCCATCAACTCCACTTTTCTTGGATTTGGGTCATGTTGAGATCAAAAGGGAAGAGGTATTGGGGGTCTTGAAAAACATTCAGGTAGACAAGTCCCCAGGGCCTGATGGGATATACCCCAGAATACTGAGAGAGGCAAGGGAGGAAATTGCTGGGGCCTTGAGGTAATTTTTTGTATCCTCACTGGCTACAGGGGACATCCCAGAGGATTGGAGAATAGCCAATGTTGTTCCTTTGTTTAAGAAAGGTGGCAAGGATAATCCAGCTAATTACAGGCTGGTGAGCCTTACGTCAGAGGTAGGGAAATTATTAGAGAGAATTCTTCGAGACAGAATTTACTCCCACCTGGAAATCAGTGGGCGTATTAGCGAGAGGCAACATGGTTTTGTGATGGAGGGAGTCGTGTCTCACTAACTTGGTTGAGCTATTTGAGGAAGTGACGAAGATGATCGATGAGGGTAGGGCAGTGGATGTTGTCTACATGGACTTCAGTAAGGCCAGTGACAAGGTCCCTCATGGCAGACTGATACAGAAGGTAAAGTCGCACGGGGTCAGAGGTGAGCTTGCAAGATGGATAAAACACTGGTTTGGTCATAGAAAACAGAGGGTAGCAGTGGAAAGGTTCATTTCTGAATGGAGGTCTGTGACTAGTGGCGCTCCTCAGGGGTGTTGGGACCTTTGCTATTTGTAATATATATAAATGATTTGGAGGAGAATGTAACTGGTCTGATTAGTAAGTTTGCTGATGGCACAAAGGTTAGTGAAATTGCAGATAGCAATGAGGACTGTCAAAGGATACAGCAGGATATAGATCGGTTGGTGACTTGAGTAGAGAGATGGCAGAGGGAGTTTAATCCAGAAAAATGTGAAATAATGCATTTTGGGAGGTCTAATCCAGATGGAAAATATACAGTAAATGGCAGAACCCTTAAGAGTACTGATAGGCAGAGGGATCTGGGTGTACAGGTACACAAGTCACTGAAAGTGACAACGCAGGTGGAAACGGTAGTCAACAAGGCATATGGCATGCTTGTCTTCTTTGGCCGGGACATTGAGTTTAAAAATTAGCAGGTAATGCTGCAGTTTTATAGAACCTTAGTTAGGCCGCATTTAGAATATTGTGTTCAATTTTGGTCGCCACACTACCAGAAGGATGTGGTGGCTTTGGAGAGGGTACAGAAAAGATTTACCAGGATGTTGCCTGGTATGGAAGGCATTATCTATATGGAGAGGTTGGAGAAACTTGGGTTGTTCTCACTGGAACGACGGACGTTGAAGGGTGAGCTTATAGATGTCTACAAGATTATGAAGGGCTTGGACAGACTGGACAGTCAGAAACTTTTTCCCAGGGTAGAAGAGTCAGTTACCAGGTGCCACGGGTTTAAGGTGCGAAGGGCAAGGTTTAAAGGTGATGTATGAGGCAAGTTTTTTACACAGAGGGTGGTGGGTGCCTGGAACTCACTGCCGGGGGAGGTGGTGGAAGCAGATACGCAGTGACTTTTAAAGGGCGTCTTGACAAATATATGAACAGGATGGGAATAGAGGGATACGGTCCCCGGAAGGGTAGGGGGTTTTAGTTGTGATAGGCAGCATGTCGATGCAGGCTTGGAGGGCTAAAGGGGCTGTTCCTGTGCTGTAATTTTCTTTGTTCTTTTGTTCTTTCCTGCCTTCATTCCCCTTAATTGTCTACTCCCTTGTCTATCAGAAATCTATCTAATTCAGCATTGGATGAATTCAACAATTCAACTTCCAATACTCTCTGGGAAATGCACATATTAAAATAACGTACTGCAGCACTGACCATGAATTTCAATGGGTCAGGATGTAGACATTTCTAATCAATTTGACCAGGCAGGTTATGATGTGTATCTGAAGCAGATAGGGCTTGAACTTTCTGGTCCTGAGTGGAGATATTACCACTGTACAACAAGAAAATGCCAAATTTCACAGGCTGCTTCGGTGGCACTTGAACTTATGAAATGCTAATCCAGTACATCACTACCACGCTACCATCACCCCTGGGGAGATTGTGCATTTGGGGATAGACTCATATTTGGAGTCATAGTTAAATATAATGAAAAATAGAACAGTCACAGAGAAATGGAAGAAAATAAACAACAGGATGTGTGAGTGGTTATGCTTTTGGCTTCTTGTATGTTATTGCTCAGAGGTACCTCACGTACCCTTCACCACTATCTCTCCGCTCCCCTAACTCGGTCACTAGGATGCACCTATGACTACAACTTGGGAATCCATGATTTTGGAAACTGAAAGCAAAGTGATTAAAATTTGAGATAGTAGGAACTGCAGATGCTGGAGAATCCGAGACAACAAGGTGCAGGGCTGGATGAACACAGCAGGCCAAGCAGCATCATAGGAGCAGAGAGGCTGACGTTCCGGGCCTAGACCCTTCATCAGAAAAGGGGGAGGGGAAGGGGGTTTTG
>NC_063341.1:72288871-72330490 GCF_021869965.1 Rhincodon typus
TTTCAAAACCCCCTTCCCCTCCCCCTTTTCTGATGAAGGGTCTAGGCTCGAAACGTCAGCCTCTCTGCTCCTATGATTAAAATTTGAGCTGCCAGAAAGGGAGGACTGCAGAGATACCGAAGCATTCAAAAACTGGAAGTAACCACAGCGACATAGAAAAATTGAAGATAAGGGTGAGAATGATTAGAATAAAGTAGTTAGTGGACCAGGAACCAGTATCGGTCAGCCAAGCAAAAGGTGACAGACTAATGGGGCTCAATTCAGGTTAGGCAGGAGAATTTTGGATAAATTCAGAATTTTCCTAAGATGTCATATGGGTAGCAAAGCTATCTGTGCTGTGTGATTAACAAACTGGGACAACTGCACATCATGTATATAAACAGCAATGCATATCAAACAGCATTTGCATTCTGAAAGGTCATTTTTTTCATACAGTGGAAAAATATATTTTAGTTCAGAAAGTTTCCCATTCAATAACATTTGAATGCTTTGTTGAAACCAACAGCTCCTTGTGCTTTGAATAAATTATATATTATCACAAAGAGGGGAAAACCGTACTTATTAACCCCCTACTGCACAGGAGAGAACACAGACTATAATCTGCAGCTGGAAATAGTTTGATATCATCAACATTCAGCAATGTTTCTATAGTGTGGTTGGAAATGTGTTTCAGTGTTTTTCCAGTTTGTGTTCTGTGATAAAAGCTTTGAAAACACTCTCAAAACATATGCTTTTCAAGATAAGGCATGAAATAACACTACCTTTTGTAATTACGTTAGGTTTGACTGCCTGTTGGTTCCAATGCACAAACTCTGGCCTATTCTCCATGTGGGAACACGAGATGGGTGGATTCTCTGCCTCAATGTTTTCTGCCAAGTAAGTGGTGAGTAAATGAAGGTTAGATAAGAGTAACTATTTCTGTTTGTGTGCGACCATGAAAACTGTACTTGCTGTTCTCCCGCACCATCAGGGTGATGGGCTGAATTAATCAATTGGAGGTGAATTAAAAATCATAAATTTTCATTTGATTTGCCTTTGTAAGCACCACCCCTGCTAAAACTTCAGGAAGTCCCAGTTGTGATTTACAGTTTGTGTGATATTTTCAATTGTGAATTGCTGTTGAAAGGTAGCAGGCAACTTGTGCATAGTAAAACCACAGAAGAACCAGCCCTATCCTCTCCTCTATCCCTCTTCTATCCGCCTCCCACTCTCTCCCTATTTATTTCAAAACACCCTTCCCTTCCCCCTTTTCTGATGAAGGGTCTAGGCCCGAAACATCAGCCTCTCTGCTCCTATGATGCTGCTTGGCCTGCTGTGTTCATCCAGCCCTGAACCTTGTTGTCTCGGATTCTCCAGCATCTGCAGTTCCTACTATCTCTGATTCAACCAGCCCAGATGTTTTTTTTCTTTAAGTGATATGAAAGTGAAAAGTGCTGAAAATTACTCAGTGGCATCTATGGAGAGAGAAACAGTCAGTAACCTGTGTGGGCAATGGTGAGAAAGTGGGAGAACTGCATGGGGTTGGCAGTGAGGAGATTCCTGCCATTAGGAGCAATAAGTCCCATTTTTGAATCCAACACTTAATGGAGAGATGAGATTCTCACCAGTGAGCAGTAAAAGGCCTATTTCCACCCATAAACAACCGAAAGAACTGTGGATGCTGTAAGTCAGGAACAAAAATAGAAGCTGCTGGAAAAGCTCAGCAGGTCTGGCAGCATCTGTGAAGAAAACATCAGTGAGTTCTGAGGAAGGGTCACCGGACCCGAAACGTTAACTCTGATTTCTTCTTCACAGATGCTGCCAGACCTGCTGAGCTTTTCCAGCAATATGCATTAATATCCTCATTATTACATAATCCAGCCACAGATAAGCAGTTTCCCACTCTCCCACTCACCGTAGACAGAAACTATTCCTGACTTGAAAGTCAGGACAGGGTTACCCAGCGACTCCAGCTTGCAGCTTGCTCGTTCCGCCCTCTATCTTGGACACCAATCGCCAATATTGCAGGGTGACCACGTACCCCTCACCCTTGCTGGAACCTTTTTAAAGTGGGGTTCCCATTTGTCTCTCTCTGACAGGTCTGGGTCAACCGATGGGAACCATAAAGGGTAGCTGCAGACTGTAGACGCTTGAGCAAGTGCACAGCTGGGTTTTAAAGATGGCGCCCGCACAGGAATCCTGGGAAGTCCTGACTGTGGCCTTTGATAAGATGGAGAATATGATGAGTGGGACATCGTAGAGGGGTGGTGCGTCGAACCACGTTTGGCAACGTAAACTGACCAAGCCTTGTGGAGAAAAATCTTCTGTCAAAAATAACAATTAACTGGTTTCTGGTAAGATTTAGCCCTTTGTGTCATTTTTAGAAAACTTTGAAGTGATCCAACTTAAAACAAGATGGAAATGGGACTAAGTGTAATTTTATTTATTTTCACTTGAACAGTCACTTGTGAAGGTGGAAAATGTACCTGGGTAATTTATTTTGAATTTCCTCCATGCTTTCTAAAGTTTAATAAGTTAATTAACCCTTTTTGCCCAAAGCAAGTTTAAGCATTCTGCATTTGAATTGTCTGCTGATTATATAATACAGAGCAGATGATGTATTTTATTTGGTACACTATTGATGGATGCTTTGTTTTAATGAAACATAATTTAAACCAGACAGCACACCTACTTTCTAGCAAGCTACGGTTGGAGGTCTTTATTTCAGTTAAATATAAATGAGTTTTCCTTCAAACACATTGGCATAGAATTGACTTCATTGCAGACTATAATTTTGTTTAAATAAAATGAGAAAGTGTGATGTAAAGTTAACTTCTACCCATGTAGGTTTAACCTGATGACTGGCTGGATTTCCTTTCCTGTCCTTCCTGAACAAGTGACGTGTTGGTTGCAATGAGATTACAGGATTAGAAATTGGGAGTGTTTCAAAGACAGTGCAAATCTCAGGCAAATTGATCATTTCTCTAAATCACTATGGTATTGATCATATTTAAATCTCTGCTCTAAATCCCTTTCCCTCTTGTTTAGGAATGAAATGCTTGCATTTATTTGGTGCCTTTTGCATCCTCCAACCAGCTGCTGCAGAGCTTCATAAATTACTCCTGAAGTGTGGCTATGCAGGAAGTCACACCAGACTCCATGCACTCACAAACAGCATGAGATACGTGATCAGTTTAACGTATTTTCTGGTGCTGGTTAAGGGCATGGTGTTGCTTAGGCTGCCTTAGAGAACTCCCCAACTTTCAATAATGCAGCAGGATCTTTTACATCCTGAGTCAGGACAGTGTCAGTTAAATTCTTTATCTCAAAGGCATCACATCCAAAAGTCCTTCAGTGCAATACTAAAGGGTTATCATTGATTTTGTATTTAAACCCTGGAGTGAGCCTTGAACTCATAACCTTCTCACTCAACAACAAGAACACTGCAGCCAAGCTGAGCCAAAGCAACAAGACGAGCTGTTAAGCAGCTCAGCTTCAGTCAGTGCTTCTTTACTTAATGAAGTTTAGAGCCTTCCATTTTTTCTGACCTGTTTCTCCATCTGCTTCCTAAAAGTGTTGAGACGAGTATTTCACTTCCAAAAGATCATAAGACTATAGGATACAGAAGCAGAACTAAGCCATTCAGCCCATCAGGTCTGCTCCATCATTCAATCATGGCTGATATGCTTCTCAACTCCATTCTCCTGCCTTCTCCCTGTAATCCTTGATCCCTTTATTAAGCAAGGACCTAGCTATCTTTGTCTTAAAGAAACTCAATGACTTGGCCTCTACAACCTCCTGCAACAATGGGTTCCATAGATTCACCATCCTCTGGCTGAAGAAATTCCTCCTCATCTCAGTTCCAGAATGTCATCCAGGAACTTGGGCTTGATTCCACACTCGGGCAACTGTCTGTGTGGAGCTTGCATGTTCTCCCTGTGTCTGTGTGGGTTTCATCCCACTGTTCAAAGATGTGCAGGGTAGGTGGATTAGCCATAAGAAATGCAAGGATAGTGTAGGGGGAATGAGTCCAGTTCGGATGCTCTTTGGACGGTTTGGCATGGACTCGATGGGCCAAATGGCCTGCTTCCACATTATAGGGATTCTATAAGAAGAAAGTATACTTCAGGTGTAAACTCTATGAAAACAGACAGTTAGTGCTTCTTCCAAAAGGAAGAGAGAGGACACTTAAATAATGAGACTGAGGAAATCATATTTGGGAACTGAGAAATGGCAGATTAATTGAAGAAATACTTTGCATCAGCCTTCACAGTAGAGGATATAGATCACATTCCAAAAATACTAAGTTATCAAGGGAGAAAGGATGGCGAGGAAATAAATACAGCAACTATCACAAAGGAAAGAATGCCTCAGGAACTAACAGAGTTAAAGACTGATAAATACCCTAGTCCAAAAGGAAAAATGGTAAGTGCATGATATACCTGGGTAATTTTCCATGTTAAAACCCAAAAGAACTGTGGATCCCGTAAATCAGAAACAAAAACAGAAGTTGCTGGAAAAGCTCAGCAGGTCTGGCAGCATCCGTGAAGAGAAAATCAGAGTTAATGTTTCGGGCCAGAACATCTGATGAAGGGTCACCAAACCTGAAATGCTAACTGATTTCTCTTCACAGATGATGCGAGACCTGTTGAGCTTTTCCAGCAGCTTCTGTTTTTGTAACTTTCCATCTTGTTGGGCGGATGCCCACATTGTACTAGAATAGCCTGGCTAGGAGTGTGGCAAGTTCCCGACCATAAGTCTCCAGAACTATTGCTGGAATGTCGTCAGGGCTTACAGCCTTTGCAGTATCCAATGCCTCCAACTCTTTCTTGATATCATGTCAAGTAAATTGGGGTGGCACAGTGGCTCAGTGGTCAGCACTGCGGTCTCACAGCACCAAGAACCTGGGTTCAATTCCACCCTCAGATGACTGTCTGTGTGGAGTTTACACATTCTCCCCGTGTCTGTGTGGGTTTCCTTCGGGTGCTCCGGTTTCCTCCCACAGTCCAAAGACGTGCAGGCTACATAAGAACTAGGAGTAGGAGTAGGCCATCTGGCCCCTCAAGGCTGCCCTGCCATTTAATAAGATCATGGCTGATCTTTGAGACTCAGGTCCACTCACCATAACCCTTAATTCCTTTACTGTTCAAAAATTCAGCCTTGCCTTAAACACATTCAGCGAGGTAGCTTCAACTGCTTCACTGGGCAGGGAATTCCACAGATTCACAACCCTTTGGGTGAAGAAGTTCCTCCTGACCTCAGTCCTACATCTGCTTCCCTTTATTTTGAGGTGATGCCCTCTAGTCCTAGTTTCACCTGCTAGCGGAAACAACCTCCCTGCCTCCACCTTATCTATTCCCTTCATAATCTTATATGTTTCTATAAGATCTCCCCTCATTCTTCTGAATTCCAATGAGTATAATCCCAGTCTACTCAGTCTCTCCTCATAATCCAATCCTCTCAACTCTGGAATCAACCGAGTGAATCTCCTTTGCACCCCCTCCAGTGCTAGTATATCTCTTCTCAAGTAAGGAGACCAAAACTGCACACAGTACTCCAGGTGTGGCCTCACCAGGACCCTATACAGCTGCAGCATAGCCTCCCTGTTTTTAAACTCCATCCCTCTAGCAATGGCAGACAAAATTCCCTTTGCCTTTTTAATCACCTGCTGCACCTGCAATCCTACTTTTAGCGATTCATGCACAAGGACACCCAAGTCCCTCTGCACAGCAGCGTGCTGCAATTTTTTACCATTTAAAACATAGTCCATTTTGCTGTTATTCCTACCAAAATGGATGAAATCACACTTATCAACATTGTATTCCATCTGCCAGACCTTTGCCCACTCATTTAGACTATCTATATCCCTCTGCAGCCTTTCAGTGTCTTCTACACACTTTGCTCTACCACTCACCTTAGTGTCATCTGCAAATTTTGACACACCACACTTAGTCCCCAACTCCAAATCAACTATGTAAATTGTGAACAATTGAGGTCCCAACACTGATCACTGAGGTACACCACTAGCCATCGACCACCAACCAAAAAAACACCCATTTACCCCTATTCTTTGCTTTCTACTGGTCAACCAATCCTCTATCCATGCCAATACATTATCTGTAATACCGTGCAACTTTATCTTATGTAGCAGCCTTTGGTGTGGCACCTTGTCAAATGCCTTCTGGAAACCCAGATACACCACATCCACAGGTTCCCCATTGCCCACCATGCAAGTAATGTCCGAAAAGAATTCCACCATATTAGTTAAACATGACCTACCCTTCATGAACCCATGCTGGGTATTCCCAATGGGACAATTTACATCCAGATGTCTTGCTATTTCTTCCTTAATGATAAATTCAAGCATTTTCCCCACTACCGAAGTTAAGCTAACTGGCCTATAGTTACCTGCTCTTGGTCTACTTCCTTTTTTAAACAGTGGCGTCACATTGGCTGTTTTCCAATCTGCAGGAACCACCCCAGAGTCCAGTGAATTTTGGTAAATAATTACTAGTGCATTTGCTATTTCCCCCATCACCTCTTTTAGTACCCTGGGATGCATTTCATCAGGGCCAGGAGACTTGTCTACGTTTAGCCCCATTAGCTTGCCCAGCACTGCCTCCTTAGTGATAATGATAGTTTCTAGGTCCTCACGTGCTATAACCTTCTTGCTATTAGTTTTCGGCATGTTATTTGTGTCTTCCACGAACATGAAATAACTGTTTAATATCTCGGCTATTTCCTCATTCCCAGTTATTAAATTGGCCTTCTCATCCTCGAAAGGACCAATGTTTACCTTCGCCACTCTTTTACGATTTACATATTTATAGAAACTTTTGCTGCCTGTTTTTATATTCTGAGCTACTTTACTCAAAGACAGAATTCGCCTTGTCCTCACCTATCACCCCATCGACCTCCAGAGTCAACACATCATTCTCCGCCACTTCTGCCACCTGCAATCTGACCCCACAACGAAGGATATATTTCCCTCCCCACCCTTATTTGCCTTCCAGAGGGACCGCTCCCTCCGTGACTCCCTCATCCGCTCCACACTCCCCACTAGCCATACCACACCCGACACTTTTCCCTGCAACCGCAGGAGGTGCTACACCTGCCCCTACACCACCCCCCTCACCCCCATCCCACGGCCCAAGAAAACCTTCCACATTAAACAGATGTTCACCTGCACATGTGCTAATGTGGTCTATTGTGTCCACTGTTCCCGATGTGGCCTCCTCTACATTGGTGAGACCAAGCGGAGCCTTGGAGACCGCTTTGTAGAGCACCTACGCTCGGCTCATGACAAACGACAACACCTCCCAGTCGCGAATCACTTCAACTCCCCCTCCCACTCCTTGCATGACATGTCCATCCTGGGCTTCCTCCGGTGTCACAACGATGCCACCCGAAAACTGGAGGAACAGCACCTCATATTTCGCCTTGGAAGCCTACAACCCAATGGTCTCAATATGGACTTTACTAGCTTCAAAATCTCCCTACCCCTGACCTCATCCCAAGACCAGTCCCCCCCAGTCCCCACCTCCTTGACCTGTCCGTCTTCTCTCCCACCTATCTGCCCTCCCACCTCACTGACCAACCCCCATCCCAACTCCTTACCTACACTCACCTTTACTAACTTCATCCCACCTCCTTGACCTATCCGTCTTCTCTCCACCTATCTGCTCCTCTATTCACCTTCCATCATTGCCTCCCCTACTCTCTATTTATTTCAGAGTCCCCTTCTCCTCCCCCATTTCTGAAGAAGGGCCCAGACCCGAAATTTGCCATTCTCACATTCCAATCACTTAATCTGAACTATCAACATCCTTTCTCCCCCAACACTCCAAACCACACCCCACCCCACTATAGCATAAATGCTGACCCTCCACACTTCACTTCAGCTCTGATGAAGAGGCATCTAGATTTGAAACATTAGCTTGTTATCTCTCCATGGATGCTGCCTGACCTGCTGTGATCTCCAGCATTTTTTGTTTTCACCATGAGAGCCTTATCTGGCTTGAAATACACATGAAAGCCAATATCTGAAAGCATGGAGTCGCTGATTATCAGCTGAAAGTGGACCGTAGTCTGCATTGCTAATCAGTCTGGATTTAACCAACAAACTCGAGTGGTTGATGGTCAGAATCTTTTTCCCCCAGAGTTGAACTGTCTATTACCAGAGGGCATGCATTTAAGGTTAGAGGGGAAAAGTTCAAAGGAGACATGCGGGGCAAAAATTTTACTTAGAGAGTGGTAGGAGTCTGGAACACACTGCCTGGACTAGTGGTGGAGGTAGATACAACAAGGGCAATTAAGGGACTTTAGATTAGCACATGAATATGCAAGGAATGGATGGATATGGACCAATGGCAGGCAGAAAGGGTTAGTTTCATTTGGCATCATGTTCGGCGTAACATCATGGGCCAAAGGGCCCGTTCCTGTGCTGTACCGTTCTATGCTCTATGTTCTGTGTTCTATTTCTTATGGCGTACATTCAGACATACCTTCCTGTTCTTTGCTGACCCCTCACCTTATAACTTGAAAATTCACGAGGGGAAGTTTGGTCCAAGAGAGAGAGCACGAGTGTGCATTCGGTATCAGAAACAGGAAGCTCTTACTTGTGTGCGCTTCTGTTGGTAGCTTGGATCGTGTTTAGCTTTATAAACAGTGAGGGATTTTGATATGTGTTGGACACACAGTGGGCCAAATCAAATTGTGTTGGTGCTAACTTAATCCTAACCCTGGGAGACTGATTTATTAGCGTCAGCTCTCAAAGCTTCCAATACTATGGTCGCAGACTCACAAACTAAAATCAGGGCTTATGAGTCTGTTTCTGAGATAAAGAATTCTCATTTAGCAGTATAAACTGTTCAATTTCATTGTAACTTCAGGTCTACTGTTAAATATAAGAAGTTGCCTGACCTGGAAATGTTTGTTGATTGATAACTGAATTTGTGTACAATATTGAAATGCTCAGGAACTTTGTGTTTTGCAACTCTGCAATTTTTCTCGTGCGTTACCATCTCATAAACACCACCTGGTGTGTATCTACTTGCAATCAAAATTGAAGTAAGTGCCAGTTACAAAGCAAATTGAATGATGCAGAGTAAAGGTAAGTGTCTTGAGTTGCATTTCAATATTGGTCCCGCCTGTTGGAAATAATTTTTCACATACTTTCAGTCATTCCCACCCACTCCTTTCCCTTTTTCCACGGTTGCTAATGGACACATTCATTGACGGCTTGTTTCCTCTTCTAACAAACATTACTTTGCGCTTGCCAAATACGATAAAAAGGATACTTGTATTGGCTGAAACCAAATGGAAGATTTAAAAACAGAAGTTGCCGGAAAGTCTCAGCAGGTTTGGCAGCAGCTGTGGGGACAAATCAGAGTTAACATTTCGGTTAGAGTCATAGAGTCATAGAGAGGAACCATACAGAAACAGACCCTTCGGTCCTAAATTCAGTGCCATTTACCAGCATTTGGCCATATCCCTCTAAACCCTTCCTATTCATATACCCATCCAGATGCCTTCCTCTGGCAGTTCATTCCATACATGTGACACCCTCTGTGTGAAAAAGTTGCCCCTTAGGCCCCTTTTAAATCTTTTCCCCTTTCACCTTAAATCTATGCCCTTTACCTTTAGACTCCCCTACCCTGGGAAAAAGACCTTGACTATTCACCCTATCGATGCCCCTCATGATTTTATAAACCTCTATAAGGTCACCCCTCAACCTCTGATGCTACAAAGAAAATAGCCCCAGCCTCTTCAGCCTCT
Source organism: Rhincodon typus (assembly GCF_021869965.1). Taxonomy (NCBI): domain Eukaryota; kingdom Metazoa; phylum Chordata; class Chondrichthyes; order Orectolobiformes; family Rhincodontidae; genus Rhincodon; species Rhincodon typus. Next base: position 72,298,628 of record NC_063341.1, read on the forward strand.
CCCTATAGCTCAAAACCTCCAACCCTGGCAACATCCTCGTAAATCTTTTCTGAACTCAGGGTTGAGTGACCCATGCTCAGGATGCCTGCATTTCATTGTGTTTCATTTCCTTTCTTTTTCATTCATGGGATGTGGGCATCATTAGCCTATCCCTAGTTGCTCTGGAGAAGGTGGTGGTGAGTTGCCTTCTTGAATGACTGCAATCCATTTGGTGTAGAATGCCGCAAAATACTGTTCAAGAAGGAGTTCCAGGATTTCAACTCAGTGACACTGAAGGAACAGCGATATATTTCCAAGTTAGGAAGGCAAGTGGCTTGGAACTTATTGCTCGTGGTGTTCCTATGTATCTGCTGCCCCTGTCCTTCCATCTGGAAGCAGTCATGAGTTTGAAAGATGAACTCTAAGGAATCTTCACCTCCATTCATAGGTTAGGTGATCATCTGGTCATTATCACAATGCTGTTTGTGGGACCTCGCTGTTCGTGAATTTTCGGACGTAGTTGCTATTTTACAAAAGCAATGACATTTCAAAAGTGGCTCATTGATTCCCAAAATGAAAAAAAGAAGTAAAACTTGCAAATGACACCAGCTTGCCTTGCGCGCTTCAAAATGGAGCTCCAGTAAACCCAAATGGAGAAGACATCACGTCTTACCAAGATGGCGGCAGTGTTGTAGGCAGTGTCCGGGCTCAGCCAGGGACTCATCCTTTCTGTCTGCTTCTCTTTGTTTTCTTTCCTTTTTTAATTTTTTAGCGTTTCTTTTTTAACTTACCTTGGCCAGTGAAGAGTGCAGCGGCGCTGTGTCAGCTGAGGGTCCAGGTTGTCATTGGGCCAGAGCTGGGAACATGGAGGGGTTGGCCAGTGGTCTGGGCCTGGTGCGGTCAGCCTGTCACTGATCTCAATCTCAGCAGGTACGGGGAGAGCGAGACCGCCTGTGTGGAGGGACTGCAGGCTGTAAAAGGTCTGTAATGTTTATCTTTTAACTTTATCTCTTTATCTTCTGAATTTATATGATGAAGAACTATAACGTAGAACAGAGATAGGAGGAACTGCCAATGCTGGAGTCTGAGACAACACAGTGTGGAGCTGGAGGAACACAGCAGGACAGGCAGCATCAGAGGAGCAGGAAAGCTGATGTTTCAGGTCAGGACCCTTCTTCAGAAATGGGGGAGGGGAAGGGGGCTCTGAAATAAATTGAGAGGGGCTACTGTGATAGCAGGTAGATAGTGGAGTGAATAGGTGGGAGAGAAGATGAACAGGTCAAGGAGGCGGGGATGAAGCTAGTAAAGGTGCGTGTAGGTAGGGAGTGGGGGTGGGGATTGGTCAGTGAGGAGGGAGGAGCACATAGGTGGGAGTGAAGAGGGACAGGTCAGGAGCAGGGTGATGAGAAGGGGGTGCTGGTCTTGGGATGAGGTCGGGGGGTGCAGAGATTTTGAAGCGAGTAAAGTCCACATTGAGACCATTGGGTTGTAGGCTTCCAAGGCAGAATATCCACTCCTCCCACCTCACTGACCAATCCCCACCACTGCCTACCTACACTCACCTTTACTAGCTTCATCCCCACCTCCTTGACCTGTCCGTCTTCTCTCCCACCTATCCGTTCCTCTATCCACCTGCTATCGCTGCCCCACCTCTCTGTATTTATTTCAGAGCCTCCTTCCCTTCCCCCATTTCTGAAGAAGGGTCCCGAACCGAAACGTCAGCCTTCCTGCTCCTCTGATGCTGCCTGGCCTGCTGTGTTTCATCCAGCTCTACACCTGGTTATAATGTAGAGCATTTTGCTTTTCTCTTTATTTTTCTATTTTGGTACCTAATCTATTTTAGTACTTTTGATTTGTACCAAGGTACTTTGTACCTAAGATGGTGCCTGGTATGGCAACATTACACACTCTTCACTGCTCTTCCTGAGTATACATGACAATAAAGCTAATTTTAATTCAAAGTTCATTTCCAAGTTATATTGTTTTCTTTGCTGGTTTCTCACTTTGAGTTGTAATGAGATTCGGTGCGAACTGAGGAAAATCTAATTCAGATGCAAGTTTTTATTTTTTTTCAATGTTCAGCTTCTCCAGTCTCCTTATGCTGGGAAACAAGGTTTGTAAGTCCCCCCTTGTGTTGTGTGAGCTGTGACAGGTGCCTACAGTCAAGCTGTACTCAGTCTGACCAGGGCATGGTGCACTTTCAGCTTGACATTCGTAGCCTTCTGAGTAAACTTCACCTAAAAAGTGAATTGTTTGCTCAAAGTATTAAACGTCAATTCACAAACATTTACCCATTGCCTCCAGAGTCAGGGGAACATTCCTTATAGAGATAACAAGGTGTGGAGCTGGATGAACAAAGCAGGCCAAGCTGCATCAGAGGAGCAGGAAAGCTGATGTTTCGGACCTAGACCCTTCTTCAGAAAATGGGTCTAGGCCCGAAGTGTCAGCCTGCCTGCTCCTCTGATGCTGCTTGGCCAGCTCTACACCTTGTTATCTCAGATTCTCCAGCATCTGCAGTTCCTACTGTCTCTGAAACATTCCTTATGGCTGTTTCTCTCTTTGATGACCAACCTCCAACAATCGCAACCATCTCCCTGCGTGCCACTGATAAAATCACAGCAGTGCCAGGGACGGTGGTATAGTCCGGGGTATAGAACATAGAACAGTACTGCACAGAAACAGGCTCTTTGGCCCATTGTGTCTGTACCAACCATGATGCCATTCTAAACTCAACCCATCTGCCTGCATATGGTCAGAACCCCTCTATTCCCTACCTGTTCATATGTCTGTCTGAATGCCTCTTAAACGTCACTGTCATATCTGCTTCTGCCACCTCCCTTGGCAGCGTGTTCCACGCATCTACCTCCCTGTGTAAAAACCTTACCTTGCACATCTCCTATAAACTTTCCCCCTCTCACCTTAAACTTATGCCCCCTAGTAATTGATATTTTCACCCTTGGAAAAAAACTCTGACTATCCATGCCTCTCATAATTTCATATACTTATATCAGGTCACCCCTAAGCCTCCAGCTCTCTAGCGAAAACTACCCAAGTTTATCTAACCTCTCCTTGTAGCTAATACGCTCCAATCCAGGCAATACCCTGATAAACCTCTTTGGCACCCATTCCAAAGTGTCCACATCCTTCCTGTAGTTTTGCGACCAGAACTGCACACAATTCTCCAAATGTGGCCTAAACTAAAGTTTTGTACAGCTGCAATTTAACTGATCAATATTCACACTCAATGTTCCATCTGATGAAGGCAAGCATACCATACGCCTTCGTTACCCCCTTATCCACTTATGTTGCAATTTTCAGGGAGCTATGGACTTGCACCCCAAGATTTCTTTATATATCAATGCTCTAAAGGGTCCTGACATTTACTGTGTACTTTCCCCTTGCATTTGACCTCTCAAAATGCATCACCTCACACTAGTCCAGATTAAACTCCATCTGCCATTTCTACGCCCAACTTTCTGACTGATCTATGTCTTGCTGTAAGCTTTGATAACCTTCCTCATTATCTATAACTACACCAATTTTCATGTCTTCTGCAAACCTACTAATCAGACCACCTACATTTTCATCCAAGCAACTTTTATAAATTACAAACAGCAGTGATCTCAGTACATGTCAAACCTTTCTGCCTCTGGGGAGTGGTAGAATCATTGGACTAGAGGGGCGCCACAAGTGGATGATAGGAAGTTAATGAGTTAAGTTTGGAATGATAGCACGAGAAATTGCATTGACCTTTGTGGAGAAAATCCCTCCATGAAACTAACACAAACAAAATATTACAACATTCAGCCTCACATTTTTATTGAATTCAAACTTCACCAACTGTTATGTTGGGATTTGAACTCCTGCTGCCACGATGTTATTGCAGCACTCTAGTGTACTTTGGCATTGAATCATAGAGTCCTACAGCATGGAGACAGGCCCTTTGGCCCAAACTAGTCCATGCTGACCAAAATATCCAACCATGCTAACCCAATTTCCCTGCACTTGACCCATATCCTTCTAAACCTTTCCTAACCATGTATACATCCAAATGCCTTTTAAATGTTGTTAATGTACCCACCTCAACCACTTCTGCTGGCAGCTCATTCCATATGCATACCGCCCTTTGTATAAAAACGTTGCCCCTCAGGTTCCCATGTATTCTTTCCCGTCTTACCTTAAACTGATGCTCTCTAGACCTTGATTCCCCAACCCTGGGAAAAAGACTGAGTGCATTCACCCCATCTATGTCTCTCATGATCTTATACACTTCTATAAGATCCCCCATCAGTCTCCTACGCTGGAAAGAGAAAAGTCCTAGCTTGCCCAACCTTTCCCTATAACTCAGTCCCTTGAGTCCTGGCAACATCATTGTAAAATTTTTCTGCACTCTTCCAGTTTAAAAACATCTTTCCTATAGCAAGGTGACCAAAACTGAACACAATACTCCACGTACGGTCTCACCAACGTCCTGTACAACTGCAACGTAACTTCCCAACTTCTATACTCAATGCCCTGATTAATGAAGGCCAGTGTGCCAAAAGATTTCTCCACTGCCCTGTCTACCTGTGACTCCACTTTCAGAGAACTGTGCACCTGAACTCCAAGGTCCCTCTGTTTCACTGCACTCCTTAAGGGCCTACCATTCACTATGAAACTCCTACCTTGATTTGACTTTCCAAGATGCAACACCTCACATTTATCTATATTAAACTCCATTTGCCATTTTTTGGCCCATTTCCCCAGCTGGTCAAGATCCTGCTGCAATTTCTGATAACCTTCCTCACCGTCCATGATACTGCCTAGTTTGGTGTCATCTGCAAAGTTACTAATCATGCCTTGTACATTCTCACCCAAATCATTGATATAGATAACAAACAGCAATAGGCCCAAAACTGACCCCTGAGGCACATGACTAGTCATAAGCCTCCAGTCCGACAAACATCCTTCCACTGTCACTCTCTGCTTCCTACCATCAAGACAACTGTGTATCCAATTTGCCAGCTCTCCCTGGATTCCATGTGATCTAAGCATCCAGAGCAGCCTACCATGTGGAACCCTATCAAAGGCCTTACTGAAATCCATATAGATTATGTCTACTGCCCTGCCCTCATCAACTTTCCTGGTCACTTCATCAAAGAACTCGAACAAATTTGTGAGGGATGATCTCTCACATACAAAGCTGCGCTGACTACTCCGATCAAACCCTGTCTTTCCAAATACATGTATATGTAATCCCTCAGAATCTTCTCAAGTAACTTACCTACCACAGATGTTAAGCTTACTGCTCTATAATTCCCAGGCACGTCCTCCCCATTCTTGGTTAGACAATTAGGCTTATGATCAGATTTGAGATTTTATAGCTAATTTTCTGCATTTTACGGCCAGTCGATCAAGTTATTAAGCTTCTAAGATGTAGGAAGTTGCTACTTCATTGATTGAATTCTCATTGCAAATTCTCAAGTTACACCCCACTTTGGCCCAGACATTCACAAAACCTCTGGTGTAGGTACTGAACCTCTGAAAAAAGATAAGTAGAATTGCAGTTATCTTCCTAAAAATGGCTTGGGCAAAGATTTACAAGGCTGTTGCCAGGGTTGGAGGGTTTGAGTTGTAGGGAGAGGCTGAATAGGCTGGGGCTATTTTCCCTGGAGCATTGGAGGCTGAGGGGTGACCTTTTAGAGATTTATAAAATCACGAGTGGCATGGATAGGGTGAATATTCAAGGCCTTTTCCCATGGGTAGGGGAGTCCAAAACTAGAGGGCATAGGTTTAAGGTGAGAGGGGAAAGATTTAAATGGGACTTAAGGGGCAACTTTTTCATGCAGTGGGTGGTACGTGTGTGAGCTGCCAGAGGAAGTGGTGGAGGCTGGTACAATTACAACATTTAAAAGGCATTTAGATGGGTATATGAACAGGAAAGGTATAAAGGGATATAGGCCAAATGCTGGTCAGTGGGACTAGATTAATTCAGGATATCTGGTTGGTATGGTTGAGTTGAACCAAAGGGTCTGTTTCCATGCTGTCTGACTCTATGAGTCAATGCCTCTATGAAGGAGATAATAGTTTGGTCGTTATCTATAATGAGGTCATTGACATGATGTGGAGTTGCTGGTGTTGGACTGGGTTGGGCAAGGTCAGAAATCATACAACACCAGGTTATAGTCCGACAGGTTTATTTGAAAACACAACCGTTTGGAGCCTCAGTCCTTCTTCAGGTGTTAGTGTGAGAGGTGGCATCAGACACAGAATTTATAAGTAAAAGATCAAAGGCGCACACCACTGATGAGGATATAGTAAACAAACCTAAGATGCTGTTAAATGTTTAATCAGTTAGAAGGTTTTAATTGATTAATATGCATATGTAAATCCATGAATTTCTTTCAAGTCCCTGTCCTGCGAGAACTAAAGGTTTTATCAGTGCAAAGAAGAGGTGACATTTTAGGTCAGACAATGTATGTTAGGTGTGAGGCCTTGTTTAGAATCTGTTTGTGTTTTGATTTGGAGTCAGACTGGTTTTATTTCTAAAGTAGGAATTTATAAAACACTGCATTGACTGACTGTCTATAAATTGTGTGTTTTTTGAGCACAATAGAATGTGTCTGCAAAATCAAATTCACCCCATAGATTCACGTGTGAGAGTGCGCGCCTGCATTTGTGTGCATGTGCACGTGGGATGGACAGTGTGTGTGCGTGTGTGTGTGTGTGCACGGGATGGAGAGTGTGTGTGCGTGTGCACGGGATTGAGAGTGTGCGTGTGCGTGTGCGTGTGGGTGTGGGCGCGCGCGGGATGGAGAGTGCGTGTGCGCGCGCGCGCGAGAGAGTGGGCAAGAGAGTGGAGTGAGAGGAGTGAATGAGTGGAGTGAGTGGGTGGAGTGAGAGAGAGAGAGAACAGTGTGGTGGGGTCACCTGGGGTGCGACGTGAACCCGAGATCCCAGTCGAGGCTGTCCTCATAGGTGCCAAATTAGGCTATCAGCCTCTGGTCAGAGACGTTGCGTTGTTGTGTATCCAGAAGTCCACCTTGGAGGACATTTACCCGAAGATTGGAGGCCGAATGTCCTTCACCACTGAATTGTTCACCCACTGGGAAGGAACATTCCTGTTTGGCCATTGTTGCTTGCTGTCAGAACTCAGAACTGTTCTGAGGAAGGGTCATCGAACCCAAAACATTAACTCTGTTTTTTCCTTCACAGATGCTGCCAGACCTGCTGAGCTTTTCCAGCAATTTTGTTACTGGTCCCTAGTATCTAGAAGAAGTGCAAATTGCTGAACCACCGTGCCACCCAGACAATGGTCAGACACCAAAAGCTGGTACAAATATTTTCAGCTTTTACAAGTAGCCCGTATAAAGACTGTATAACGTCAAATTTCCTCAACTCATGTAACTTAGAAAAGTGGAAGAGGACAATCAGGACTTGTCTAAGTTGCAAAAATAGCCCAGTAATTATATGTAAATTGTGAGAACTTCTTAGAGCATATGACTCATCATTTTCTGATTTAGAAATTTTAAACTTAGAAAGGTTGAAATGGTTTAGAAAAAATACATTGGCCTTCAGAGAAGTAGCATAAATTTATGAATATGATTGAAAAATTAAGAGATTAGACCATGGAATTTAGAGTGTTATGCAGTAATTTGAACAAAGATTTCATGATATTAAAGGACAAGATTGAAAATCAAACACCACCAGGTTATAGTCCAACAGATTTATTTGAAAACACTAACTTTCGGAGCATTGGAGCTATAACTTGCTGTCATGTGATTTTTGACCTTGTCCAACCCAGTCCAACACTTGCACCTCCATATCTTCGATATTAAAGGAGATAAAAACATTACTTGGGGAGTCTACGTCTAGGGGGCATGGTGTTATGAAGGTTCATAATATATTATTATTGCTTAAGAACTTTGGTTTTAATGTGGAGGAAAATGAATTTTAATTTTTCAGTTCTGTGAAGTTCTAACCTGTGTTTTATAAAAGGTCAGAAATTAATTTTGAAAATTGAGCTCAAAGCAGCATTCACAAGAATTTGTGTGATTTCAGCTAAATTACCAGCAGGCACCTGGAGATAATTGGTAAGGTACTGACTAATTGGGTTTTATGACCATGAGAGACAGAGACAGAGAGAGAGACAGACAGAGAGAGAGAGAGACAGACAGAGAGAGAGAGAAGCAAGTTCATGCAGAGAGAGGAGGATCATAACAACAGAGGCATTGCTTTCAAAAGTCTCCAAGCAGCCAGGATTTAGGAGCAGTCCTGAGCTGCTTAGACATCAGTGAGAGGAAACTTCTTTAAACATAGCAATACAGAAATATGGGAAACAGGCGCAGGAATCGGCCATTCAGCCCTTTTAGTCTGCTGTGCCATTCATCAACATCATACATCCACATCTCCCACACCCCCTGCCCCCATACTCCTTGACAATTTATCTTCTAAAAATCAACCTATTTCTTAGAACAAGGAACAACACAGCACAGGAACAGGCCCTTCAGCCCTCTAAGCCTGCTCGACCACATTTTGCCCTTCCATACTAAAACTGTCTCCAGTTACAGGATCCATACCCCTCTATTCCCTTCCTATTCATGTATTCGTCCAGGTGCTTCTTGAATACTGTTATTGCGTCTGCTTCCACCACCTCCCCTGGCAGCACGTTCCAGACACTCGCCACTCTTTGTGTGAAAAATGTGCCTCATGCATCTCTTTTAAACTCCCCCTGGCACATTGAACCTGTGTCCCCTAGTAATTGACCCCTCCGCCCTGGGAAAAAGCCTCATATTTTCTACTCTATCCATGCCATTCACAATATTATAAATTTCTATCAGGTCGCCCCCCTCAATCTCCTGCATTCGAGTGAAAACAAACCCAGTCTATCCAATTTTTCTTCATAGCTAAAATCCCCCATACCAGGCAGCAGCCTGGTAAACCTTTTCTGTACCATCTCAAAATTTTCCTTGGCCTCCACAGCCTTCTGTTAAAAACAATCTTTTACACACTCGAATAATTCATCCACCACAGTATCATTGCTCATGTGATTTTCCAATTCTGTATTTAGATTAAACTCGTGATTACCTTTGCACCCTCAGTGCATGCATCTATAATTCCCCGTTCAATGTAACCTCTTACCTCAGCACTATTGTTTGGAGAGCTATAGACAACTCCCACATTCATATCTACCCCTTGTTGCCTCTTACCTTCAGCCAGACTGATTCTAAAACTAGATTTTCTGTGCCAATACCATTTCTTCCCATTGCACTGATTACATCTTTTACCAATGACTCAAGCTGACCACTTTTCATTTTTGCCACTTTTTCCCTAAGTCAGAATAACCTTGGATATTCACTTCTCAGCCTTGGTCACCCTGCAGCCACATTACTGTAACCACAATAATGTATAGTACCCTTGGTCCAATATTTTTGACATTTTTACACATTGTCTAAATTATGGTACTATTGGCTGCTAGCCCTAGGTTCCACTACCTTCTACATTTTCCTGATAATTTTCTATCTTTTCATTTTTGTTTCACTCACTCATCATCTCACTGACGTCCCCAAACCCCTGCCTCTCGAGCAGAAAGCTGAAGAGTTGTCAGAGAGGGAGACATCCTACAAAAGTTTTGAAGACATGAATTCAGGGAACCCATGTTAATCATTAGTGAGCTGAGTGAACATTTTCTTTTCAGAGGTTTAGAGACAGACATTAACCAAATAAAGCAGCGTTGAGTAAATGTGCTACAATTTGCCAAAAGGAAGCTGTTTTAACTTTGCCAGCTGAGCAGGAAGATTTGGTGCAATATTGAGTGGCTCTTCACTGAAATTTGAATGTCAATGAAGGTATTGTTGGGAGAAAAGAGATGAATCTTCCTTTCAGATGTTTGGGATGATAGACAATACTTCAAAGAAGTTGGGATTGTTCTCCATACAGAGAAAAAGACAGAGGAGATTTGAGATAACAGTGTTAAGCTAGAGGAACACAGCAGGCCAGGCAGCATCAGAGGAGCAGGAAATTTGACGTTTTGGGTTGGGACCCTTCTTCAGAAAATGTACTTCTGCAGAAGGGTCCCGACCCGAAATGTCAACTTTCTGCTCCCCTGATGCTGCCTGGCCTGCTGTGTTTCTCTAGCTCCACACTGTGTTATCTCTGACTCCAGCATCAGCCGTTCTTACTATCTCTGAGAGGAGATTTGATAGAGGTTTTCAAACTCATGAGTGGACTGGATAGATAGATAGTTTCTGCTTGTTAAAGAAAAGAGATTGAGAGGGAACGGACTTAAAGAGATGTGCAAAAGAAGCAAAAATGACCTGAGAATAACCCTTTTCATACAGGAAATAGTTAGCCTATGGAATGCACTGCCTGGAAACGTGGTGGGGGCTGGTTCATTTAGAGTCATAGAATCATACAGCACAGAAACAGACCCTTCTGTCCAACCAGTCCATCCTGATCATAATCCCAAACTAAACTAGCGCCACCTGCCTGCACTTGGCTCATATCCCTCCAAACATTTCTTATTCATGTATTTATATAAATGACTTTTAAATGTTATTTTAACCTCATCCATCAATTTATCTGGCTGTTCATTCCACACATGAACCAATCTCTGTAAAAAAGTTGCCCCTCATGTATTTTTAAAATCTTTCTCCTCACACCTTAAAAATAAGCCCCTTAGTCTTGAAATCCTCCACCTTAGGAAAAAAGACACTGGCCATTCACCTTGTCTATGTCCCTCATTATCGTATAAACTTCTATAAAGTCACCTCTCAACCTCCTTTGCTCGAGTGAAAAAAGTCTCAGACTATCCAGCCCCTCCTTATAACTCAAACCCTCCATTCCCAGTAACATCCTGATAAATCTCTTCTTAACCTTCTCCAGCTTAATAACATCCTCCCTATAACAGAGAGAATTTGAGGAATTCAAGAGGGTATTGGATAATTATTTGGATAGAAATAGTTTTCAGGGATATAGGGAAAATATGGGATGTTGGCACTAGGTAACAGAACTGGGCACAATGGGCCACCTTCTGTGCCATAATAGCTTTGTGATTCTCATGTAGTATCATAAAGTTTCACTACTTCAGTAAATAAACTGCAAAAATAAAGCTTAGCAAGCCAGTCACAGTGAGGAAATTGGAGGAAAGAAAATAAGAAGAGTGAAAATGTATTCATGAGCAAACTAAGCAATATCAAAATAATAAAAGTTGAGAAACTAAAAGTGATATAGAAAATAGAAAATAATATGCTTCCATTGTAATCAGACTGGACATAATAAAGCCAATTGCTAGAAGTTCAATGAGAGAGCGATTGCAATAAGGGGGATGTCTGAGAATTCTTCAGAAAAGTTTGAATCACGATTGGAAATGGGCATTAAAACATTGGATAGCAGTCCAAATGGAACATGGTCCACGAAATCTGAGGAAAGACTCAGGATAGTCAAGGAAGTTCTTTCTTGATTGATGATAAAGAAATTCAAACTACTAGATGTTCTGAATATTTTACATCAAGAGGAGAGATATTTTCTTATTCTTCTAAACAAGGAGGCAAACCAATACATGATTTGGTTTATTATAGTTACATGTACTTGAGTGCAGTGAAAAGCTTTGTTTTGCGAGCAGTACAGGTACGTCATATCAAACAAGGACATACAGATCATTGGGTGCTTAGATGGAGTGCCAATGGGGAATTGCAAGACTGGGGGCACATTTTTAAGGTGAGAGGAGAGAAACTTAAAAAAGACATGAGGGGCAATTTTTTTTTTTTTTTTTAAAAAACACAGAGGGTGGTTTGTGTGTGGAATGAAATTCCTGAGGAAGTGGTGCATGTGGGTACAATTACAACATTTAAAAGACATTTGGAAAATTACATGAATAGGAAAGATTTGGAGGGATAGGGGCCAGGAGCAGGCAGGGTGGGAGTAGCTTAGTTTGGGATCATGTTTGGCATGGACTGGTTGGACCGAATGGTTTGTTTCTGTGCTGTAGGACTCTATGACTCGATAGTGGTGGTTTAACCTGAGGGTCACCATACCTCAGGTGAAGGGACAAATTCAGTGGTAACCTCGGTCAGTGCAGTGATCAAACTTATGCTGTTGGCATTGCTAACTAGCTACCTAAGCCAAACATTTTTACATATACTGGATTACATCAAGATGACGCAAAACTTTACTAGTCATACTATGCATGCTGAAATAACTCCACAGAGGCCAACATCCTGTCACCATCTCACTCTTTATTTACACATGCATGGCACTTGACATGGATCCAACTTCCTCAGAGCCAGCTCTCAGCCAGGGCTCCCTGATTGGTCCAGGTTAACAGCCCCAGTCAGGGAGCTCATATTCTATGAGGTCCACTTGGCTGACCTTGTCAGAATCACTACAGATGAGATGGGAAAAATCCCAATCATCAATTAAACTTACATCCTTAAATCCAATGCCAGCTTTCAAAGAACCATTTAGCATTATCCTAATGGATGGTGTAGGGATGTTCCCTAAAATCAAGAGTAAAAATTAATATATTTTAACAACCATAGATGTTTTGTAAAAACTTCTTGAGACAGTGTTCTTGAACACAATTACAGCAAAAGTAATACAGGGAAATTAGGTCAACTTTTTGCAAGGAGTACTGGGAGAAATACAATCAGATCAAGGTTCAAATTTTGTACCATAAAATTCAAAGAAACAAAGAATAGTTCATGAATAAAACAATTTACATCTTCAGTCAACCATATATAATCTCAAGGAACATTAAAATGTTGGCGTCAAATTTTAAAGACAATGATCAAAGCCTATTGTCAGGAATTCCTTGTCAATGCTTGTTATTTCTTTGCTATTGGTTGTTATTACTAATGTGTCCAAAGAAAAGTCAGTGAGTATGCCATGCTAATATGTTAAAGCAATACTATGACAGAAAGGATAACCAGAACAGTGACAAAATAAATAGACAGTGAGATGAAAATATTAGATTGATCTGAGAATGAATTAGAAATTGAAACTTCAGAAGGTGACCAGACATCAAATTGGGTAATAAAAGTAAAGTTACCATAGTCCTACTCTCTCATTAGAGCTCTGATAAAGAGTAATCTAGAACAAAACATTAACTCGCTCTCTCTCCATGAATGCTGCTTGACCCACTGTGATTTCCAGCATTTTTTGTTTTCAGTGCAGATTCCAACATCTGTAGTAATTTGCTCCTAAATCAAATCAGAAATTGTGTAATGATTATTGCAAAGTTAACGTGGTAGCAAAGATGGATTCAATACTCAAGGGTGGACAAAAAGAAGCTGAGCTTTGTATTGCCGCAATAAAAGTTTGAAGTTTATAAATCCTTCACAAAGTCTGTTATGGATATGGACTCATAATACTTCAGCTTTTCGGAGAGATTACATGACAATGATTTGAAACTGTTTCATTAGTGTTTAAATGATAACCACACAATCCAAAGTTAATTAGTGTTACAGGAGAGGACAATATTAGCATGAACATATTGTCAAAAGTAAATATGAAAGAAAATTAATATCCTGATCAACATGGACTTCTGTAGAATTTGATTATTATGAAAATCTGTGATTCCTCTAACAGTATTATTTTTAACGTAAAATACAAAAATAGTGATAAGAAGTAATTCTGGTAGACAAAGAAAATGCATCTTAAAGATATCATTTTATTTTTTTCTTTGGATGGAGATATGATAAGTTTTCAAATATATTACCATTATTTTGGAAATTGGATTCTAAACTAAAAGTTTTAATAGGTCTTTGATTTTATTTCTATGAATGTAATTTTTTTTTTGAAGAGTTCGGAATGAGATAACATAGACTTAAGCTAAATGACTAGATTAACAATGAGGAATTGATTCATTAAATGTTTACAAAATGAACTGATATGATATATAGATAGGCAATTCAGTGACACAATCGGGGCTTAATTGGGAAGAACAGTTTCATACCAGCATAGGGTATTTTAGTTTGTGGTAGTCAAGACTTTCTAAGCTGAAAACTGTTTGAGCAGTTTAAGTAGATAGAGTTTTTCTTACTGTTCAGTTAGGAAAAGTCAATAACATAAGTAACAGAGAGAATCACACTTTATGAATGTACAGAATGCCACTGAAGAGAAATGCTTGCAACCTCATCCATTAAGCAGGAAGTTGAAGAATTAAGACTGAAGTGATACTACTGAGATTGAGTGACTGTAAAGTGCCGGGAAAGAGTTGAGTTGTTTGTTACTTTTCTTTTTTCAGGATTTTGTCAATTGTTATATACATTATTATAATCATTTATGTAATAATCTTGTGTTCTGTTTTTAAGAGAACATTGGCAGCCTTATTTAATTATGTTTAATAGTTGACCATCATGGTAACAAATGACAAAAATAAAACTTATGGTCTATCAAGCCAGATTTCACTCTGCAAATTGACTCGACCAATGCTAGCTGAGATCATAAAACAATGCTTTCATTTCATGGTATCACATGGAGGGATTTGAACCAAATGAAGCCTAGCAATTGTGATCATGAGGAACCCAGGTGGAAACTGTGATAGATCACTTACTCAGCACCTTTCCTGAAGATATTTGTAAATGTTCAGTATGTCTTTTGCCAGGACTTGCTGGACTCCCCCATAAATGAGGATTGGATATTTGTGGAGCCTCTTCCTCCAATTAGTTTTATAAGCATCCACCAACACTCCCAACGGATATAGCGACAGCAAATTTTTGAGTAATCTCACTGGCTGTGGTATTATCTATCTCTGTCTTAATTTCAATATCTACATCAGTCTAGCCCTTGGTTGTAGCTTCACAAAGCTGACTTGTCATTTTTGAAAAAATGTTCTGGTGCTGCTCCTGGGTATATTCTTACACACTTGTTCATTGATCCAGAGAATCAAAGGATATGGTTCAGAGGTTGGTACCTGGCATTAGACCTTGAGCTCTTTCAGCCTACTCCTATGTTCCAGTGTTAGGTACCATGTACCCTTTAGAATTCTGGAGCCCAGAGTTGCTGTGGGTCATGGGAGGAAGTGTTGTGTTTTATACCTTTGGAGATATATAGATATGTCACAGCACATTCTATATGGGCAGGAGCTTTATTCACAAGTGTTTCTAACATATCTGCTGTCTGTTATAGCATGATTTTGGTTGAGGGATAAGAATCAGCTAGAGCTTCTGGAAATGTTCCTGGTCTCTCTGAAACAATGCCATGGAATTCTGTGTTCGCCAGTTTGCTGGATAACTGATTTATCACTGAACAAGACAGAGATTACTTTGTTTCTGAATCTACATCAGTTCATTTGCATTACTTTCAACTATCTCAGGACTTACAGATTTCAGTCGGCGTGGTATTTGCTCACGTCCTCAATCTTTATGGAACATTCTCTGCTTGACATCAGCATCCATAAGCTCTCAAACTCTAAGACAAAATCAATCAAGTGTACAAGGATCAGTGAATGGATCAACATAATCAAACATTGATTAATTAGATCATTGAAGACAACACATGGGGACTTTTTGATGCTTAGCTGAGATGTCCAATGGTGCCTCAACTTAATGTCTCATTCTAGAGGTAACACCTCCACCAGTGCAACTTAATGTTCACCCTTGGTGCTGACAGTAGTATTTCAGCCTGGGTTTGTGCTGAAGTCTCTGGTGTGAGACTTGAAACACAATATTCTGACTTAGAGGAAAGTGTACTTACTACTGAACAATGGCATTTACACTTAATGCCCGTAATCATTGCTATGTTTCAGCGCCATTGTTGTAAAGTGCTGTTGAGGCTACAAAGCACAGGTTAAATTCCTGTTCCAGCTGAGGTCACTGTGCAGGTCCTGATTTCTTAACCTCACTCCTCACCTAAACCTTGGTGATCCTCAGGTTAATCTAACCACCATGAAAGCACAGACCTATGGTCCTCTGGGACCAAGGAAACATTAGCATTTTACTATTTTTGAACATTGCTGCAAAGTGGGACACATTACTGAAGTTTTTCATTTTGTAGCCTTCAGGACAAGTGCTAGAATGCCAAATTTCTGATGATCATGACAATTTATACTGGAGGAATCAAAGAGGGCTAATTGATTGGCAAGTTGCCTCTCATTGCCCAAAGTTTTGTCATGGACAATAAATTCATGCTCCCACATAATTCAAATAAAAAAGGCAAGTCTCTCAAACATATCTCTTATATACAATTTAAAAACAATATTAAAATAATAACTAAAAGGTACAGTTATCATTTGTGGTTTGCTCTCAAGTGCATTTACAGCGTTAATTTTCTTTTCTTTAGAATTTTTGCAGTTGAGCCTGTGGTAATGAGAAAGAGGGCAATGGAATAACCTACTATTCAGTACTAATCAAATGCCTATTCAGCTATTATAATTGATGCTGCTTTATGCTTTCAAAATGAATTGGTGATATTTGGTACTAATCGTTCATAAATCACTGCCTTGAATTGTCAACTCTATTCAGTCACACTCAGTAACATTGTATTCCTATTCAACAAGTTGAAAGTACTGACAGCTTTCTCATTTTACATTTGTCTCTCATCTGGAAATACAGGGAAAGATATCGGTGTCATGTTGAATGGCTTTGTATCTTGAAATCTTTGATCAGTGCTAGACTGCACAGACCGTCATTGGAATCATTGTTTCACAATCCAGCAAACTCTGGCAAAGGGATTTTGCAGAGAAGCCAAGGGACTTCCTTTTCAAGATAGAGAGGGGTGTTGACCTTTTCTTCCTCCAATTTAATGGTTAGGCATGAACTTCTCCCCAGTTCCAGCTCTTTTAAAGATTAGTGGGATGTCAGTGCTGATCTTTTACATGACAAAATGCAACAAATACACAATCCATGCAACAAGCCTGTTCAATTTTGGTTATTGAGTGGTTTGTGTCAGAGCTTTACAAATAAAAGGTGAAATATTGTGCATGTTGGAAATCTGAAACAAACTCAGCAAAAGGTGAAGGTGTCAAGCTGGATGAACACAGCAGGCCAAGCAGCGGAGGAGCAGGAAAGCTAACGTTTTGAGTCTGGACCCTTCTTCATTCCGAAACGTCAGCTTTCCTGCTCCTCTGATGCTGCCTGGCCTGCTGTGTTCATCCAGCTCTACACGCTGTTATCTCAGATTCTCCAGCATCGGCAGTTCCTACTATCTTCGAATCAGCAAACGGTGAAGAAACTCAACAGGTTTGGCAGCATCTGTGGAGAGAGAGAGACAGTGAACATTTCAAATCTGTTATGACTTCTTACGATACTTATGGGAGATGCAATTTACTTGGATCGCCTTGATGTCCCGCACTTCCCACATGCTGCAGCAGCAACTCATTACCTACATTGCTGCTATTATTATCATATTCTATTTAATTTATTAATTACTCCAGTCTTCCTCATCCCTACACTTGAAGAATCTCCCTTTCTTTACACTTCATTGTAGTTGATATTTTTTTCCCACACCAGCGTCAATCTTACACTTAAAAATAGATTATTAAGAAAAAGAGAAAAAACAAAAGACTGAGACATAAACTTAAACTGAAAATTTAAGACTTCATTTAAAAAAAAACTAGAAGTACTCATCAATTAGCTTCACATTGTGGTTTTATTGCAGGTAAGGCTCTTATTCTGTGCCTTTTAATTTCTTTCACTCTGGAGATGTGACTTCTTGCAGTAAATCTGACTTTATCCCTCTGCTCTGAATTCCCATTTTGAACCATATTCCCAGATATACTGCACTCAGACTGTCTCACTTACGCAAAATCTTCTCCACCGCCATTCTCCTTACCAACAATGCCATCATTTTCCTGCTGTCTTAAACAACATGGCTTCCCTGGCTAACATCCTCAGGCACAGATCAGCTGACAGTCCCAGAGCTCCTTGCAGTTTGTTATTGCTCATAAAATGGCTGACTTGCTTGCCAATCTAATTGTAGTGACTACATTTGAAAAGCATTGAAATGTATGTGAGACATATTTAAGATATCTCTGCCTTAGGCTGCCTTGTAAATTTGAAGTGCTCTTTCCTTCATTGTGCAGTTACAATGTGCAAGTACCAAAAGTTATAATTACTCAGTGAAAGATTCCATTTTACCAGAAGACTTCCTCAAACTACACATGTTTCACAGAGGTTTGATGGTTTATACTTGAGCGCAGAGCGGTAAATGAACAAATGACCATTATATATTTTTTGATTCATCTCAACTTCACAAGGTAATGAACAGTGCTGAGACTTGATCATTAAGCAATTTCCACCAGATTTGAGCTCATGAACACACGATATCAGCAGAAAGATATTTGTCAAAATGCAAGTCCCATTTCCTGGCAAAACAAAAAGATCAGAGGTTATGAATCAATTTTAATTTCTTTTAAACAGATTATAGGCAGTATAGTAAACAATACTGTCATTATGATGTTAAAAGTTCCATGCTCTTCAGGGATACCCAAGGCATATTAGCTAATGGTTAATTTAACAAGCAATTACCATTTGCTCTACTTGTGTGATTTTTTTCCCCATTAGCTTTGGCAGCTCAATCAAAAGGGCATTAATTGTAATGTGAAAAGTTTCCAAGCAAGCCCAATATTTGCATACTCCAGATTCAACTTTCTCAAGGTTTTGCTTGTATATCTTTGGTAAACATCACCTTATCCAAAATTCTTCAATTTGTGTCTGAATTCAAGTCAAGGCTGGGATATTCCTCTCCCAAGAAGTGGCAGGGAAGGTGTCAAACAGAAAACAACAAGTGCAGGAGATCACAGTGGGTCAGGCAGTATCCATGTAGAAAGAGCAAACTGTGTGTTTTGAGTCTAGACTTGAAAAGCTCACTAAACCCTTTTGGTCCTTTAGAGAAGGAAAACGCCTTCCTTACCTGGTCTGACCTACATGTGACTCCAGACCCACAGTAATGTGGTTGACTCTTGCCCTCAGGGTAATTAGGGACAGCTAATAAATGCTGCCTAGCCAGTGATGCCATCATCACGTGAATGAAAAGTTAAAAAAACAAAACCATGGAATGCAGATGGCATCAGCCACACGCGATAAAATAACATAACACAATTCTCCAGATAGACAGGTGACTAGATGAAGAATTAAGTAATGGTTAACCACAGAGTTAGTTAGTAAAAGCCATATTTTTTTTCCTTTATTCATTAATGGGACGAGGGCATCGCTGGCTAGGCAGTGTTTATTGCCCATCCCTAATTGCCCAGAGGGCTGTTAAGAGTCAACCACATTGTTGTGGGTCTGGAGTCTCATGTAGGCCAGACCAGGTAAGGATGGCAGTTTCCTTAATGTTCCTTAAAGAACATTAGTAAACCAGATGGGTTTTTCCCAACAGTTGACAATGGATTCATGGTCATCATTAGATTCTTAATTCTAGATATTTTATTGAATTCAAATCCCACCATCTGCCATGGGGGGGATTTGAACCAAAGTCCCCAGAATGCTATCTGGGTCTCTGGATTAACATTCCAGCAATAATACCACCAGGCCATCACCTCTCCCCTCTACGAGCAGAGATATAGACAGGAATACAATAAAAGGGTCTGATAATTTAAAAGAGGAAGGATCCAACATAGTGATCGAGAACTCAGAAATAACTCTCAAGCATGGGACCCAGGTGGAGAATTGAGAGCACAGACTAGAGCCTGATTATTTGATGAAGGGTTTTCCAAACTCAAAACATTAACTCTGCCTTTTTCCCCACTGATGCCACCAGACCTGCTGAGTTTCTCCAGCAATTTCTGGTTTTGTTCTTGATCATCTGTTTGCTGGTAATGCTCTGTGTAAGGAGTAATTTCTGATTCTAATGAACAGCATCACATAACTGATATTGTTTCTAACCAGCCTCTTGAGGGGAGGCAATGACCTAGTGGTCTTATCACTGGACTGTTAATCCAGAAACCCAGATAATGTTCCACCATAGCAGATGGTGGAATTTGAATTCAATAAAAATATCTGGAATTAACAATCTAATGATGACTGAGAGTCAATTATCAGGAAAAAAACTCATCCAGTTCACTAATGTCCTTTAGGGAAGGAAACTGCCATCCTTACCTGGTCTCACCTGCATGTGATACCAGACCCACAGCAATGTGGTTGACTCTTAACTGCCCTCTGGGTAATAAATGCTGCCTGGCCAGTGACACCTTCATCCTGTGAACAAATAAAGGGAAAAAAAACTATTTACCTGATTACTGCCATTTCACTTTGAGCAAAGAAATATCAGTGAAAAAACACAACAGGATATTTTCCTATCACTCTGGAGAGATGTTATTACACATCTTTGATTCAGGCCTCCAGGCTCAGAGATAGGGACACTACCAGTGTGCCACAAAAGCCCTTAAAAGGCACAACAGAAGGCTCATCACTAACGTTCCTCACCTGTTGACAATTAAGGCCCTTAAATGCTCACTTAATGGACACTCAAGGGCTTTATCCCATTTCGAATTTAACTCACTGTGCTCCTGGTAAGTGCTAACACTACCCAGCTGGTGATACAAGGACAATGCCCATTTGCAGGGACCCGGGTTCTCGGCCTGTCTTAATCTGGAGGTGACTGGCGGCAAGGATGGGGAACAAGTAGGTCACTGTCGAAAGCGAACCCCTTGGCTTGACCTCCGACTTCGTTCACACCACCCCCACCCTGCACTCCTCACCTGGCTACCCCACTTGACTTCCTGCTGCTCCTGGCCCTCAGCACTGCTCTGTCGTCACTGATAGACGTAGTCTATAGGCCACCAAATAATAACATCACATTGGGGCGGGCAATAAACAAAGAAATAACTAATGCCTGTAAAAATGGTACAACAATTATCATGGGGGATTTTAACCTACATGTAGATTGATCGAACCAGCTTGGTCAGGGTAGCCTTGAGGAGGAGTTCATTGAGTGTATCCATGATAGTTTTCTTGAACGGTATGTAATGGAACCAACGTGGGAGCAAGCTATCCTAGACCTGGTCCTGTGTAATGAGACAGGAATAATTAATGACCTCATAGTTAGGGATCCTCTTGGAAGGAGTAATCACAGTATGGTTGAATTTAGAATACAGATGGAGAGTGTGAAGATAAAATCCAATACAAGGGTCCTGTGCTTGAACAAGGGGAACTACAATAGAATGAGGGAGGACTTGGCTAAAGTAAACTGGAAACAAAGATTTTATGGTGGGACAGTTGATGAGCAGTGGAGGACTTTCAAAGCAATTTTTCAAAGTGCTCAGCAAAAGTATATTCCAATGAAAAGGAAGGACTGTAAGAAAAGGGGTAATCTGCCATGGCTATCTAAAGAAATAAGGGAGGCTATCAAATTGAAAGAGAAGGCATACAAAGTGGCCAAAAACAGCATGAAACTAGAAGATTGGGAAAACTTTAAAGGTCAACAGAAAGCCACAAAAAGAGCTATAAGGAAAAGTAAGATAGAACATGAGAAAAAACTAGCACAGAATATAAAGACAGATAGGAAAAGTTTCTATAAATATATAAAACGAAAAAGAGTGGCTAAAGTAAACGTTGGCCCTTTAGAGCATGAGAAGGGGAATTTAGTTATGGGATATGATGAAATGGCCGAGGCATTGAACAGGTATTTTGTATCGGTCTTCACAGTGGAGGACACTAATAACATGCCAGTAATAGACAAAGAGACAAAGGTACGTGAGGACCTGGGAACAATCATAATTACGGAAGAGGTAGTGTTGGGCAAGCTAATGGAGCTAAGGATTGATAAGTCTCCTGGCCCTGATGGAATGCATCCCAGGGTACTAAAAGAGATGGCGGGAGAAATAGCAGGTGCACTGGCGGTAATTTTCCAAAATTCACTGGACTCTGGGGCAGTCCCAGCAGATTGGAAAACAGCAAATGTGATGCCACTGTTTAAAAAGGGAAGTAGACAAAAGATGGGGAATTATAGACCGGTTAGCTTAACCTCTATAGTGGGGAAGATGCTTGAGTCTATTATCAAGGAGGAAATAGCAAGGCATCTTGATAGAAATTGTCCCGTTGGACAGACGCAGCATGGATTCATGAAGGGCAGGTCATGCTTGACAAATCTTCTGGAATTCTATGAAGAAATTACGAGCGAGGTGGACAATGGGGACCCAGTGGATGTGGTGTACCTAGACTTCCAAAAGGCCTTTGACAAGGTGCCGCACAAGAGGCTACTGCATAAGATAAGGATGCATGGCATTAAGGGTAAAGTATTAGGATGGATAGAGGATTGGTTGACTAACAGGAAGCAAAGAGTGGGGATAAATAAGTGCTATTCTAGCTGGCAGTCAGTGACTAGTGGTGTGCCTCAGGGATCGGTGTTGGGACCGCAATTATTTACAATTTAGATAGATGATTTGGAGCTGGGGACCATGTGTAGGGTGTCAAAGTTTGCAGATGACACTAAGATGAGTGGCAGAGCAAAGTGTGCAGAGGACTGTGAAACTTTGCAGAGGAACATCGATACATTGAGTGAGTGGGCAAAGGTCTGGCAGATGGAATACAATGTAAATAAATGTGAAGTCATACATTTTGGTAGGGGTAATAGTAAAAAGGATTATTACTTGAATGGTAAAAAGTTGCAGCATGCTGCTATGCAGAGGGACCTGGGTGTCCTTGTGCATGAATCACAGAAGATAGGTCTGTAGGTACAACAAGTAATTAGGAAGGCAAATGGAATTTTGTCCTTCATTGCTAAAGGGATTGAAATTAAAAGCAGAGAGGTTATGTTGCAGCCGTACAAGGTGCTGGTGAGGCCACACCAAGAGTACTGTGTGCAGTTTTGGTCTCCTTACTTGAGAAAGGATGTATTGGCACTGGAGGGCGTGCAAAGGAGGTTCACTAGGTTGATTCCGGAGTTGAGGGGGTTGGCTTATGAGGAGAGACTGAGTAGATTGGGATTATATTCATTGGAATTCAGAAGATTGAGGGGGGATCTTATAGAAACATATAAAATTATGAAGGGAATAGATAAGATAGAAATAGAGAGGATGTTTCCACTGGCAGGTGAAGCTAGGACAAGAGGGCATAGTCTCAAGATTAGAGGGAGCAGATTTAAGACTGAACTGAGAAGGAATTTCTTCATCCAGAGGGTTGTTCATCTATGGAATTCCTTGCCCAGTGAAGTAGTTGACGCTACTTCAATAAACGCTTTTAAAAAAAAGCAGACTTTTTTTGAACAATAAAGGAATTAAGGGATACGGTGAGAACGCGGGTAAGTGGATCTGAGTCCACAAAAGGATCAGCCATGATTTATTGAATGGCGGAGCAGGCTCGAAGGGCCAGATGGCCTACTCCTGCTCCTCGTTCTTATGTTCTTATGTTCTTATGTTCTTATATTAGCCACTGCTAGGCTACCAGCTTCAGGTGGGGCTGAACATCGCTGACCCAGGAAGCTGGCCTGGTTATCCCTTGCCCTGGCACACTTTCTATTTAGCGGTGATAGGGTGTTCCTGCTCATAAAGCCTCTGCCTTCCTCCCTCAACGGTTGTATTAAAAAATGGAGACCTCTCGTCAAAGTCCTGTTCATGTGTGTCCCCTCTGTTTGTTGACTCATAATGTCTCCTGGCTCTACAATGTTTCAGCCTTCACATTCTTATCGTTGGCATTTTTAAATCCGTCTATTGCCTTAACATGTCATAAATCGAGCTTTAGTGGAATTTCTTCTTTAAAAGGTCACAAATCTGCAAAATTCTTTACCGCACAGGGCATCATTGAGTACGCTCAAGGTTCGGATAGACAGATTTTTAATTAGTAAGGGAATCTAGGGTTTTAGGCAAAAGGCAGTAAAGTCAAGTTGAAGATTATCAGATGTCATTGAATGGCTGAGCTGACTCGATGGATTGAACGGTCTAATTCTGCTCCTATGCCTTATTGTCTTACTTATAGCCTTATGGACTGGTTGAAAGGAGGATGGTGAGGGGATGGATGAAGGTACACTAGAACTTGCTTGCTACAGGGAGCTGAAGGTTTGACCACCAATCATGTTCTGAGGAAGGGCCACTCAACCCAAAATGTTAACTCCAATTTCTCTCCACAGATGCTGCCAGACCTGGATTAATTTTAAATTGCACTAGCTGCCTTGGGAGGATTTGAACCCATATCAGTAGCTTGCACCACAGGATTACTGATCCAATGCCATGATCACTGCACCACTATCTCCATGCAATGTCCTCAAAAATAGGTTATATCACTCTGGACATCATTTTGTGCACGGTACAGGAGCCTCATCTGTTGACACAACCGTAGTTGCTCCACTTGTAATGAACTGAATTTTATCTGAAGCACTTTAGTATATCACCACTGGCAAAACATAGATGCAAAGTCTTCCATTTTCTTACTGTTTCTGCAGTTATATTGCTGATCTATAACAGCTTCCTCAGGGATTTAACATACACCATACACTGTATTAAGGGGAAGAATGCCAAAGGTTGAAATACCTGAACTTATTTCTATTGAAACTTCTTTAAAGACCCAAGTCCCGAGGGTAATTAAACCTTGGTTTTCTTGCCATATGTATATATTAAAATTTCTGCTGCTGCAGGTTGCATTAATTTTTGCAAAACAATTCCGCAAAGTTTCTGATATTTGTAATTCAGCAATCATTCTTAATTGTCATAAGAAAACATTAACAATTGAAGGATTGATCAGCTCTGGGACTCAAAGCTTTCACAGATGCAAATTCTGCTATGATAACTTTATATAAACAAATTGGACTTCCATTGCTTCCTGCAAAAGAAAAATGCATGTTCATTTAATGACATTTGTGTCAGGCATAGCCATAGTCCCCTTGAAAGGATGATGGAGTGGCTTAATGGATCGCACTACTGCCTCACAGCGCCAGGGACCTGGGTTTGATTCTACCCTCGCGACTGTCTGTGTGGACTTTGCATGTTTACTCCCTGTCTCTGTGAGCCCACTCTGGGTGTTCCAATTTCCTCCTACAGTCCAAAGCTGTGCAACCTAGGTGGATTAGACAAGGGAAATGCAGGGATACAGGGAGAGGGCAGAGAGGTGGATCTGGGTGGGATACACTTCAGGGGGTTGATGTGGACTTGATGGGCTGAATGGTCTGCTTCTCATATGATTCTATGAGAACTGGAACAAAGTATTAAAAGCTAAACAGTGTAGAGAGACAAAGGGAGAAGGAAAAAAACTACTGATTCTTGACATTCAAGCTGTAATCAGTATCCCATCTTTACCACAAATCCCCATCCCAATCCCTACACAAGATAATCACTTCTGGGCAGCGACACCTCGGAATTCAGGATCTAGAGTAGCCAATCAGCTCTCTGCCCCTCACCTCAGCCTGTTCTAGTCATCAATTAGATCATTCTACACCAAATAATAACTCCATCAACCTGCTTTCATCCTTAAAAACTCTTCATCCATGTTGGCTAACATTTTGAAATTCTCAATTGACCTCCTGCCTCAACAGCTTTATTTATGGGGTGAGGTGAGTGAGGTATAATTTTCGGTTCTGCTTTCCGTGGAAAGAACGCTTTCAACTCAGAATGGCTCAGCTCCTTCTGTACATCCTTCTCCTCCTGCACTCATTTCACCAGACAAAACAGTTCCACACTCTTCGGGAGATTCACTTGCTGGGAAATTGTGTGTCCAAATGACAAAGATTTGCCACTCGATGGTCAGAAAAGGGAGGGCGATGTACGAATGATTGATTGATATGCTCAGAACGTGCCAAACTCTGAGTTGGCAGTGCCAACGTGAAAAACGAGGCCTATGGGTTTCAGTTTGTATCAGGTAGTTGACCTTCATTTTTGTTTACTATATTGCGAGCTGTTATGGCAACATCTGGAGGAACTTACTTACTGTATGGACATTTCAAATCAACGTATGGGGTTGCAAGGAACTCTCCTACATCATTGGAGTTTACCGTAGCCACCAGAAGGTCATGGATTTTTCATTCCCCGTCTGTTATTAGTTGTAGGGATCATTTATACCTGATTCTCATATTGTCCCCTTGCGAACAACATTGAACATGAAGACGAAGAGTCATACTGGACTCAAAACGTTCACTCTGTTCTCTCTTCACAGACGCTGCTGAGTTTCTCCAGCATTCTCTGTGTTTTCAACACAAATGCGTGATCTGGCAAATTAAATCCTTTGGTGGGTATGTATCTACGCAGTGGTCCCCTGTTAAGCTCGAACAATTCCCACCTCTCTCAACTAGTCCCATCCATCAAACTGAGGTCATTTAACCCTGTGCGATCCACATCATGACTGGCTTTGCTTGCTGTTCACCAATTTCATTTGGCCTTGTTGATGAACTGCAGCCAAGTTGCTGAAGGTACACCCACAATTCCATTAGGGAGGGAGTTCCAGGACTTTGATCCAACGATAATGAAAAGGTAGTGATGTATTTCCAAGTCAGGATAATGAGTGCTTTGGAAGGGAATGAAAAGGTAAGTTCTTGCTGGTGATTCAACCATGCCTCAAACATTAAGCCTCATCTTTGATTTCCAAGCTCTACAATACCATTCACTGCTCCATTCCTGTGACTTCAGCCAGTTCTACCATCACTTGCCATAACTATAGTTATGTGGTTTCATACTGCGGTTACTTTGAGTGTAGCAAGAATGAATTAAATTACCTACTGACTGGGAAACTAATTTTGAATGATATCTCCCCTCCTACGTTTCACCTGGAAAATTATTCACTTGCCCTGGAGCCGAGATGACTGACCTCGGAAGTGACAACCATCTTCCTGTGTGCCAGATATAACTCCAACCAGTGGAGAGTTTGTCCCCCATGATCATCGATTCCAATTTTGCTCAGGCTCCTTGATGCCACACTCGTTCGATTGCTGCCTTGATGTCAAGGGCTGTCACTCTCACCTCATCTATTGGATTCAGCTCTTTTATCCATGTTTGATCCAAGGTTGGAATGAGGTCAGGAACTAAGCGGCCTTGGTGGAACCCAAACTGGGCATCAGTGAGCAGGTTATTGCTGAGTAGGTTCTGCTTGATGGCACCTTTTATCACTTTACTGATGATCGAAAGTGGATTACTGGAGTGGTAATTGGCCGGGTTGGATTTGTCTTGCTTTTTATGTATAGGACATGGCTGGGCAATTTTCCACATTGTCGGGTAGATGCCAAAGTTGTAACTGTACTGGAACAGCCTGCCTTAGTGACATGGCAAACAAAGGTTATAGACAGAAGAATGAAGAGGGACAGACATGCAAGCCAAACGTGACTTGAAACTAAGATCTGTTTCGGTACCATGGTAGGGGTACAGAAGCTATCAGGAGGAATTCACACATGGAGGTTCAGAAAGGATCAACGTGGATTTTGGAGGGAGCAACACATTAGACAGGAAAAGCAGATTTGGCATAGGGCAATGGGTTGCAAAGGCAATGGTGCCGAGGGGGTATTTTGAAGAGAGAGGAGAAGGAGATACATTCAAAGGGCATAAGGTCAAAACCTTAAAGGTTTAATCGTTACCATGGGAAGCAGGAGGAAAACTCTGAGATAACAAGGTGTAGAGCTGGATGAACATAGCAGGTCAAGCAGCATCAGAGGAGCAGGAAAGCTGACGTTTCGGGCCTAGACCCTTCTTCAGAAATGGGGAAGGGGAAGGGGATTCTGAAATAAATAGGGAGAGAGGGGGAGGCAGATAGAAGATGGATAAAAGAGAAGATAGGTGGAGAGGAGACAGACAGTTCAAAGAGGCGGGGGTGGAGCTAGTAAAGGTGAGTGTAGGTGGGGAGTTAGGGAGGGGATAGGTCAGTCCAGGGAGGACGGACAGGTCATGGGGGCAGGATGAGGCTAGTAGGTAGGATATGGGGGTAGGGCTTGAGGTAGGAGGAGGGGATAGGTGGGAGGAAGGATAGGTTAGGGAGGTGGGACAAGCTGGGCTGGTTGTGGGATGCGGTAGGGGGAGGTGAGATTTTGAAGCTTGTGAAGTCCACATTGATACCATTGGGCTGCAGGGTTCCCAAGCGAAATATGAGATGCTGTTCCTGCAGCCTTCGGGTGGCATCGTTGTGGCACTGCAGGAGGCCCAGGATGGACATGTCGTCTAAGGCATGGGAGGGGGAGTTGAAATGGTTCGCGACTGGGAGGTGCAGTTGTTTGTTGCGAACCAAGCGTAGGTGTTCCGCAAAGCGGTCCCCAAGCCTCCGCTTGGTTTCCCCGATGTAGAGGAGGCCACATCTGGAACAGCAGATACAGTATACCACATTAGCAGGTGTGCAGGTGAACAATCCCAATGCCTAGTTTTCCTTTGTATTCCCATTCCGCTCAGTTAAGAAATTAAGAATGTAAGAAATTGTAGCAGGAGTAGACCATATTGCCCATTAAAAGTGATCTACTATTAAATAAGACAATGGCTTCCATGTCAATTCCAATTCCCAGCCTGTCTTCATACCACACAATACCATATTGCCCAAAACTCTGTTAATCCATGCTTCTACATCCTTATCTTGTGAAGATCCACAGATCCCTGGAGAACATTTACAGCCTGCCTAACGATGACATTTCTCTTCATCTCAGGCCAAAATGGCCAGCCCCATACCTCATACTCTACACTCTCCGTTCCGGAAAAATAGTCTCTTGGCAATGATCCTGTCAAGTCCTCCAAGAAATGTGTGAATTTCAATTAAATTACCTCTCATTCTTAACAACTCCAGAGAGTATAGATTCATTCAATTCAATTCAATTTCTCCATAGAGGACAGCCTATTCATCTGAGATTGAAATTTTGTTACACCTTCTCTAAGGTGATTACTGTTATTATGAGCCTTAATAGGTTTGACAATGTAGCCGAATACAAAAATAAAATTGACTACGTGAGGCTTTGTATGGTCTGGGAAAGAGTTTGTATGTGTGTGTTTATGTGTAAAACGCAGCAACGTTGTTGGCTACATATTATTTTGGTCTCATTGCAGAGGTACAGCTCTGAAATGTTGACATGACTGCAGCCAGGCACAGTTCTCTTGACCTGACTGATTGAGGTGTAGGACTTTCATTAGGATATTCCCCACTTTAGACAAAGAATTGAGATTCTGGTGAAATTACTCAAGCAGGTAATTGGGGGTGCGTGGTCAGGAAATGTTAGGGCCCAGTGGTATTATCGGTAGATTAATAATCGAAAAGCTAAGCTAATGCTCTGGGGATTTGGGTTCAAGTCCTGTCAGGACAGATGGTGTAATTTGAATTCAATAAAAATAAATCTACTGTTGACCATGAAACCATTGGTGATTTTCAGAAGAAAAAACCATCACTAAGGAAAGCTGCCATCCTCACCTGGCCTTTCCTCCATGTGACTCCACACCCACATCAATGTGGTTGACTCTCAACTGCCTTCCGAAATGGTCGAACAAGCCCCTCAGTTGTAACAGTTGCTATGACGTTGCAACAAAGAAATGAAAAGACTGAGGCACTGGAAAAGATAATTGCAGACCCTAACCCTGTCGACCCTACAAAGTTCTCCTTATGAACGTCTGGGGGTTAGTGCCAAAATTGGGTTAGCTGTCTCACAGACTAGTCAGTAACAGCCTGACCTAGTCGTACTCACAGAATCAGACCTTACAGACAGTGTCCCCAGACACCACCAATATTAACCCTGGATGTGTTCTGTTCCATTGGCAGGATAGACCCAGTAGAGGTGTCTGCACTGTGGTATACAGTCAGAAAGGAGAAGACCTAGGAGTCTTCAACATTGACTCTGGACCAAATAGGAAGGATATTGTTAAACTTGAAATGGTGCAGAAAAGATTTACAAGGGTGTTGTTGGGACTGGAGAGGTTGAGTTATGGAATGAGGTTGGATAGGCTGGGACTATTTTCCCTGGAGAGTAGAAGGTTGAGGGGTGACCTGATAGAGATTTATAAAATCATGAGCGGCATGGATCGGATGAATAGTCAGGGTCTTTTTTCCAGGGTGGGGGAGTCCAAACTAGCGGGCATAGGTTTATGAGGGGGGAAAAATTTAAAGGATCTGAGTGGTGTGTGTATGGAACAAACTGCCAGAGGAAGTGGTGGAAGTAGATAAAATTACAGCATTTGAAAGTTGGGTACATGAATAAGAAGGATTTAGAGGGATATGGGCGAAAAACTGGACTACGTCAGATTAGGATGTGTGGTTGGCTCAGTCAAGTCAGACCGAAGGGTCTGTTTCCATGCTGTATGACTCAATGACTTTAAGTCTCATGGCTTCAGGTTAAACATAGGCAAGAAAACTTCCAGCTGATTGCCCTTGTCTGATGAATTGGTTCTCCTCCATGTTGTACAGAAGTTGGAAGAAGCACTGAGGATGTCAAGGGCACAAAATGTGCTCTGGGTGGGGGATTTCAATGTCCACCACCAAAAGTGGCTCGGCAGCAGGACTACTGATCGAGCTGCTCGGGTCCTAAAGGACATAGCTGCTAGACTGGGTCTGCGGCAGGAGGTGAGGGAACCAACAAGAGGGAAAAACATACTTGACCTCAACCTTACTAATCTGCCAGCTGCAGGTGTACCTGTCCATGACAGTATCGGTAAGAGTGACCATCGCACAGTCCTTGTGGAGACAAAGTCCAGCCTTCACATTGAGAATACACTCCATTGTATGGCACAATCATGATACTAAATGGGACAGATTTCAAACAGATCTAGCAGCTCAAGACTGGGCATCTATGAGGTCCTTTGGGCCATCAGTAGCAGCAGAATTGTACTCCAGCACAATCTGTAACCTCATGGCCCGGCATAGCCCCCACTCAACCATTACCATCAACCCTGGTTCAATGGAGATTGCAGGAGGACATGTCAGGAGCAGCACTAGGCATACCTAAAAATATGTCAACATGGTGAAGCTACCAAATAGGCCTACTTGCACGCCAAACAGTATATGCAGCAGGTGATAGACAGCTAAATGATCCCACAACCAACAGATCACATCTAAGTTCTGCAGTCCTGCCACATCCAGTTGTGAATGGTGGTGGACAATTAAACAACTCACTGGGGGAGGAGGGTCCACAAATATCCCCATCGTCAATGATGGAAGAGCCCAGCACATCAGTGCAAAAGATAAGGCTGAAGCATTTGCAGCAATCTTCAGCCAGAAGTGCCGAGTAGATGATCCAGCTTGGCATCCTCCAGTGGTCCCCAGCATCACAGATACCAGCCTTTAGCCAAATTAATTCACTCCACATGATATCAAGAAATTATTGGAGACACTGGATACTGCAAAGGCTACGGGCCCTGACAACATTCCGGCAATATTACTGAAGACTTGTGCTCCAGAACTTGCCGCTCCCCTAGCCAAGCTGTTCCTGTACATTTACAACACTGGTATCTACCCGACAACATGGAAAATTGCCCAAGTACGTCCTGTGCACAAAAAGCAGAACAAATCCAAACTGGCCAATTACTGTCCCATCAGTCTACTCTCTATCAACAGTAAAGCGATGGAAGGTGTCACTAACAGTGCTATCAAGCAGCACCTGCTCAGCAATAACCTGCTCAGTGATGCCCAGTTTGGGTCCCCCCAGGGCCACTCAGCTCCTGACCTCATTACAGCCTTGGTTCAAACATGGATAAAAGAGCTGAATTCCAGAGGTGAGGTGAGAGTGACAGCCCTTGACATCAACGCTGCATATCTTACAGGTAGCAAATAACATTGATGCCACAGAAAAGCTGGGCAATGATGAGGGGGAGGTGATGGTCCAGTGGTATTATCTGTTAATCCAAAGACTCAGATAATGACCTGGGGAACGTGGTTCAAATCCTGCCATGGCAGGTGGTGGAATTTGAATTCAACAAAATATCTGGAATTAAGAATCTAATCAGAGATAGTAGGAACTGCAGATGCTGGAGAATCCGAGACAACAAGGTGCAGGGCTGGATGAACACAGCAGGCCAAGCAGCATCATAGGAGCAGAGAGGCTGACGTTTCGGGCCTAGACCCTTCATCAGAAAAGGGGGAGGGGAAGGGGGTTTTG